>NW_004444005.1:10441094-10466989 GCF_000243295.1 Trichechus manatus latirostris | reverse complement strand
CTTAGTGGTCAATTAATGATTGGAAATATATTTTCATAAATTCTTTGAATCAATAAATGTCTGAATATTTGCCAAAGGGCTCTGTGTGTTTGTGTTGAGGCACACCTTCACTACAGCCTGGCAGTTTACAGCTCAGCCTTAATCGTCACTCTCTGCTTTTGAAAAGCCTCAAGGACACAAAGAGGTGAGAACTTAGGACATTCTCAGGTCTTTCTGGAGCATATACACAGAAAGTCCTATGCATGTGTGTGGGCTTCTAGATTCCCAAGAATATGTTGAAGCTTTTCACAGTTCCTGTGGGCACCTCATTACTCCACTTTCCCTTTTAAGCTTTTGGGTTAGTCTCTTTTTTCCCCAGTTGTTACACTTTGCCCCCAGTAGCTGCAAAGTTAAAACACTTGCTTGTAATTGTTTTTGACAAATGCCCACTCAGGGAAAAGGTGAACTCCAAATCAGCCTTGTAAATGAGTGACTTATATTTACAGGGAACCATCAAACAAAGGAGAATTATTTGGTAATGAGGCTTTGAAAGGACTCCAGCTTCATTCTTCTCCCGCAGATACCAGAAAAGTACTTTGTTTTTATTTCAAGGCTACCACTGAGCTGCAGAGCTGGGGTTGGAACTGGGAGTGGGTTAAGTTAAAATGTCACAAAGCCCACTGTTCTTACTGAGATGCAGTAATTTTTTCCTGAATAAATTCTCTCTGAGTTGCTGCAGTCCTTTCACTAATTTCCAGAGTGCAGAAAATGTTTCTGTCCATTTTTATAAGTTTTTTTCATTGATTTTATGGAAGGGTGAATTTATGAATGTATTTAGTCTCTACTTTTTGCTAACATCATTCTACTAATACTCTCTTAAGTTTGCCTACTTTGCTTCTAAACCTACTGAATTCTTAATTTCTACTATCACTGTATGTTCAATTATTTTATTATGTATAGCTTCAGGTTTTCCTATATATTTCTTTGTCATAGCATCTATATTCATTAACATATAATTTCAGTCATTTTGCTAGTGAATATAGAATAACTTGTCTATCTGCAAATTCTGTGGATCTGTTTCTAGTGTTTGTTTTTTCTCTTGGATTTGGTACTTTTCTTTTATCTCCTGGTATGCCTGGTAATTTTGTTGTTGTTGTTGAATGTCAGACATTATGCATGAAAATTGTATAATTTAATGGTGGTATCTTCCTTCAAAGATATTTTGCTTCTGTCAGGTATTTTTTGTTGGGGCTAGTTTCAAGCTTTAAATTAGTATATTTGAAGCTATGTGTCAGTGTTTGTGAATTCTGATTTATTTTTGGCTTGCTGTTACTCTTACTCTTACTGTAATCCTCCAGTGATCCCAAAGAAAAGTCTGGGTTCTTTTCTAGGTCCTCTTATCTATGAGGGATATGAACTTGCGTTTATAGCCCTTTACCACCTAAGACTTCAAAAATCTCAGTTCAGCTTCTCAGTCCCTCAGCTGACACTGAAAAACCCAACATGCAGCTGAGCCATGTGCAACTGAGGGCAGGCTACATCAGACAAACCCACCTGACCGTCTAATCTCTGAGTGAGAAACAAGTAAGTTCTGGAGTAGTTTATTATGCAAAATTATTGTGATATTAACTACATAATGCAGCACTTTTCTCCACAAAGACCTCCTGTTATTTCTTCAGTCCTCAATCTACAAGCACCTCTTGGACAGGGCTTTTGCAATGATGCTGTTTGTCCCGTTCAACTGTATGCATGGATTTACCTGTTCAAAGCCGTTCTCTAGATGGTGAAATCTTACATTTGTTTCAAGACTCAGCTCCAGAAAAGCTCTTCTGGATTCCTTAATCCATTCTTCGAACCTCCGTAGTCTTGATCCACAGATCTTTTAGCGCAATTTTCACATGTAATCAACCATTAACTTGTATGCCTCCCTCACCATATCGCATATGCAGGCTGGTAGCCTATTGTCTTCGAGCCCCCAGGTCTGGCATTTGTTATTTGTTTAATACATTCTCATAGAATGAAGGGTAACTATGATAGTGTCTGAGAGTATATAATATTTTATGGCATACAAAATATTTTTACAAATATTAGCTTATTTTGAGTCTCATACCAAGCTACTGAGGCTAGTAAGGTCAGTATCATCTTTGGTATGAGCTTATTGACTGCTTCATAAAAGATAAAATTAAATCTCAATAAGGCTAAATAATTTGCCTGAGAGCTGGGATTAGAGTCCATGCTCCTTTTGTTTTGCCATACAGCATACCAACATCATCTTGTTTTCACAGATACCTTGACAGTAATTTAAGCAAGGCCTTTGGAACAAAATTTGGCCTTCAGCCAGTGTTGGTGAGTCCCATCATTTTCACAGTCAGTAACCAGAGCCACCTATACATTTGAAATTCAGAACTTGTCCACTGGATAACTGTATTTACAGACACTAATCCTTGGACTCAGCTTAACCAGGAACTTCCACATAGTAGAGCAAAGTTACAAGCTGTTTTTCTCTGCTTTCATGTGAAAGTAATGCTTGTGTTTGTGAAGAATTATGCCAGGAGGCCGCTGGCAGCTTTTGTCAGATGACACAGAAACATCTGTTCCAATAAATATCCTCCTCACAGACTCATTTCCAAGAGAATAGGAACCTCTTCTGGCAATCTGAGTACAGGCCTGGTTAGATGGCCTTAGATGGAATAGGGTTATTTTCCAGGTCCCCCCAGTTAAGCATTGGGGTCCAGAATTCCAGCTGACCCATAGTCAAGAGACATTCAACCTTCCTGGGAGTCCAGGTGCCTTGCAAATTCCAGGTGGGCTGTTCCATGATGCCTTGTCCTGCTGGGAGTAAGCAGATACCTTCAAGTTGAGCATCAAAGGTACAATGTCTGTTAATGCTCCTGCTTCACCCTCACTCATTCCAATTATGTAGATAGTTTTGGGATTATAATAGCTAAAGTGACCAGAAAGGGAAAGGAAGAGGCTTCCAGTGACCACATAAGTCTTGGTGAACAGTGTCCTCCTTTGGAGCAGGCATGAGAGAGTGATCTGGTCAGTCCACTGTGGCTTGGTTGTTGGGAGGTTCCATGTTGCTGTTGAAGGATGAGGCTCCATCCACATGATGTGATCCTTAAGGACCCCACTCCTGGGAAGTAGTTTATAGTTCATGCCCACCACTCTTGTGACCCCCAATTCTGAATACTGTGCAGGGGAACCTTGTCTCTATGTTCACCTTCACTGTATAGCACAGTGCTTTCTTTTCCTTTTCTTTTGTCTTCCCTGCCTCCACTGAATTACCTTTGACATTATGTGTGACAGAGAGGGCAATAGTCAGAAAATCAAGTAGTAGTAATTGTTAAAGTATGAAAAATGAGGCCAGCTAGTGCTTACCCAAAGGCAAGGTATGTTGTTGCTGTCCATGTTAGTGGCCATTGAGTCAGTTCCAACTCATGAAAATCTTATGTATGACAGAAGGAAGCATGGCCTGGTCCCGCTGCATCTTCATGATCGCTGGTATGTTTGGGTCCATTGTTGCGGCTATTGTGTCAATCTATCTCATGGAGGGTTTCCCTAGTTTTTGTTGACCCTCTACTTTACCAAACATGATATCCTTTCCTAGCGATTGGTCTTTCCTGATAACGTGTCTAAAGTAAGAGAGCCAAAGTTCCACCATCCTAGCTTCTAACGAGCGTCCTCGTATTTCTTCTAAGACTGATTTACCCATTCTTCTGGCAGTCCACAGTACAGTCAATATTCCTTGCCAACACCACAGTTCCAATACATCAATTTTTCTACTCACAGCCCTCTGCAAAGAACATTTGTCCTCTCATATCTGGTGTGGCCCATCAGTCACTATCATGGTGCAATGACAGCTGGCTGTCCACTGACCGGATGCAGAATCAATTAACAAAGCTGTATCGGGTACCCAGTATATAGCAGGTATTCCTTGTGTTAGGGTTAAGAGTACAGACTCCAGAGACAAGCCACCTGGGTTCTAATCCAGATTCCACCACTTTTTAGTGATGTGGTGTCATGGATTTAATTATGTTCCCCAAAAAATGTGTGTATCAATTTGACTAGGCCATGATTCCCAGTATTATGTGGTTGTCCTCCATTTTGTGATTGTAAGTTTACTTTAAAGAGGATTAGGGTGGGATTGTGTGATGGTTAATATTGTATGTCAACTTGGCTAGGCCATTATTCTCAGTGTTTTAGCAGTTGTATAACGTTGTAATCACCCCCATGACAGAATCTGCTGAGTGGTACTGGCGGAGGCGGGACCTGTGGCAGCTCACCGCCCTCTCAGTTTCATCTCTCTGCCTTCCACTGGTTACTTTCTGCTTGCTCGCCTTGCCAAGGTTTTTGACTTGTTCTAGACTCAGCACCTGCCTCTTGTTGTCTCACCTCCGGTTCATGGGACTTGAGCTAGCAGCTTACTTGTTGATCTTGGAATTCGTCAAACTTCTCAGCCTGCGAGCAAGAGTCCAGTTCCCCAACTTGCTGACCTTGGGTTCGCCAGCCCCTGCAGCTACGTGAATCAGGAGAAACCTTGCGGTCTTGTTTGCTGATCTTGGAATTCATTGACCTTCACAGCCTGTGAGCAGGAGCCCCTCTTCGACCTGTCGACCTTGGGTTCACCAGCTTCTGCAGCTACGTGGGCTGGGAGAGACCTCTACCCTGATCTGTGGACTTGGGATGTTTTAACCTCTACAATTGCATGAGATATTTCCTTGATATAAATCTCTCTCTATGTATATTTGTATGCTTTACTGGTTTTGCTTCTCTGGAGAACCCAGCCTAAGACAGATTGTAACACCACCCTTACCCAGGTCACATCCCTGATCCAGTGTGAAGGGAGTTTCCCTGGGGTGTGGCTGCACCACCTTTTATCCTCTCAAGCGATAAAAGCAAAGGGAAGCAAACAGAAAGTTGGGGACCTCACACCACCAAGAAAGCAGCATGGGGAACAGAGAGCATCCTTTGGATCTGGGGTCCTGTGCCTCAGAAGCTCTTTGACCAGGGGACGATTGAGGACAAGGACCTTCCTCCAGAGCTGACAAAGAGAAAGCCTTCCCTTCCTCTGGAACTGACTCCCTGAATTTGGACTTGTAACCTACTAGACTGTGAGAGAATAAATTTCTCTTTGTTAAAGCCATCCACTTGTGGTATTTCTATTATAGCGGCACTAGATGACCAAGATACGTGGCTTTGGCAAATTCCGGAGTTTCTCTGTGCCTTGGTTTTCTCGTCTTCAGTATGAGGGTGATGATAGTAACTATAGCTGATTCTCATTATTCTTGCCAATTATGTTCTATAAAGTCCTCACTAACACCCAATTATCAAATACTGAGTGAACTTGCCTTGTTTGACCTCGGCTCTGAACGATCACCCTGTTCTGCCCTCACACATGTCTACAAATAACTGAGAAGAACCACTAGGGTTGACTTTGGGATTACATACAAATTTTAGTGAGTAGGGGAATTCGCAAATACAGAATCTGAGAATAATGGGGGGAGGGTATTGTACTTTGAAGTGTTGTGATGATGTTCAAATGAGAACATGCCTGCAAAGGGTGTAGAACATGCCTAATGTTGAAGCACAAATATCAAAGCACCCTGAAAGCACTTTGGTGGCACAGTGGTTAAGTGCTCGGCTGCTAACCAAAAAGTTGGCAGTTTGAATCTATCAGCTGCTCTGCAGGAGGAAAGACCTGGTGATATGATCCTATAGAGATTTACAACCTAAGAAACCCTATAGGGCAGCTCTACTCTGTCGTATACGTCACTATGAGTCAGAATCGACTCAACAGCACCTAAGCACAACAAGAGTCCCTTGGTGGCACAAAAGATTAAGCACTCAATTAAAAAAAAAAAACTTCTTTGCTTTTGAGTTGATTCCAACTCATAGCAGCCCTATAGGACAATTAGAACTGCCCCATAGGATTTCCAAAGAGCTACTGGTGGATTTGAACTGCCAACCTTCTAGTTAGCAGCCAAACTCTTAACCACTGCACCACCAGGGCTCCTACTAGCTGAAAATTTGGCAGTTGAACCCACCCAGCGGAGCCTTGGAAGACAGCCTGGCAATATACTTCTGAAAGGTCATGGCCTTGGAAATCTCACGGAGCAGTTCTATTCTACACAGGTAGGGTTGCCATGAGTTGTAATCAACTCTATGGCAGCTAACAACAACAACATGAACCCTCGTTACCGTCGTTGTTCTGTCGTGAGGGGTGGCCACCCAGGCTCACGCCCATGGCTAAACGTTGTAGGAGACACGTGATACATTCAGTGCCTCACTTTCAGATGCTCAAATCTGAGCAGAATCTAGCCTCTGTTACCCTCTGGGAACTCTGTCAGCATTAGCAAGGAAAGCCACTAAAAATATTTCACCTTCTTCCCCTCACTATGTCAAGCAAGGTCAGCTACAAGAAATGAGGAAACCTATTTCTCTTATCTGGAATGTTACACAAACAAGCCTTAATTAAAATAAAAAAAAAAAAGTTTTAAAGCAGCCAAAATGGAAATACATGAACTCTCTACAGAATTACTTAATAGCAACTATTAAACATACAAATGGGCACCCTGATTTATCTGTCTTCCCCAGAAACCAGGGGGAAGCGGCTGTGGTAGGCCTGGCATTGGGCTGGGAGTACATAGACAGGAGGGCAAACTTCACGGTTTAAGAAATACACACACATTGACCCACATTTCACTGTTATTTTGGGTGATTAAGACCATAAATGAAATAACTGTTAATTAGCTGTATAAATTTTACGTACGAAAAGAAACATTTTCTTAATGAGTGCAAGTTTGTAATTTAGGTGTGTTTGAATAATAGCTTAGAAAATAAGAAAAAAATGTTTCAAAGCTAGACCACCTGCAGCTGATGGACTCGGCCATCTCCTCAATCCTAGTCTTGCAGAAGAAGCACCACACTAGCCTGGAAGGGATTCTGTGCTCCCTCAGAGGGTAGGCCTGGCTTGGGATGGATGTGCAGCCCCAGGTTTTTACTCTCCAAGGCTCTTTTTCTGCTCACTCCTCCATACCTCTCCCACCCCATTTGGTGTCTTCACATACTTGCTAGCATTTCCTTTGAACATAGACTCACTCATTTTTTATAATGTTCATTCATCCATTTCTTCATTTGTTTATGCAACCAATGGTCATTAAAACTTACTATATCCTCAGTGGGCAGTGGTGATTCAGTGACAAAATTCTCACCTTCCATGCGGGAGACCCAGGTTCTATTCCTGGCCAACACACCTCATGTGTAGCCACCACCCATCTGTCAGGGAGGCTTGTGCATTGCTATGATGATGAACAGGTTTCAGTGGAACTTCCAGACTGAAAACCAGTCAATGAAAACCCTACGGATCTAAAAGGTTTGATCTGCAACTGATCACAGGGATGGGGCAGGATTGGGTAGTGTTTCTTTCTGTTGTGCATGGGATTGCCATTAATCAGGGCCAAGTCGAGGGCAGCCAACAGCAATGTCCGGCACACTCTGCTAGGTGCAAGATTACTGTGAAGTAGAGGAGGAGACATTAGACAGAAGAAAGAACGAGCAAAGGGATAAATGAACTCACACATTTTGATAAGGTCCATCAGAGAGAATAAGCAGAGTCTGGTGGTGACGTGTCATAGCTGGCATAGGGGAGCCATCCAGACTCCCTCTCCCTTCCCACCACCTCTAACTCAGACCCACAGAACATCGCTCAGTGTCCAAACTGTTATTTCCACCTCAGACTGACTCAGTGGGCCTAGAATGAGGGAACATAGCCAGTTAAACAGAACACAGTCCTGCTTAATTCTAGACTAATGCTTTTCCTAATAAACCCTCCTGGCTGCTCTCCACACTGGCATAGAGGGGATACTCTCTGCTTCCTGTTCACTATTGAGTGAGTCTGAATCCCCATTGTGATGGTCACTGGGATGTATCTGCTTGGCTTGTCAACGGTGCCCAGTTGTTTGGTCAAACACTAGTTTAGACATAGCTGTGAGGGTATTGGCATGTGATTAGCATTTAAATCAGTTGGCCTTAAGTAAAGCAGATTACCCTTCATAATATAGGTGAGACTGATCCAATCAGTTGAAGGCCTCAAAAACAAAAACTGAGGTTTCATGAAGGAGAAGGAATTCTGCCTTAAGACTGCAGAAACATCCTACCAAAGTTTGCAGTCTGCCACCCAGGCTACAGATTTCGGACACAGCGTGGACAAAGTTTTCAGTCTATTGCTGGATGGATTTGTGACTTGCCAGACCCCACAATCAAGTGAGCCAATTCCTTAAAATAAATCTCTCTTTTATCTATATCTGTATATCTTTATATCTCTTTGTATCTATATCTATATGAAGAGAGAAACCCTGAGTGAAATGCATTGACACAATAACCACAACAATGGACTCCAACAACATGAAGATGGAGCAAGATCGGGCAATGTTTCATTCTGTTGTACATAAGGTCACCATGAGTCAGAGCTGATTTTAACGACACCTAACGCAATAACAAATATCTATCCCTATACCTACATTTGGGGCCCTGGCAGCACGGTGGTTAAGCATTTGACAGCTAACCAAAAGGTCGGCAGTTCGAGTTCACCAGCCACTCCTTGGAAACCCTATGGAGCAGTTCTACTCTGTTCTATAGGATTGCTATGAGTTGGAATTGACTTGACGGAAATGGATTTTATACCTATATCTGTGTCATCTATATCTATAGCATCAGTCCTGTTTATCTGGAGAACCCTAAGACACCTGTGTCCTGGCTCTGGGGACAGTGGTGACATCAATATTCGGGCTGTTGTGAAAATGACCTTCTGTAATGTCTGCAGAGCCCCAGACACTAGTTCATAGTTGTGAGCATTCCTAGACACCACACACTGTTTTATTTATTTCCAAACCAGGCCTCTCACTATGCTGCATACAGTAGGCCTTCAATGCTTGTCCACGGAATGAGGGAACCAAACATCTACATCAGTTTGTCCCTAAATCAGAGTGATTGAAGACTTTTCTGCTCCATGTCATCCAGTCCTTCTCAACACTGCCCCTAAAATAAAATCATCGGTCCAGAGTCCCGGAAAACAAAACATCCCATCCCAATGCTGCAGCACCGTGTTTATTTTCTCCTTGCAGAGAACAAAGTGGGCTATGCTGAGGACAGAGGCTCGGAGTGAAAGGGCAAAAGTCCTTCAGCCAACCATGGCGGGACTGTGGTTCTCCAAGGCAGAGATCCCCTCTTGGCCATGCCCACTCCACATCCCCACGCCCTCCTGGACGCCTCCTTCCCCTCCCCTTCAGAACGATCAGTCACCAATTTTTCTACAGAAAACAACTCGTGGAGTCTAAAATACGCCCTTGAAATCTGCGTGACGATCATCAAGACTCCGTATACTTCCAAGTCTCTCCTCGTGTCAAAATGTTGACGCCGTCCCTGCTAAAACGCAACTTTGGAAAAGAAGTCACATCTTTTCAAATTTTCTGCAATGCCTGTCATCTGCAGCATATGCTCATGCATAATGATGTTCATAAGTGAAATGACATTTCAGAGTAATGAGGCTTCAGTGACAATGTGCAAAGGATGTGACACCTTTTCTTTAATAGAAAAAGAGAGTGTAGACACGCCAAATCCATGGCCAAGGCCAGTTGGCTCCAGCTCCTGGTTGAGCCCTTGAATGCCGGAGGCCAAGGGTGATACCCTCTTGTGAGGGTGCTGAGAACTCGCGTCCTTCCAAACCCTTGCCCATCCCCATGCAGTCTTACCACTGGGGGGACAATGAGGTCACCTGCTGACAGGGTCAGACACCAAGGGCAGGGTGGGAGACGGGGAGCCCAGCAAAAGGAGGATAGTGGCTCTGGAGTTCGGCGAATTGTGCTTGAATACCAGCCTGTGTGTTGTTGTGGCCAAGCTGCCTCACCTCTCTGAACCCCCATCTCCTCCTCTTTAAATGGGGACCCTGACAAGCACCTCCCAGGAATGAACAGGACAGATTGAGAAAGAAACTCCTCACGGTGCTGGCTGACAGGGTGTGTACGCAGTAAAAGAACGCCACAGCTCTGATTTTAAAATGTATCATCATTTTCGCTAAAGCAGGATGAGCCTCCAACTAGACTGCTTTGGTGATGAAGACCTTGCTGTTTCACGTTCTTAGAGGAAGGGACTAGACTCCAAATCTGCCTCTGGCCGCTCTGCCAGGCTAGGGCGCCATGAGGGCATGACAAAGGGCACCTCATAGAACACAAGTTGTTGTTAGCTAACTGTTGAGTTGGCTCTCACTCGTGGTGACCTTGAGTAAAACAGAATGAAGCACTGCCTGGTCCTGTGCCATCTTTGTGGTCATTGGTATTTTTTAGTCCACTGTTCAGGCTATTGTGTTAATCTATTTCATGGAGGGTTTCCCTCGTTTTCGCTGACCCTCCACTTTACCAACCATAATGTCCTTCTCTAGTGATCAGTCTTTCCTGATCACGTGTGCAAAGTAAGAGAGCCAAAGTCTCGCCATCCTTGCTTCTAAGGAGCATTCTGGTTGTGTTTCTTCTAAGACTGATTTGTTTGTTCCTCTGGCAGTCTGTCTTATATTCAGTATTCTTCACCAACACCAACTGAATGCATCAATTCTTCTTCTGTCTTCCTTTTACATTGTTCAGCTTTCACACGTTTATGAGACGATTGAAAAGACCATGGCTTGGGTCAGGGGCATCTTAGTCATCAAAGTGGTGATGGGTGGTGGCTGTGCATGAGGTGCACTGGCCGAGAATCTAAACCAGGTCTCCAGCATGGGAGGCAAGAATTCCACGAAGGAACAACCACTGCTCTCTACTGAAGAGTCTACAGAACATTAAGCTCTCTGCTTTCCCAGCAAATGTGTTTGATGAGGAATCAATGGCCAGGGTGGTTGGGGAGCAAGTGAGTTCATTGATGTTCCCTTGTTTGGCTTTCTTCTGAGTTGGTGTCAGGAGATAGAACCCTGAATCCTCTCATCTCTGTGTGTCTTCTAGGCTTGGGGTCTTTGCTTTGCCTCTTAAGACAAAAGCTCACCAGTGAAATGAGTTCGCCCATCAAGGTGAGAGCAGGGATGGGGTTATGGATTTAGGGCTGTGCCTAATGGACACATCCTCAACTGAAAGAGACCAGGGACATAGAGGACTCTCCATAATCCAGATCCAAAACAAAGCAGACCAGGTGACCACCCTAAAAAAATAAGGTGGAAGGGTGTCTAATTCCTCTCAGCAAAGGAGCTCGTCCCTGGGTTCCTCCCTGCCCCCAGGACACAGGTGGTCACTCCCTTCACTCCATCCCTTTGGTACCTGGGGCACATCCCCTTTTATTACAGAGTCCATTGAGTTTTCATTCTGTGCTTATGTATCTGCTCCCTTGGAGACTTCAGTCTCTTCAGGAACATACACAGATTATCCTTTGTGTCGCCAGGTCCTGGCCCCAAAGTTGGCACACAGTATGTACTCATTAAAAGCTGTTAGACTGGACTGAGCTTGGATACTTGGTCAGGGGAGTCCCTTTGGTTGTGACTCAGCAGGAGAAGGAAGACACCTCTGTAATTGCTGAAGACTAGGCTTACGAACAACAATTGCTGAACAAAGCCAGGGAGCTGAGAGAGACAAAGGAGAGAAGCTTAAGGAGCTTCTAACAGACATTTCAAAAGTGGGAGCAGGAATTAGGGCAAGCTGTTAACGAGACTCGCGTCATTGAAGCATCTTTTTTTGATCTTCTTTGAAGGAGGAAAATTCAGTGCTGAGACAGGAACAGCGGGCAATGACAAAGCTGGTGTGGGGGAGTGATTACCTGTCTGGGCGAGGGGTATGACAGCTAAGGATGATCAGGATGGAAAATGCCCTTCCCTCTGAGTGGTGCCCCCCTCCTCCTACAGGCAGACCCAGAATTAAGCAATTTCATTCTATCATTTCTGAACTTTGTTCTGCCATCTTGGTGTGCTTGTTAAGCACCCATTGGAAGATCTACCGCTGCCAGAATCCCAGGACTCCCTCACTCCCATAATGGATGGAATTATGTCCCCAAAAAAGATATATGGAAGCTCTAATCACTGTACCTGTGTATGAGACCTTGTTTGGAAATGTCATCAGTTATGGTAACATGAGGTTATACTGGAGTAGGGTGGGTCCTAATCCCATCTGAGTGATATCTTATAAAAGAGCAGAATAGACATAAAGACATACATAGAGGAAAGACAGATGCCAAGGAATGCCAAGGAACTTGAGGGCAACCAAGAAGGAAAGGCCTCCCCTTAGAGCCACACCCTGAAATCAAACTTCCAGCCTCCTGACCTGTGAGACAACAAATTCCTGTTCTTTAGAGCCACTCACCTGTGGGAAGGGGAAAGATAAGACTGCAGTCCTGATGTAAGAGGAGAGGAAAAAAAATGCAGTGGAGGCGGGAGCTGCTTTAGACAGGGTGGTCTCAGAAGGTAGCTCCTTCCCCTCATTGTGCCCTCACCATTTATAGCTATGTGTTTCTTTACGTCCTTACATATCTAACAGTTATCTCCTTCATAACACTACAGTAAGACTGCTGTGTTAATACTAGTTAATGTTTATTTAGTGTTTTCTACAAGACTTCAGGTGAACAGGTTGACATGGATTGGCTCACTTAGCTCTTTCAGCAAATTCTGAGGAGTATTTCTATGTTGTTCTTTATAACAACCAAAAAAAACCCAAACCCACTGCCATTGAGTCGATTCCAACTCATAATGACCCTGTAGGACAGAGTCGAACTTCCCCATAGGGTTTCCAAGGCTGCAATCTTTAAGGAGGAGCCCTGGTGGCACAATGGTTAAGAGCTCAGCTGCTAACCAAGAGGTTGGCAGTTCAAATCTACTCACCACTCCTTGAAAACCCTTTGGAGCAGTTCCACTCTGTCCTATAGGGTCGCTATGCATTGGAATCAACTTGACAGCAATGGGTGTGGTTTTCATTTTATTTATTTTTTTAATCTTTAAGGAAGCAGACAGCCACATCTTTCTCCCACGGAGCAGCTGATGGGTTCGAATCACCAACCTTTCAGTTACTCGATAAGTGCTTAACTACTGCACCACCAGGGCTCCTTTTCTATAATAAAGATGAGATAAATGGGGCTGTGGGAGGCAGGTGACTGTCATTAGCCAGCAGGTGGAAGAGCTGGAGTCATGACCAGAGGACCCCCTGGCCCAGTATACAGGGCAGAGATTTGCTCAATGTTGTGCATCCCCAGCTTCCAATTCAGTACTGGCAACCATTTGCTCATGAAGAAGCAACGAATGAATGAATTAATGGACAGATGACTTAATTCCTGTTATTATAACAGGAACCCAACAATGTTGATCAACCCCCTCCTCCAACTTCCTTTTGCTTCCTATGACCCCTTCTTTGTCACTCCAAGAGACTGCTTGAACACTCACCTCCTGTAGAGCAGATGGAGACACAGAGAGGAGGGGCACAAAGCCCTTCCTTGCGTCCTGAGCTGGAAACCCAGAAGACAGTCTTGCCATCCAAGACACTCTGTGGTCACACTTTCCAGACCTCTGGGAGGCTTCTGGGCAGAGCTGGCTTTTATGGGAGACCTTGAAAAGGGTAGAAAACAAAGAGACATTCACAGAGGCACACATTCTCCTGGTCACTGCCTACTAGGGACTGAGTTGTGTGCTCCAAAATATGTGTTGGAATCCTAATTCCTATACCTGTGGATGGAGCCCTGGTGGTGCAGTGGTTAAGTACTCCGCTGCTAACCAAAAGGTCAGCAGTTCGAACCCACCAGCAAATCTGCAGGAGAAAGATATGGCAGTCTGCTTCCATAAAAATTACAGTCTTGGAAAGCCTATGGAGCAGTTCTTCTCGGTCTTGTTGTTGTTAGGTGCTGTAGTTCCAACTCATAGCAACTCTATGTGCAACAGAATGAAATACTGCCCAGTCCTGTGCCACCCTCACCGTCCTTGTTATGTTTGATCCCATTGTTGCAGCCACTGTGTCAATCCATATCATTAAGGGTCTTTCTCTTTTTCACTGACCCTCTACCCTACCAAGCATGATGTCCTTCTCAGGGACTGATCCCTCCTGATAACAAGTCCAAAGTACCTGAGATTAAATCTTGACATCCTTGCTTCTAAGGAGCATTCTGGTTATACTTCTTGCAAGACAGACTTGTTGGTTCTTCTGGCAGCCCACAGTATATTCAATATTCTTCATGAACACCAAAATTCAAAGGCATCAATTCTTCTTTAGTCTTTGTTATTCATTTTCCAGCTTTCCCATGCATATGAAGTGATTGAAAACACCATGGCTTGGGTCAGGTGTACCTTAGTCTTCAAAGTGACATCCATGCTTTTCAACATTTTAAAGAGGTCTTTTGCAGCAGATTTGCCCAATGCAATGTGTCTTTTGATTTCTTGACTGCTGCTTCCATGGGTGTTGATTGTGGATCCAAGTAAACTGAAATCCTTGACAACTTCCATCTTTTCTCCTTTTATCAAGATGTTGCTTATTGGTCCACTGTGAGGATTTTTGTTTTCTTTATGTTGAGATGTAATCCATACTGAAGGCTGTAGTCTTTGATCTTCATCAGTAAGTGCTTCAAGTCCTCTTCACTTTCAGCAAGCAAGGTTGTGTCATCTGCATAATGCAGGTTATTCATGCATCTTCCTCTAATCCTGATGCTGTGTTCTTCATACAGCCCAGCTTCTCATATTATTTGTTCAGCATACAGATTGAATAAGTATGGTGAAAGGATGCAACCCTGATACACAACTTTCCTGACTTTAAATTATGCAGTATACCCTTGTTCTATTCGGATGACTGCTTCTTGGTCTATTTACAGGTTCTTCATGAGCACAATTAAGTGTTCTGGAATTCCCATTCTTCACAATGTTATACATAATTTGTTATGATCCACATAGACAAATGTCTTTGCACAGTCAATAAAGCACCGGTAAACATCTTTCTGGTATTCTCTGCTTTCAACCAGGATCCATCTGACATCAGCAATGATATCTCTGGTTCCATGTCCTCTTCTGAATCTGGCTTGAATTTCAGGCAGTTTCTTGTTGATGTACTGTTGCAATCGCTTTTGAATGATCTTCAGCAAAATTTTACTTCCATGTGATATTAATGATATTGTTTGATAATCTCTGCATTCGTTTAATCACCTTTCTTGGGAATAAGCATAACTATGGATCTCTTCCAGCTGGTTGGCCAGGTAGCTGTCTTCCAAATTTCTTGGCATAGATGAGTGAGCACTTCTAGTGCTGCATCTGTTTGTTGATACATCTAAATTGGTATTGCCTCAATTCCTAGAGCCTTATATTTTTCCAATGTCTTCAGTGCAGCTTGAACTTCTTCCTTCAGTACTATTGGTTCCTGATCATATGCTACCTCCTGGAATGATCAAACGTTGACCACTTGTTTTTGGTACAGTGACTCTGTGTATTCCATATGCTACCTCCTGAAATGATTGAACATTGACCAATTCTTTTTGGTAGTGACTGTATTCCTTCCATCTTCTTTTGAAGCTTCCTGTATTTTTCAGTATTTTGCTTATCCCTCTTTCAAAAAAAAAATAACCTTTGAAATCTTCTGTTCAGCACTTACTTCACCATCTCTTCTGTTTGCTTTAGCTACTAAACATTGAAGAGCAAGTTTCAGAGTCTCTTCAGACATCCATTTTGGTCTTTTCTTTCTTTCTTGTGTTTTTAATGGCCTCTTGCTTTCTTCATGTATGATGTCCTTGATGTCATTCTACAATAGACAATGAAGGACTTTAACTACAGCCACACTATGAATTTGAACTTCCCCCAAACTGTAAGAAAATAAATTTCTGTCTTTTAATGCCAGCTATTTGTGGCATTTGTGTTCCAGTAGCACTTGGAAACTAAGACACTGCTGACCACGTGGCACAAGAAACTTCTTGTCTTCACAAGTCTCTGGAGGACCCTTGCTGAAGGCCTGTGATCCAAGGACCCATTTTCGTCAGTATGTTTTCAATAGGAAGAGGGTTGAAGTAGTGCCTGTTAAGTACCCACTAGTGTTAGGAAGTTTACATACACTAGCTCATTTAATCCACACCCAAACCTGGGGGGTGAATTATAGCCTCATTGTATGGAATAAAAATATAAGATGAAAATGTATTCTGGCATTTGCCCATAGTCACAAAGCAGGGAGTATGACCCAGAAATTTGGCAGGACCTTGGAGACAGCATGGCCAGGTACAAAGACACTGGTTAGCAAGCCTTTGACGCAGTAGAGATTCACTGACCTGGGGCAGGGCTGTATCTGGGGCTGTATCTGTTAGAACACGTCACCCATCTATGTATGGACATGCTGGGAACTCAGTTTCCACCTCCAGCCACTGCTGTTCTGGAACCACACAGGAGCCTGGCTCATTCGGAAGAGCGCCAATGTCCCCTAGGAAGGCCAAGAGGTATTTTCATCCAGGATGTTTGTTAAAATACCCATTTCCCAGGACTAAAGGGTTACAGGAGTCCCCGGATGGTGCAAATGGTTAAGTGCTTGAGTACTAGCCGAAAGGTTGGTGGTTTGAACCCACCAAGAGGCAACTCAGAAGACAGCCATTGAAAACTCTATGGGGCACAGGTCTACTCTGACACACACGAGGTCACCATCTGTCAGAATTGACTCCACAGCCAACTACCAACAACAACAAAGGGTTACAGAAGCCTAGCTCTTCAGATGGACTGGCTCTTTGGAGATGCCAGGGTTTACTGGGCAGAGTTGAGTTCAGTCTGGTCTCTCCCACTTTTTGAATCTGATGAGCATCATCTTGCCCCTGCGCTGACTGGCTCAGATGCTGAGCTCTGCTAGTTCTTGGTTTGTATTTATAGTTTGGTCTCCTGAGCTATCAGCTTTCTCTTCTTGCCCTGGTGAATATGTGTTCATAGTACACCTGACCCCCTTCATGTAACCCATCTGGGATTTGTTGTTCTTTGTTGCTGTCAAGTTGGCTCGAACTCATGGTGTCCCCAAGTACAACAGAACAAAACCTTGCCTGGTCCCACACCATCTTCAGATCGTTGATATGCTTGAGTCCATTGTTGAGGCCACTGTGTATTATGACTGCAGGCTCATCTTCCAGCACTGTATCCAACAATATTCTATTGTGATTCATTGGGTTTGTGCTAACTAATTCTCAGAAGTATATTGCTAAACCTTTCTTCCTAGTCTGTCTTAGTCTGGAAACTGTGCTGAAAACTGTCCACCATGGATGACTCTGCTGGTATTTGGCAGAGCTTACAGCATCATAGCAAAACACAAGCCACCACAGCAGGACAAACTGACAGAGGGGTAGTGAGTTTAGAAAGATTTAGAAGCCTTATAGCCAAATGTATGTATTACCAGATTCGTGGGGCCCAGAGGGAGGGTCTGAGACCCTCTTTTTTTTTTTTAGCGGTAGAAATGGAATTTGGAACACCAATTCCTCTGCTTGGAGGCTCTAAGGATAAGCTCTTCATCTCTCAAGGCATTCTTTCACCTAAACTCTTGGCAAGGGGAAACCTTTTCTCAACTCACAGGCTCTGAGGTGGGGCTTTGGGGGAGTGGACTGGTAGGAGGGAGGCTCCTCCCAGGACTCATACAGCCCTGTCCCCACAGAGCCCCAAGGCCTCCAAGTCCCATCATTTCAGCCTTTTATATACTCATTACAGTGGGTTGGGAAACATTTAAAAAATTAGACAAGCATTAGCTTAGCTTATAAACTTAAAAATAAACTGTAACAGCTTTAATGATATTGTATTAAATGCCAGTCCTAATAATACCTCACATCTCCTTAATACTGTATGGCTTTAAACACACTTTTAAATAACTTCTCATCTTGTAGGATTTTCATAACAGCCTCATCTAGGAAGAGAGCAGGAGAGGCTGGCCATTGCCTCACACACTGGGATGTGGCTGAGCTGGCACTGAAGAACTGACGTCCTGACTACAAGCTCAGGTTGGCCTGGCAATCTACTTCTGAAAAATCTGCCATTGAAAATCCTATAGAGGCCATCTAAGATGTGTCAATTGGACCCAACCCACCTGGAGTAAAGGAGAATGAAGAACACCATAGACCCAAGGAAAGTATTAGCCCAAGAGACAGAAAGGGCCACAGAAACCAGAGACTTCATCAGCCTGAGACCAGAAGAACTAGATGGTACCCACCAATCACCACCCTGACAGGGAACACAACAGAGAGTCCCTGATGGAGCAGGTGAAAAGGGGGGTGCGGAACTCAATTTCTAGTAAAAAGATCAGACTTAATGGTTTGAATGAGACTGGAGGGACCCCTGAAGACATGGTCCCTGGACTCTGTATTAGCCCAAAACTAAAACCATTCCCAAGACCAACTCTTCAGACAAAGATTAAACTGGACTATGGGACATAAAATGATACTCGTGAAGAATGTGCTTCTTAGCTCAAGTAGATACATGAGACTAAATGGGCAGCTCCTGTCCAGAGGTGAGATGGGAAGGCAAGAGAGGGTCAGGGGCTGGTTGAATTGACACGGGAAATCTGGGGTGCAAAGGAGGAATGTGCTATCACAGTATAGGGAGAGCAGCTAGGGTCACATAACAATGTATGTATAGATTTTTGTATGAGAGACTAACTTGAATTATAAACTTTCACTTAAAGCACAACAATTAAAAAAAAAAAATCCTAAGGAGCATGGTGTTATCCTGACACACGTTGGGTTGCCATGAGTGGGAACTAACTGGACGTCTACAGGTTAGCTGGTTTATGGAGTGCCTTCTAGGGCGTGGCATGGTGCTGCTCTTTTCTATTGGTGAGGCATTATTTCATGGAATTGATGGATAGTATCCCAGGTTTACAGATTAGAAAGCAGAGTTTCAGAAAGATGGTGTAACTTGCCCAGACCACAGAGAATTTGGAAGTGCTGTGGCCATAATTTGACCCAGGTTGCCAACTCCAAGAGTCTAAGCTCTTGACATTCATGCTGCCTCATCCCTTGGACTGTGGTGGGTGGTCTCATGAAAGGTCATGGGCTCCATATGCCATTTGTAGTCAACTCGAGGGATTCAAATCCATTCTCAATCACTTGTTAACTTTGTAACCTTGGAAAATTCCCATTGCTTTTCTAAGTCTCACCTCTTTGCTTTGCACTGTGGAAAAAAGTATTCAAGAGGGGTTGTTATGAAGATGGAATGAGAAAGAGAATGTAGTGCTCTAAGCCCAGTGCTGGCTCAAAGGAGAAGCTCAGCAAACAGCAGCTGTTACTGTTTTATCTTCTCTTCCCTCTTCTAACTTCTCTCAAAACCCTTTGCAGTTGAATTGATTGACTCCCAGTACAGGACAGAGTAGGACTACCCGATAAGGTTTCCAAGGAGCAGCTGGTGGACTCCAAGTGCCTACATTTTGGTTAGCAGCCGAGCTCTTAACCACTACACCACCAGCACTTCAATTTCTCTCAACCTTGTCTTGTCATAGATGGACCTGATCCTCCATGAGTCCCTGCCACCACAAGGTGTCCCTTCTCCTCCAGCGTCCCCAGTCACCAGGTTCTTGTTTTGTTTTGTTTTCATTCAGCACACTTTCTCTGGGCACCCCAGGTTTCCTCTCATTATTGTCATTTACTTTTCTTTAAAACAGTTTTATTGAGACAGAATTTCAATATCATACAATTCACGCATTTAAAGTGTCCAAGTCAATTATTTTAGTGTATTTACAGTGTTGTTTTAGTATATTCACCGCAATCTAATTTTAGAACACTTTTATCTTCTAAAAAATTAACTAAGTAGCTATCAGTGATCACTTCCCATTACCCCTCCCCCATCTTCCTCCACCCCTGAGCCCACGCTTAACCTGTTTCTGTGGAGTCTATTCTGACTCATCACGACCCTATGAGCCTGAGCCCTAGGCAACCACTAATCTACTTTTTGTCTCGATAGATTTTCCTATACTGGATATCTCATATAAATGAAACCATACAATATATCTTTTGCCACTCGTTTCCTTCATGAAAAGGTCCCTGGGTGGGGCAAACAGTTTGTGCTCAACTAATAACCTAAGGGTGGACAGTTCGAACCACCAAGCAGTGCCATGGAAGAAAGGACTGGCGATCTGCTACCCTAAAGATTACAGCCAAGAAAACCCTATGGAGCACACTTCTACTCTGTAACACATGGGGTCACCATGAGCACGAATCGATTCTGTGGCCACGGTTGGTCGGTTGGTTGGTTTTTTCCTTCATGTAGTGTAATGATTTCAAGGTTTATCTATGCTGCAGCTTGTATAAGTACTTTATTTTTTTTTAAGGTGGGGGAGAAAAGTGTTAGTTCCCACTGACTGTTGATGAACTCAGCCCCGATTGCAGGGAGATGGATCACGTGGCAATGGCCCATTCAAATCATATGGGGTGTTAGGTCAGGGACCAGGTCGTGGCATGCAGAGGCACCAGGTCTTCATTTATGCTCTGGCTGTGACCTGGGAAGAATGTATTTTCCTTTTCACGCATGTGAGATGGAAAAAGAAAAACTCGAGGTATCTTGGAAGACAGTCTGAGCCGGTCCCAAAGCGAGGACCATAGTTGCCTCTTCAGGTGTGTTAGACAACACTTACCTAGTCAACCAGTTTCTTCAGTGGCTGTGTAACTTCAAGAAAATGTCTGCTAACGGGAAATCTCCCCCCAGCAATAGCAAAGTGAAGGTTTGTTAGCAATGATGTCACTGGGTCACTTCCATATCGTCATGCCTCAGTAGCAAGGGCAAGGCCTTCAGGAGAAAAAAAAAAAGAAAATTCCTTGAGCCAGTGTGTTCACTGTTGACACAGGTACCCTGTGTAGTATTGACATCTGGGTTCTGGATCTAAATAGCTTCCTGAAACTCACTTCCTATCATGCCCTGTTTGCTGACCCGAACCCTGGCTCCTCCATTCCCATCAGGAATCGGTAGGGAGGGACCATCCTCCTCTTGTTTCCAGGGAGGACACTGGGTCCAAGCCCAGGGCTCCGCCACATAACTTAAATTCTCTCACATAAACTCAGGACTAAGCATGCCAAAACCAAAAAGCTGCCTGGAAAAAAGGCCTGGTGATCTACTCCTGAAATTCCAACCACTGAAAACACTATGGAGCATAGTTCTACTCTGACACATGTGGAGTCACCCTGAGTTAGAGCTGACTTGACAGCAACTGGCTGGCTGGTTGGAAGGATGCTCTTTCTGCAGTCAATCCCTGACCACCGCCACCTGAGCCTTTCTCCCTGCTCATTTCTCTGAGTGGCACAAACGGTTAAGCACTTGGCTGCTTTCCAGAAGTTTGGTGCTTTGAATTCACTCAGAGGCACTGCGGAAGAAAGGTCTGATGATTCACATCCAGAATATCACAGCCGTAGAAAACCCTACGAAGCACAGTTCTACTCTGACACACATGGGTTTGCCATGAGTCGAGGTCAACTCCACGGCAACTGGTTTGGTTATTTACTTATTTATTTAGGCTGTTCTCACTCCTCAGCACGTCTTTGTGACTGTCTTTTCCGTGAGTGCCAAAGGGCAGCACGGCCCGTCAGCCTCACCCGGCTCCCAGCAGCTCAGGCGTACCTGGCTCCTGGCAGGTCAGGCTTACCCAGCTCGCAGCAGGTCAGGCTCACCTGGCTTCGGCAGGTCAGGCTCACCTGATTCCCAGAGCCATCGTGCCTTTAGCAGCCGGGAACACTAGGGCACAGTTTGTGCATGTGTAAAATGGACATAGCAAACTTTTTGTGACAGGATTGTTTTATACCCTTTGCCATCAAGTTGATTCCAACTCATAGGGACCCTATAGGACAGTTATAATTTATTCCCATAAATTTATTCCTTTGTTTAATGGTGAACAATTTTATCAAAAAAAAACAAAAACAAAAAAACTTTCTTGCTCTAGCCCTTATGATCCACAGATTTCAGACTAAACTCTAATTAACTAGTCCTTTAACTTTTGACGTGCATCAGGAGGGGCCATTCCCTGGAGAGGACATCACGCCTGGTGAAGCAGAGAGACAGCAAAAGAGAGGAAGACCCTCGACAAGATTGATTGACACAGTGGCTACAACAATGGGTTCAAGTATATTGTGAGGATGGTACAGGACAGGGCAGTGCTTCCCTCTGTTGTACATGGGGTCACTGTGAGATGGAACCGCCTCGATGGCCGCTAACAACAACAACAACAACAGCATAACTTTTGGACTATATAAGTTAAAAAAAAAAAGGATCCTCATAATTCTTATAAAGAATATTTTACCAATTATACCACTAGAGCGTAAGATTACAATGTTACAAATGTCTTTAGTCTTTTAGTATAATGACATACTACAATGTAATAGATTTCCTTTTAATATAACAGTATTATGAACTAATATAATTTGTTTATTTTCAAAATAAATCTTTCAGAATGGAGTTTCAAAAATCTGTGTAATGTTCTGAGTAGTGAAGCAATGTTCTAATCCATATCAGAAAGTAGATAATATTTTAGTTTGTTATAAATGCTTAGCAAATCTTGGGTATTTTATATTTCTTTCCACTACCAGATCAATATGGTTTTTAAAGCATGAGGATAATAATATAATTTCAAAAGATTTAAAGGAAGAACAATTTTACTCTAAGTATTATCAAAGTCTCAGCCAATCAAATTCACTATTAACCCCTAAAATAATGTTAATAATGTTCTTACTTCTCATTTTCTGATGATTGAAAAATATGGTGATAATATATCCCCTAAAGCTGTTGTTGCTGTTGTTAGGTGCCATCGAGTTGACTCCAACTCATAGCAACCCTATGTACAACAGAATGAAACAGTGCCTGGTCCTGCGCCACCCTCACAATCCTTGTTAAGCTTGGATCCAGGGACTGATCCCTCCTGATAACATGTCCAAAGCATATGAGACGTAGTCTCGCCATTTTTACTTCTAAGGAGCATTCTGGTTGTACTTCTTCCAAGAGAGATTTACCCCTTCTTTTGGCAGGCCATGGTATATTCAGTATTCTTTGCCAACACCACAATTCAAAGGCATCAATTCATCTTTGGTCTTCCTTATTCATCATCCAGCTTTCACATGCATAAGAGGCGATTGAAAACACCATGGCTTGGGTCAGGCTCACCTTAGTCTTCAAGGTGACATTTTTGTTTTTCAATACTTTAAAGAGCTCTTTTGGAGCAGATTTGCCCAATACATTGCGTCTTTTGATTTCTTGACTGCTGCTTCCATGGGTGTTGATTGTGGATCCAAGTAAAATGAAATACTTGACAACTTCAGTCTTTTCTCCGTTTCTCAGGATGTTTCTTACTGGTCTAGTCGTGAGGATTTTTCTTTATGTTGAGGCGTAATCCATACTGAAGGCTGTAGTCTTTGATCTTCTTCAGTAAATGCTTCAAGTCCTCTTCACTTTCAGCAAACAAGATTGTGTCGTCTGTATATCACAGGTTGTTAAAGAGTCTTCCTCTAATCCTGATGCCCTATTCTTCTTCATATAGTCCAGCTTCTTGGATTCAGCATACAGATTGAATAGGTATGATGAAATGATACAACCCTGATGTACATCTTTCCTAACTTTAAACCACACAGTATCCCCTTGTTCTGTTTGAACACCTGCTGTTTGATCTATGTACAGGTTCCTCATGAACACAATTAAGTGTTCTGGAATTCCCATTGTTTGCAATGTTATCCATAATTTATTCTGATCCATACAATCGAATGCCTTTGCATACTCAATAAAACACAGGTAAACATCTTTCTAATATTCTCTGCTTTCAGTCAGGATCCATCTGATATGAGCTATGATATCCCTGGTTCCATGTTCTCTTCTAAATTTGGCTTGAATTTCTGGCAGTTCCCTGTCTATATACTGCTGCAGCCACTTTTGAATGATCTTCAGCAAAATTTTACTTGCGCATGATATTAATGATATTGTTCAATAATTTCTGCATTCTATTGGATCACCTTTCTTGGGAATAGGCATAAAAATAGATCTCTTCCTGTCGATTGGGCAGGTAGCTGTCTTCCAAATTTCTTGCCATAGATGAGTGAGCACTTCCAGTGCTGCATCTGTTTGTGGAAACATCTCAGTTGGGATTCCGTCAATTCCTGGGGCTTTGTTTTTTGCCAATGCCTTCAGTGCAGCTTGAAATTCTTCCTTCAGTCTCATCAGTTCTTGATCATATGCTACCTCCTGAAATGGTTGAACGTCAACCAATTCTTTTTGGTATAGTGACTGTGTATTCCTTCCATCTTCTTTTGATGCTTCCTGTGTCTTTTAATATTTTCTCCAAAGAATCCTTCAACATTGCAACTCGAGGTTTGAATTTTTTCTTCAGTTCTTTGAGCTTGAGAAATGCTGAACATGTTCTTCCCTTTTGGTTTTCTATCTCCAGCTTTTTGCACATGTCATTATAATACTTTACTCTGTCTTCTCGATCCACCCTTTGAAATCTTCTGTTCAGTTCTTTGACTTCATCATTTCTTCCTTTTGCTTTAGCAACTAGACATTCAAGAGCAAGTTTCAGAGTCTCTTCTGACATCCATTTTGGTCTTTTCTTTCTTTCCTGTCTTTTTAATGATCTCTTACTTTCTTCATGTATGATGTCCTTGATGTCATTCTACAACTTGTCTGGTCTTCGGTCATTAGTGTTCAACGTGTCAAATTTATTCTTGAGATGGTCTCTAAATTCAGGTGAGATATACTTAAGGTTGTACTTTGGGTCTCATGGAACTGTTCTAATTTTCTGCCGTTTCAACCTGAACTTGCATATGAGTAATTGACGTCTGTTCCACAGTCAGCCCCTGGCCTTGTTCTGACTGATAATATTGAGATTTTCCATTGTCTCTTTCCACATATGTAGTCGATTTGATTCCCATGTATACCATCTGGTGAGGTCCACCTGTATAGTTGCCATTTATGAATGATAAAAGGTATTTTCAATGAAAAAGTCATTGGTCTTGCAAAATTCTATCCTTTGATCTCCGCATCATTTCTATCACCAAGGCATTATTTTCCTACTACCGATCTTTCTTTTTGGTTTCCAACTTTTGCATTCCAATCACTAGTAATTATCAATATATCCTTATTGCATGTTTGATCAATTTCAGACTGGAGAAGTTGGTAATATCTTCAGTTTCTTCATCTTTGGCCTTAGTGGTTGGTGAATAAATTTGAATATTAGTGGTATTAACTGGTCTTCCTTGCAGGCGTATGGATACTATCCTATCACTGACAGCATTGTACTTTGGGATAGACCTTGAAATGTTCTTTTTGACAATAAATGCAATTCCATTCCTCTTCAAGTTGTCATTCCTGGCATAGTAGACCATATGATGGTACTATTCAAAATGACAAATACTAGTCCATTTCAGCTTATTAATGCCTGGGATATTGATGTTTATGCATTCCATTTCATTTTTGACAATTTCCAATTTTCCTAGATCTGTACTTCGTACATTCTGTGTTCTGATTATTAGTGGATATTTGCAGCTGTTTCTTTTCATCTGGAGTTGTGTCACATCAGCAAATGAAGGTCTCAGAAACTTGACTCCATCCATGTCATTAAGGTCAACTCTACTTTCAAAAGACAGCTCTTCTCCAGTTGTCTTTTGAATCCTTTCCAACCTGAGGAGCTCATCTTCCAGTACTATATCAGACAAAGTTCTGCCGCTTTTCATAAAGTTTTCACTGGCTAATTATTTTCAGAAGTAGACCACCGGGTCCTTCTTCCTAGTCTTAGTCTGGAAGCTCTGCTAAAATCTGTCCACCATGGATGACCCTGCTGGTGTTTGAATACCAGTCTCATAGCTTCCAGCATCACAGCAATATGCAAGCCTAAGCTACACATGTAGCTACATACGTAATTATTATTAATTTTGTTGGACTTTAATAACTTCGCTTGTATTTCACAGAATACAATTTATTCCTTGTTTGGTTTTCCTTTTTTTTCTCCCTAGAATACTTACCA
>NW_004444005.1:10438939-10439688 GCF_000243295.1 Trichechus manatus latirostris | reverse complement strand
TCTGTCTTGGAAGAAGTACAGCCAGAATGCTCCTTAAAAACAAGCATGGTGAGACTTCATCTCACATGCTGTCTAAGTTATCTAGTGCTACTATAACAGAAATACCACTAGTGGATGGCATTGACAAAGAGAAATTTATTCTTTCACAGTCTAGGAGGCTAGAAGTCCAAATTCAGGGCGCCAGCTCCAGGGAAAGGCTTTCTCTCTGTGTGAGCCCTGGGGGAAGGTCCTTGTCATTAATCTTCCCCTGTCAAGGAGCTTCTCAGTGCAGGAACCCCGAGTCCAAAGAATTACTATTCTCCTGGCTCTTGTTTCTTCGTGGTATGAGGTTCCCCTGTCTCTCTGCTTGCTTCTCTCTTTTATATCTCAAAAGAGATTGACTTAAGACACAACCTAATCTTATAGATTGAGTTCTGCCGCATTAACAAAGCTGCCTCTAATCCTGCCTCATTAACATCATATAAGTAGGATTACAACACACAGGAAAATCATGTCATATGAGAAAATGATGGACAATCAGAAAATACTGGGAATCAAGGTGTAGCCGAGTTGACACATATTTTGAGGGGACACAATTCAATCCATGACACATACTTTGCACATGTTATCAGGAGAGACCAGTCCCTGGAGAAAGATATCATTCATGCTTGGTAAAGTAGAGGGTCAGTGAAAAAGAGGAAGACCTTCTACAAAATGGATTGACACAGTGGCTGCAACAATGGGCTCAAGCATAACAATGCAGGACCAGG
>NW_004444005.1:10436259-10437283 GCF_000243295.1 Trichechus manatus latirostris | reverse complement strand
GTGCTTATTTGCCACCTGTATATCTTCTCTGGTGAAGTGATTCTTCAGATATTCTGTCCTTTTCTTTATTGGTCTGTTTTCTTATTGTTGAGTTTCAAGATTTTTTGTAATATTTTGGATAAAAAATATCCTGGATCTGTCCTATATTAGCTATATATTTTGCAAATGTTTTCTTGTAGTTTGTAGTCTGTCTTTTTATTCTCTTAATGGAGTTTTATTCAGTAGAGACTTTTAAAATATTAATTAGGTACTACTTAATTTTTTTCTTTCATAAATCATGCTTTTGGCATTGTATCTAAAAACTCATCACCAAACAAGGTAACATAGATTTTCTCTAATATAATTTCTTCTAGAAGTTTTATAGTTTGCGTTTTACATTTAGGTCTGTGATCCATTCTGAGTTAATTTTTGTGAAAGTTGTAAGGCCTGTGTCTAGGTTTTATTTATTTATTTATTTTGCACATTGATGTCCGATTGTTTCAGTGCAATTTATGGACGACGGTCCTTTCTCTATTAAATTGCCTTTGCTCGTTGGTAGAAGATCAATTGATTATATTCGAGTAGGTTTATTTCTGATCTCTCTATTCTGCTCCATTGATCTATGTGTGTATTGTTTGGCCAGTAAAACACAGCCTTGATTACTATAGTTTTAACATAAGTCTTGAAGTCAGATAGTATAATCCTCCAACTTTGCTTTTCTTCTTCTGTATTGCACTGGCTATTCTAGGTGTTTTAGAGTCAGTTTCTAGTAGATCACTGGCATTCTGATTGTGATTGCATTGAATTTGTAGCTCAAATTGAGAAGAACTGACATCTTAACAATACTGTCTTCCAATCCTTGATCATGGACTATCTCCAATTATGTAGATATTCTTTGAACTTTTTATCATAGTTCTGTCATTTTCTGGGTGTAGATCCTATACATATTTTTTGGATTTATACTTAAGAATTACTCACCCTCCCCTTTAGTGCTATTGTAAATGATTTTTTTTTTAATTTCAAATTCCAATTGGTCATTGTTGGT
>NW_004444005.1:10433263-10434411 GCF_000243295.1 Trichechus manatus latirostris | reverse complement strand
TGAAAGTACATTTTACGGTCCAGAATGTGATCCATCTTAGTGAATGTTCCATGTGATCTTGAGATGAATGTGTATTGTGCTGTTGTTGGATGAAGTATTCTCTAAATGTCAGTTAGATCAAGTTGATTGATAGTGCTGTTCAGGTCAACTATATCCTTAATGGTTTTCCGCTTGCCTGATCTATCAGTTATTGACAGAAGCTAATTGAAGTCTCCAGCTATAAGAGTGGATTTGTCTATTTCTTCTTCCTTTTGTTACCTGACATATTTTGACGCTGTTTTGAGGTGCATGCACTTTTAGGGTTATGTCTTCTTGGAGAATTGACCTCTTTATAATTATGTGATGCACCACTTTATTCTTGATGATTTTCCTTGTTCAGAAGTGTGCTTCTTATGAAATTAACATAGCTACTCCAGTTTTCTTTGGATCAGTGTTAGAATGGTATATCTTTCTTCATTCTTTACTTTTTAGCTATCTGAGTCTTTAAAGTATGTTTCTGGTAGATAACATAAAATTGGATCTTGTCTTTTTTAATTTTTTTTATCCATTTCAACAATCTCTTTTAATTAGTATATTCAGATTATTCATGTGTAAAGTGCTTTTTAATATAGTTGGATTAATATTTACCAAAAAGCATGAAGATGATGCAGGACTATGCAACATTGTATTCTGTTATAATAAAGCCCCCATGAGTCAGAGTCAACTCAATAGCAACTAACAACAACAGCAAGAGTATTTACCATGTTTCTAGCTGTTTTCTGCTTATTTTGTTTCCTGCCTTGTTTGGTTTTATTTGAGCATTTTATATAATTCCATAGTATCTCCTCTTTTAACATATCTATTATACTCTTTTTTAAAAAAAATTTAGTGGTTGCCCTAGGTTTTCCAATGTACTTTTTTTTTTTTAAATTGTACTTTAGATGAAGGTTTACAGAACAAACTAGTTTCTGATTAAACAATTAGTACACGTATTGTTTTATGACATTGGTTAACAACCCCACGATATGTCAACACTCTCCCTTCTCAACCTTGAGTTCCCTATTATCAGCCTTCCTGTCCCCTCCTGCCTTCTAGTCCTTGTCCCTGGGTTGTTGTGCCCATTTAGTCTCACTTTGTTTTATGGGCCTGTTTAATCTATGGCTGAAGGG
>NW_004444005.1:10424386-10432647 GCF_000243295.1 Trichechus manatus latirostris | reverse complement strand
TTTTACCTGTATTTATTCCTTCTCTGATGCTCTTCCTTTCTTTATGTAGATCTGAGTTTCTGACCTATATAATTTTTAAAATAGTCTATTTTTAGAGTACTTTTACATTTACAGAAATATTGAGCAGCTAGTACAGAGAGTTCTCTTGTATCCCTCCCCTACCTGAATGCAGTTACCCCACTTTTAATAACTTACATTAGTGAAGTACATGTGTTCCAGTTGATGAACTAATATTGACAAATTATTATTAACTGAAGTTCATAAATTACATTAAAAAAAGAAGGTTGCCATTAAGTCTATTCCAACCTATAGTGACCCTGTAGGACAATGTAGAACTGTCCTATAGGGTTTTCTATGCTGTAAGCTGTATGGAGGCAGACTGCCACATCCTTCTCCTTTGTTTACATTAGGGTTCACGTTTTGTGTGACACAGTCCTGTGGGTTTTGAACAATGCATTATGTTATGTGTCTACCATTACAGTATCTTACAGAATAGTTTTCTGCCCTAAACATGTTCCATGCTCCATCTATTCATCTCTACCTCCTTCCCCTGAACCCCTGGCAACCACTGATCTTCTCACTGTCTCTACAGTGTTGCCTTTTCCAGAATGCCATATAGCTGGAATCAGACAGTTAACAGCTTTTGCAGACAGACTTCTTTCACTGAGCAATATGCAATTTAAAGCTCCTCCGTGTCTTTTCATGGCTTATAGCTTATTTCTTTTTACCGCTGAATAATACTTCATTGTATAAATGTACCACAGTTTGTTTATCCCTTCTCCTATTGAAACACATCTTAATTGCTTTGAATTTTTAGCAGTTATGTATAAAGCTGCTATAAACATTAGTTTTCAGATTTTTATGTGGACATACGTTTTCATCTCATTTGCGTAAATACCTGGGAGTGAGATTACTGGATCTTATGATAAGCCTAAATTTCACTTTGTAAGATATTGTCAGACGGCCCTTTTTTCTCTGCTGGTTCTTTTTAATGTTCCTCTGCCCCAAACTCTGGGTGGTAGCTGGCTCAGGTGCAAGAACAGTCACTTCTTTCCTTGGACACACACCACCTAGGACCCTACTCTGTTTTTCCCTCAACTTCACCCTTGTCTTGCTACTTTTTCCTGTACTACCTTGAACACAGCCTGGAGGCAGTGTGTTGCAAAGGAGAGACCCTGTCAGGAGTCGGGCACACCCTGCTTCCTCGTTATTCCCTGGGTGACCTTGGGGAAGCTGCTAGACCTCTCTGAGCTGTCAAATCCCTAAAATGAAGATAACACTTTGACCTCACAGAGTTGTTGAGGATTAGCAACAACAGGCATCAAGGGCCCATTGCATGATTGGTGAGTGGTTGGCACGTGGTTTGATAACTGTGAGTTCACACAAACACTCCCCCCCACATCTGGCTTAGCTTTCATGTGGTTCTCCAAGTGTCCCTCCTGTACTCTTTCCTCTCATGTGGCCTGGAACTGCCCAGCAAGTGGCCTGCAAGGTGAGATCTCTGCCTACTTGGTGTGAGTTCTAAGTAGCAGAGAGCACCTACTCCCCACATAGGCAAGCACCCTCGTTCTGGGTATAGGGAGAATCAGAGGGGAGCTAGTCCGCGGTCTGCCGTGACACTGTCCCCAGAGTTCAACAACAGGCCTCATATCTGAATCCTGTAGAATTGTTAGTAATATCTCTGTCTCAATTAAGGATGGACTTCTCCAAATTTCCCCCTAAACTGCATCCCCAAGGTGGGTTTCTCCATTTGATTTCCAAGTATGCAAGTGAATGTCTGGCTGTTCACAAGAGCATCAGTAGGGAGCTGTAGGAGAGAGGCTGAAAGGGGTTCCATGGAGGAAAAATAGTCAATAATCAGATCAGTTTGAGAAATGACAGGTTAAGTAAAGTTGAGCAGATTTTTTTTTCAAATGCTAGAAGTCTCAGAATTTCATTCTAATGACTCTTGGAGTTGGTAGCTCTGTAGGATGAAGACATTGTGCATAAAGTTGCCAAGCACAAAGCTTCCTCTTCTCTTCTTCCCTCACTCCCAGGTACTTTTCTTTCTCCAACTTGGGACATCTTGAAAGAATAATGCTTCACATAGAATGTGCTTTGAAAAACAATGGCAACAATTAAAGGTAGATGATTGCAAAGGTTAAATGTCCTTCCTGGTATTTTGCCACCAGAATCCCCCAGCCAGGGATTCCTTTACTCCACAGCCCATGGACTCAGAGACAGATGAGAAGTGATGTCTGCTCATGTTCCCCTGTATTCTCTGTCTAGCAAGCCCTCTCATCAACCTCAAGCTTGATATGGGTACAGCAGAGACCAAGTGGATGCCAGAGGAGTACTCTGTCTTTTTATCCAAACTCATGTGCTATTGCTATGTCATGGACTGGCCAGGGAGGAAGTCCCCATCACCATTCTCATGGAAGACACACTCTGGGGCCGCAGGTGCCAGGAGAGGACCCTGGACAATGCAGGATGCACTAAAGATACTTCCAAGTCTAAGATTCAATGACTCCATTAGGACTTGATTTTTTTTTTTTAAAGCAAAGTATATGGACACAAAATCTACTAAACATATATTCTTTTCAGCACATGTCTAATTCGTTTTTGTTTTGTTTTGTTTTCCAATACCTTGTATAGTGCCTTAGCAAATGTCTGTTAAGTGAAAGAATTGAAATTATATCTGAGGATCTTGAGAAATACGGTCTTGGGGATGGTGGTGGTGAACAGATAGCATAATTAAAACCAGATGCTGAGATTTTTAAATGTCTCAGGGAATGACATTCCCATCGTTTATTTGGTAGAAATTGCTCTCTGCTCCATCTTGAAGCCATCTCTTTCCTGGCACTGGAAACACAATCTAAATAGCATTTAATTCTAGTGAAGCTTTTCTCACTTCCCGCTCATGATCCAACTTGACTTTAGGCCAATCTCAGTTGGCCTAATTCACTGCAAGCCTGCTTCATTTTGAAGTCAGTCTTACTTGGGCAGCCAGGGTTTTTCTTGCCCTTACAAGCCGAGTAAGGACAAGGAGTAGGTGACCTCACAACATCATTGTGATCTGACTTAACTCACAGGTAGTGCTCATTCTGTTGTTTTTTTCTTGATTTATATACCTACCTCCAAGAGTGGAGGCAGATATGCCATTTGGAGGGCTATTTGTCTGGTTAAGAGAGGGTGGTGGCTTGGGCCAGATGATAGCAGCTGAGATGAGAAGGGGACACAACTGAGAGATTTTTGAAGGAAAGAACACCAGTATCTTCTGATATTGGCAGTGATGAAAAGTGAAGAATCAAGGGCTCGAGAAATTGGGTGGTCATAATATTTAGAGAGGTAGGGAACACTCACAGAAGCACCTCAATCCTATAGGAAGGAAAGCAATAATTAAATATGGGACTTAATAAGTATGAGATAACATTGATATCCAATGTCAAAAAGACAGTTGGACTTACTAATGCTGGAGACCTGTGGCCAAGGTAGAAATCAGAGAGTCATCAGCGTGTGGATGGTATTTGAAGCCATGGGACTGGATGGGCTATCATATGGTGTATACAGGCAGAAGGTCCGGATGGAATCCTGAGGCAATCCAGGGTCTATAGCCCCAGCATAGAGGGAGAAACCATTGGGAAAAGATGGAAAACAGGAACATGCAGTGTCCCAGAAGTCAAGAAGATGGGATGGTCATCTAAATTAAAAGATAAGTCATATGAGGAAAAAAAAGACACATGATCTTGTATATGCTACCAGGGAAGTCACTGGCAATCTTAAGAGAGAGTAGGGTCAGGAAAACATGAGCAGAGGCCAGAATGAAGTGAATTTAGAGGATGATGTAAGGTGAAGAAGTGAAGACAGTAATATCAATGATACTTATGAGAGAATTCTGCTAAGGAGAACATAAAAAATGAAGCAGTTGCTACAGGGAGATATATGGTCAAGAGAAGTTTTGTTCATTTTTTACTTTTATAAGATAGTATATATATACCAGGGCCCATCTGTAGGGGAAAAATTGATGACCCCAAAGGGAGAGGACATTGCAACCGTAAAACTTCATCTCTGAGAAGGTAAGTAGAGACAATTGGAGGAGTAGGTACCCTCCTTAGAATGTAGAATGGAAAGGTGGCAAGTTGGGTACAGGAACAAGCACTTGGGTAGACTTAGGGACCAGTCCCTGGAGAAGGACATCATGGTTGGTAAAGTAGAGGGTCAGCAAACAAGAGGAAGACCCTCAACAAAATGGATTAACAAAGTAGCTGCAACAGTGGGCTCAAACATAGCAATGATTGTGAGGATGGTGCAGGACCGGGCAGTGTTTCCTTCAGTTGTACATAGTGTCACTATGAGTTGGAGCCAACTCGATGGCACCTAACAACAAAAACAACAGCGTTCAAAAGAAGAGGCAGTTCCTATTTTCTCAATGAAGTATGAGATGTTGATGGACTGAGGAGGTAGGAGACTACTGAAATACTTATTTTACAGAAATAAAAAGTGAACATTTTACAAAATAAGTTAGGATTGCTGGGAAATTTTGACTGCTCATTTGATCAAGGATTTAAAGTGAATCCAGCCAGTATGGTTGAGTGTTTTACTGTAAGCACATTCAGTGGCCTGGGTGAGGTACAGAATGGGTGGATAAAGGAGATTTAGTGTGTCAGAGGGCATGAGAGGCAAGGGGCTGAGAAGATTAATGAGAAAGTTAATAATAATTGGCCACGGGGTCTAATTGGAGAAAAGCGTGAAGCTGGAACATGAGGAGAGTGAGGGGTCTTGAAAAAGTGGTTGGTGCAATTAATTCAACATCAGAGTGAAGTGACCTTGATTTTGACAATGGAGACGTGTGAAGTGGGAACACTAGAGTAAAGAGACCGGAGAGAGAGGTGGTAATCCAAGAGTAAGATGCTTTTGCCTAGGATATGACATGAGAGAGGATGAAGTAGAGGAAAAGATTGCCAGACATTAGAAAACCAAGGAAGTGGGGGAGCAAAGGGACACTCACTGTGGATGCTAAAATTATCAAGAATAGTTAAAAAGTGGACACGGAGAGGAAGATGAGAGGCTAGGTTCTAGAGTCTTTAATAAATATTGGGGAGTGATCTAGATGGCAGAGGATGATCACAAAAAGAGGGCTAGCTGATGGACTGACTTCAAAGAAGCTGGGGCTTTTGAACGAAGAGGAAGAAAAAGTAGGTTTAGAAGCAGCAGAAATGTAAACTGACACGTGCCCAACTCCCAGGCCTGAGATACAGGCCTGTGAGTTATAATCTCAGTGTGATGGGGCTTCAGGGGGAGGTGGTGCTTTCAGGAAACAGCTGAGTCTCAAGTCAGAAGGACAAGAGAATGTCCAAAGAGGAAGTTGAAGATATGAGCCATTTGACAAGGGACAGTGACTCCAGAGGGCACAACGGAAGGGATTTTGGGGAGTCAGGAAGTGTGGAGAAATAAGTAAGATTAGGAATTGTATAGGGATGTGTGAAAAATAAAGTCTGGGTGATGGAGAAGACCTGTCATCAAAACATGACCATTTCTTACCAACGCGTTCATGCTCAACCAAGCTACCATCTTCTCTCATCTGGACCACTGCAATAGCCTCCTAGGTAGACTCTCTGTTTCCACCTATTCCTGTCCTATTCTGTTCTCAACACATTAGTCAACAGAATGTTTTTAAATATTGATTCAGTTCTTGTATCTCCTCTGTTCCAAGCCCTCCAATGGCTCCCATTTCATTCAGAACAAAAACCAAAGTCCTCACAATGGGCAACTAGATCCTGCACCATCTGGTCTACCACTGCTGCTTTGTCTTCATCTCCTGTTGACTCCGCATCACTCACTCTGTTGTAGTCCCACTGGCCTCCTCGTTATTACTTGTGTACTCAGGATTGTTCCTACCTCTAAGTCTTTTCACATGCTGCTCAGTCTGCAGAGGTTACTTTTCCCCAGAGAGACACCTGGCATGTTCCTCCACCTCATTCATGTCTTTGCTTAGTTTCAATTTTGTAATATGACCCTCTCCGGCCACCTCATTTGTGTCAACCCTCCTCCCAGCTCTCCCTATTCCACTTTCCTGCTTAATTTTTTTTCAGAGTTCTTATCATTTGAAATAATATATATTGGTTGAGTTTGTATCTGCCGCTACTAAACTGCAGACAGTTGGGCAGGGATTTTTACCTGTTTTCTTCATTGCTTTATGCTTAGTGCTTTGAAGAGAGCTTTGGACCTAGGAGGCACTTTATAAATACAGTTTAGTAAGTGTTAAAAGTATGAATGCTGCTATTTATGATAATATTGATCACAGAGAAAATACGTATCCTATACTCTTTTAGCTTTGTATAAATCAGAGAGATTTGCTTGGAGTTTTAAATATGAACTAACATTATAAATCTCATATGAATATGATAATAGGCATGATTATGTAGTAACAATGTGTTGCATTTTATAATAACTATTAAATATACCATTTTAATTATAATAATCAGAACCTCTATAATTCTACTTATTTATTTATGTGTCTACTTGATCTGCCAAAGAATAAAAGAATATTCAGCTGCTTTTGGGTGCCTAACACTCTTTCTTTGTATTTCTGTCTGATTTTTTGTTATCTGCTTTGATGCTGTGTGGTTTGGCACATGAAGGCTCATCATTGTCAACTTGTTGTATCAAAGTTAACACTTAATAAAATATTGCCTGCTTTGTGCTGTTTAATTTTTTTCACTTTGATTTATACTTTATTTTAGGTTATTATTGCCTTTTGTGCCCTCTTTGTCTTTACTTGCTACGTATCTGTCCATCTCTTTGCTTTTAATCTTTCCAAATCTATTTGCTTTAGTCACATCTCTTGTAGAGAGCATGTAGACAGATTTTTCTGGTTGTAGTTTGAAAGTCTGTCTTTACGGATGAATTTAACCCATTTAAACTCTCTGCTGTAAGTAATACGTTTGGTCTGGTTGCTACTTCATGTTTCTTTGTGCTTTTTATACTTTTCTTATTGTGTTTTTGTTTTTTGTTTTTCATGATTTTTTTTCTATTTGTGATTAGTGAGTTTAAGGCTATATATGGTAATAATTATTATTATTCAATTGGTTACTTCTAAGTTTGTTTTTAAACTTTAAAAGCTAATTTCTCTAGTTGTCAGGTTCTATAATGACAAGTTCCTTAGTGACCCTTCCACCTTTATGAGATCAGGAAATCCTCACTCTTGGTTTCTCCCAGAACTCAATTTCCAATTTTTTCAGGTTTTGTCGTTAAAATCTGGATTAAACAAAGTTCATGTGTTTTAAACTTTTCTTCTACATATAGATTCTACTTGAAGAATTATTGAAATGAAAAATAAGTAAAACAAACTAATAAATAGTAAAATAACTTGAGACCATAATTACAGCAAATGCTAATTATATGTTTAAGTTATTTTAGCGTTCATTGTTACCTTTTATACAACAGCTCCTCTATTCCTGATTTTATTTTTCTCTTAATCTATCTCACAATTGACTAGAATGCTTTGTTAGGTAATTTGTCTAGACAGGATACACAAATGCTATATTTTTCAATACTTTGCATATGTCAGAATTTATTTATTTTTACTTCACTACAAAAAGCCAAATGAGAGGTATATAGTGGAATCTGATACAATTTTGGTTTTCCTCAAAATGCGTTAGATGCCACTCCACTGCTTTCTGTTCTTTGTGGCTGAAGAGAAGAATCGTGAGGCAGAGCTGCCCCTCCTTCATCAACGGCTGCGTGCCCAGTGCCTGATATCTGCGCCACAGAATGCTCAGTGAATGCCTGCTGGGTAGATAGTGGGAATCCATTTTGCTTCTTATTTGAAATACACTTTCACACTCATTATCTCATTTGAAACATGGTAAGTAAGGAGGACATCAGGGCTCACGTAGGTCATGTAAACAACCAAAGTCCAGTGACAGGAGCTGGACTAGGCCCAAGGTTTGACTCTGAGGTCTGTTGCAGAGCAGAGACTGTTCTTCAGGTTGAATCTTCTTTTAGGCTTTTTCCCTCCTCAATCCAAAGATGCCCAATTTATGAGTTTAGCAGCCTCAGAGAGGAAACACCCCAAAACATGATTAACATCAGACCTGAGAAAGATAACAGTAGGCCAATCAAAGAGCCACTCATGGGTTTGAATAATCCCCTCCCAAAAGAAATGTGCAAAGTAGTCATCACATTGTTATTTACAATGACCCTCTAGGAGCTTCTAAGCTTCATTTCTCAGACTCCGTTAAAGGGGCCGTTGGGTCTGGGGTTGACACAAAAGCGCCTGT
>NW_004444005.1:10418728-10422336 GCF_000243295.1 Trichechus manatus latirostris | reverse complement strand
ATCACTGCACTACCAGGGCTCCAAATATAGATCTTGAGAAATTACAAGAATGCAGAAGAGAGTGAGAAGTGTGAAAGAAAGGTTAATAGTCTTAAAAACTGAAATGAGAAGCTCTAATATACCTCTAATTTGAGTGGCAGAAAGCAAAGGGAAAAAATAGGGGAGAGATGTTATTCCAAAGAGAATATGGCTGACAATATTTGAGAATTTATGAATGACAATGATCCCCACAAAGCCCAATTAATCTCAAGCCAGTTAAATAAAAATAAATTCATGCCTAGATAAATTATACAGACACTGCACAACAACAAGGACAAAGGAAGGATCCTAGGAGCAATCAGAGATGAAAGAGATATTACTTTCAAAGGAATGATGAATGACAACTGAATTCTCAACAGCAGCACTGGAAGCCAGAAGTTAGTAGGAAATATTTTTCAAGTACTAAGAGAAAATTACTAGCAACCTAACATTGTGTTCCTGAGGAATATAGCTTCTAAGAATTAGAGGACATTAATGTATTTTCACACGCACATGTACCACCAAAGGTTGCACTTCAGTTACAAGGAAAATGATTCTTGAAGGGAGATCCAAGGTTCAAGAAGATTCCACCAGTAACAATAAGAAAAGATAGGTAAATACCAAAATATTAGTTTGGAGAATTGTTGAGGCAGACAAGACCTTGGAGGCCAAAAGACAGAGAGATAGTAACCAGAACGAAAGAAACCCGCATTCTGCATGCTACTTTTTTTCTTGGGGTATGCCAAGTCTTGGCTTTGAGAAGAAGGATGAGGATCCTTGTAGAAGGATACTGCATAGATGACAAAACTTTTGCCAAGTTTATGGGGCCACAGAGACAAAAGTCAAAGTTTGAGACTGTCAAAGCATCCAGGACTTGAGAGTCTGTGCTCCTGGGACAAGTGGGCACAGGAAATGATGCAGACATTCTGTGGTTTTGGTTTGAAAACATTGCTCTGCTGCAGACGATAAGAGTCTAAGAAGACAAGCTGATAGTTGATGAAGAGCAGAGCAGAGTGTTCAGCAGTCTCAAAGGGCTTGAGTGACAAAAATGGGTTTACAGAACCACCAGCCAGAAGGAGCATTCATAAGTGGTTAAGAGCTTGGCTGTTAACCAAAAGGTCGCCTGTTCAAATCCAACAGCCGCTTCTTGGAAACCCTTTAGGGCAGTTCTACTCTGTCCTTTAGGGTCACTATGAATCGGAATTGACTCTAGGGCGCGAGTTTGGTTTTGGTTTGGTCCTCTTAGCTGGGATTCCTAGTGGGCTGTGTTCCAAGAGAGGAAAAATGAGAGGTAGACTGAGATTTCCAGAGATGGCAACCCAGTCTTGAAACATGTCAGTCTGTGATTGGGTTAAAGTGATCTGCCCCAACTCCAGTTTACCTAAGAGAGGATAAGTAGGCTCTGCCTAGAGGAAGGTAGAATCATCGAAAGCAGCACACGCTTTAATAAACACTGTCCAACATTAAACAAAAAATCACCATGCATACATAGCCATGAAAAGAGGAAAAAAAAAAAAAAAGCAGGAATCAAAATCAGGCCAATAGATGACACAAATATTGGAGATGTTTATCAAAGTGTTTAAAATAACTGTGACTCAACTGTTCAAATGTTTATTTGAGGAAATTTCAATGGAGGACTAAAATCTATAAAAAGGAACCAAATATTGTGGTAGCAGAATAATGTCCCCTAAAGTTGCCCACGTCCTAATCCCCAGAAGCTGGAATATGTTATGGTACATGGTAAAGGTGAATTGAGGTTTTTGGTACAATTAAGTTTGTTAATTAGTTGACCTTAGGATAAGGAAATTATGCCAGGTAATACAGTTCCTTCAATGTGGGGAGGAAGGTGGAAGAGTTAGTCTCAGGGTAATGCAACGTCAGAAAGGCTCAACCTGATAATCCTGGCTTTGAAGATGGAAGGAGACCACAAGACAAGGAATGTGGGAAGTCTTTCAAAGCTGGAAAAGGCAACAAAGCTGATTCTTCTCTAGAGCCTCTAGAAAGGAATAGTCCTGCCAATAAATTGATTTTAGCCCAGTGAAATCCATTTTGGACTTCTCTATAACTGTAAGAGAATAAATGTGTGCTGTTTGACACCACTAAGTTGGTGGAGTGGAGCCCTGGTGGCACAGTGGTTAAGAGTTATGGCGTGCTATTGATGCTAACCAAAAAGATCAGCAGTTCAAATCCACCAGCCACTCCTTGAAAATCCTATAGTCTCTGTGAGTCAGAATCGACTCAATGGCAACAAATTTGTTTTTTGTTTTTTTTTTTTTAAGTTTGCAGAAATCTGTTATAACAATAATAGGAAACTAACACAGATTTTGGTATCTAGGAGCAGGGTGCTTCTGTAACAAGTAACTAGAAATGTAGAGTTGACTTTGAAATTGGGTGATGGACACAGGTTGGGAGAATGTTGAGGAACATGATAGAAAAAGTCGAGATTTCTCTGAACAGATTTAGTAGGTGTTGTTGATTCTGCTGGAGACAGCTAGGAAGGAAGTGAGGAGCATTGCAGAGAAAACGTATCATCTTAGAAAATACCTAAGTTATCATGAGCAGACTTTTGGTAGAAACATGGACATTAAAGATGTTATTGGTAAGGATTCACAAGGAACTGGTTATATTTCACTTTTAAACTAAGTGGCTGAGCCAGGAGTGTTCCTTTTATTAATTTCAAATTATTCTATAAACTGAGAATATACCCCATACACTCTGTAGTATGTTTATTTCAAATTTTAATGAAAGATTTCAAAAAAAGCTCTAAAGAAAAAGTCTAAAAGTGGCCCTTTTGGTGGTAATGTAGCCTCCTTCCAAATGACTCCTCAACAGTAATATTTTCTTAAGGAATCCCTACATGATGTAAGATGTTTGCCTTCCTATTTATCACAATTTGATTTTGTATTTGGAACTCCTCGAAGCCAAGCACTTCTTCTCCCTCTTGGTTTCATGTCTAAACCCCCTCAATATCTAGGGCAAGGTCCAGCACAAAGTAGGCTTTGATCACTGGCTGCTGTCAGAATAAACCCTTCCCCAACAACGAACGCCCCGGTTGCTCCAGGAGTCAGAATGTTATTATGTGAAAGTAGGAAAGTACCAGACTTGACAGCATGTTTGAGTAACAGGATTTAGAGTAAGAAATGGTCACAGTGAAGAACCCTGACTAGTTACACAGAGAAGAGCCCTGTTGATGTTGCAGCTGAGGGGTGACATTGCCTATGTTTTTACAATTGGGAAAACCCCTTTCCAGCTGGGAGCTCCAGGAGAACATTACTATTCCCATTAAGAGAAACTTGATTTGAATGTAACTTGGCCAGAGAGTACACAGGGTGTACAGAACCAGAGTGGTGGGATACAGCAGGAATGAGAGAGTGAGAAACAGGGACAGGTCCCTATAACCTGAGAGAGGAATCTTCACAGGAGTGACCACAGGTTACTGCTCATACATTTCTGTGCTTAACTTTTCTCATCTGTAAAAGGGAGCTAATGATGCCTAACTCATATGTTCATTTGTGAAGATTTAGCAATATTTATGTAAAGTGAGTTGCATGTAGTAATTGATCCATAATCAGAGTCCATTATTATTGCTG
>NW_004444005.1:10409035-10414781 GCF_000243295.1 Trichechus manatus latirostris | reverse complement strand
GAGGCTGAGTGGGGGTGAAGAATGGTAAGGGAGGGAAAGCATATATCACTGGTTATTGGTTGTTCTGTCTCCTGCTGGAAACTCTGTGAAGCTGCTTTCTCTTACCTCCTGTTCACCGATCTCTGATAGGAGTCCAAGATGGTGGATCTGTGCTGCAATAGCTGATAGGGGACCTTTGCATGTATCTCTCCTTGCTCTCTGTTCTTAGTCGGTTTCTTGTTCCATTCGGTGCTTGGCTGAGTTCTTTATCTATTCATTCAATGTTTAGGGTTTCAGGATTGACATGTGTTCTCTGTTTGACTTAGTTTTTTTGATCTTTGCTGTGGAAGGACAGTGTGGTGCTTCTGTCTATAGCGCCATGTTGCCCAGAAGTATAGGTGATTTTTAAAGAAGCACAATACTTACAGGTGATATTCATTATTTTTTGAGCCAATTTGTTATTTAGCTATAAGGTGACCTCAGGGGTTAGTGGTGGTTCAAAGTCTGAAGAGTATCTCAGGGCAGGGCAAAAGTCTCGGGGAACCCTCCAGTCTCAACCAGTCCAGTAGGTCTGTTTCATTTATTTTTAGGAAATTTGAGATTCTGTTCCACATTTTTCTCCCATTTTATCAGGCTCTGTCTATTGTGACCCTGATTAGAACAGTCAGTAGTGGTAGCTGGGCACCATCTAGTTATTCTTGTTTCAGGGTAGATGAAGCCAATATCACGTTTTTTGATGAAATGTTGGAAATATTTTCACTGACATTGGGAAGAAGATAAGGATATCTGTTACTACTTCTAAATGCACTGTGCTAAAAGTCATAGATACTTGAATAAGGCAACCGAAATAAATTAGAAAATGTAATCACTGAGAAGAAAAAAAAAAGGGAGAAATTTTATGGTGAACATGTATCTTGAACAACATATTTAATACCACTGTCAATGTTAGTTGCCATTGAGTCAACTCCAACTCATGGCAATCCTACATATGATAGAATGAAATGCTGCCTGGTCCTGTACCATCTTCATGATCATTGGTACGCTTGAGCCCATTGTTTTGGTTGCTGTGTATTTTGACTGCCTTCCAGCCTAGGGGGTTCATTTTCTAACATTGTATCAGACAATGTTGTGTTGTGATCCATAGGGTTTCTAGTGGCTGATTTTCGATAGCAAATCTCCAGGTCCTGCTTCCTAGTCTGTCTTAGTCTGGAAGGTGAAGTGAAAGCTGTCCACCATGGATGACCTTGTAGTATTTGATGGCATAGCTTCCAGCATCACAGCCAACACTCTAGTCACCACAACACAGTAAACTGACATGTGAAAATCAGAAGATGCAAATATCCCAAAGAAACATCAGAACCTTCTTGGAAGTTGATGGTTATTTTAAGAAGTCTGTCTGCAAGGATGAAAACTCATCATGTGCAGCTGAAGAAGCCAGTTGCATGTCACTCCGAGGGTTTGGCTTTTCCATTCAAACAACTGACCTTTTTTCCTAATTTAATTCTGCTCCAATTTTTCTTGTGCACCTATGAAAAGTAGAGCAATAGCTATTAACATGTGGGTGAATACGCACAAAAGAATGTTGCAAATAGTTTAATAATGCAAGTTTTACATTGGTATCATCAGATACTAAAAATAGCAAATCAATTCATTTACTTAAAAAAATAAGGTTTTATTTAATACAATGAATACGATTAAAGTAAAGCTTTGGGAAGTTTACTGTGTCAAAGGTCTATTACTGTGAAGGCTCTTGTAAATTCTGTTAAAATGCTAAACATTGAAAACAAAAGCATTTTTTTGAAGAAAAAATAAAATTTTGTGGAACATACAGTTATGGGAAAAACAATGATTATACTAAGTTAAGAAACTGGAGAAATGAAGCTCTTAAAATTGGTTCTAGTGCATTTGATATTATCAACAAAGTTAAGAGAGTGTCTACAGATTGGGGAAAAAAAAACATTTTGGGAACCACGTATCTGATAAAGGTTTAATATGCAGAACATATAAAGAAATCCTACAACTTAACAACAAAAAGACAAACAAACCAATCAAATAATGAGCAAAGGACTTGAATAGATATTTCACCAAAGAAGAAACATAAAAGGCCAACAAGCATAGGGAACAATGCTCAACATTATTAGCCATTAGTGAAATCAAAACCAAGATGAGACATCACTTCACACACACTGAGCTATCTATGTTGTAAAACAAAAATAAAAAACAGAAAACAACAGGTGTTGCAGAGGATGTGGAGAAATTGGACCCCTCATCCATTGCTGGTGGGATTATAAAATGGTACAGCTGCTGTGGAAAGCATTTTTTCAGTAGTTTCTAAAAAAGAAAAAAATTAAATATAGAATTATCATATGACCCAGCAATTACACTCCTAGGTATATATCTAAAAAAATTGAAAGGAGGAACAAAAATAGATACTTGTACACCAATGTTCATTGCAGCACTATTCACAGTAGCCAAAAGGTCTAACCGTCTAAACGGCCGTGAAGAGACAAATGGATAAGCAAAGTGTGATAAATACATAAAGAGAAATGCAGTTCTGATATATGCTGCAACAGAGATGAACCTTGAAAAATTCATGCTAAGCGAAATAAGTCAGTCACAAAGGGGCAGATATTGTATGATCCCACTTACATGAAATACCTAGAATAGGCAAGTGTATAGAGACCAAAGTTTATTAATGGTTACCAGAGGCGAGGGGTGGGGGTGGGGGGTTAGTTGCATAGAGGACACTAAGCTTCTGTTAAGGGTTGCAGCAAATTTTGGAAACGGATAATGGTGATGGTTGAAGAACGTGATGAATGTGATTAATGTACAGAATTCTATATGTAATAAATGTTAAAAGGTGAAATGTTTTGTTTGTTGCCTGTATATTTACCACAATAAAAAAATTTACAACTGCATTCAAATTGTGATGTTATACTAACCAAAGATTTAAAAAAATATTTTTTTACATATGCTGTTCAAGAAAGTTAACTACAACATTTTTTAGATAAATCTGACTTTGGATATGAAAAATACATTAGCAGCCCAAATCAATCTGGTCTTAAAAATATCTGAGCCTTTGAAGAGCTACTTGTAAATCAAACTAAGTGCCCTACAACGGTATTAAACATTTTATAAGTGAGTCCTTCATGTTTCAGTTGCATTTTATTAAAAAATCTTTGATTTTGGAGACATTTGATCAAAGAATTCTACATATGAAGTTCCAAAAGATGCTTCAGGATTTAAAGCTTTTAGCAAATTGCAATTTTTGAAATCAGAGTTTGTAAACATGAAAACATTAATATTTATCCCTCTAAAAGCAAGTACAAAACTGATCAACTTAAACAATGAGGGCTCAACAGGTGATAAGATTTAATTTTGAAATATTGTAGTTGCATTTTGGAATATCTCAACTTGTGTGGAGAAACTTTTGATGAAGCTCTATTTTTCTCTAACATTTTATTACGAACATTTTCAAACAAACAAAACATAGGCACTGAGAAAGTTGTATAAAGAACACTCTTATACCCACCACCTATGTTTTATTACTAACAATTTATTATACTTGCTTTTTCACTGTCTATCCACCTATCCATCATCTAAGCAGCCCTGGAGACGTAATGGTTAAGCACCTGACTGCCAACCAAACGACCTGTGATTTGAACTGACCCAACAGCTCTGTGGGAGAAAAGACCTGGTGATCTGCTGCCATAGAGATTAAGCCTAGAAAACCCAGTGGGGCAGTTCTACTCTGTGGCATGGGGTCGCTATGAGTTGAAAATCGACTTAACGGTACTCAACAACAACTTCCATCCGTCAATCCATCTAGGCTTTAATATGTGTTTGTAATTATTTTAGTTAAAATTTACACACTTTAAGTGCACATATTTGAAGGGTACTATTAAATGTGTTTTGACAGATACACAGGTTATACAAACAAGATATCAAACATTTCCATTTCCCCATTTCCCCGTTTCCCCTGGCCATTCCACCTCCACCCCAAGAGGCAACCACTGCTCTGATTTGTTTCAGCATGGCTCAGTTCAGTCCATTGCAGAACCTCAAGTAAATGGAATCATAAGACATGGCCTTTTAAAATGAAAGGCCCCTTTCACTCAGTATAATGATTCTGGGATTCATCTGTGTGGTTGTATGTATCTGTAGTTTATTTTTTAATAACTGAATATAGCACGGTTTGTTTAGTTTATAAAGATGCCTTTTTTTTTTTGTTTAATCAATTAACCTGTTAATGGACATGTGGACTTTCTCCAGTTTGGGACTATTACAAATAAAGCTGTTATGAACATTCTTGAACAATCTTTCTCTAGACATATGCTTTCACTTCCTAGGCATATGTTTGTTTTAGAAGAAACTGCCCAATATTTTTCCAGAGTGGTTGTAGCATTTTCAAATGTCACCAGAAATGGAAGAGAGTTCTGGCTGACTCATACCAAGACCAACATTTGGTGTTTCAGTGGTTTTAATCTCAGCTAGTCTGCTATTTGTGAGGGATACCTTATTGTGGTGTTAATTTGTATTCCCTGGCAACTAGAGTTGTTGAACACTTTTTCAGGTGCTCACTGGCCTTGTTCATATATTCCTTAAAATCTTTTGCTCATTTTTAATTGGAATGTTTGCTTTTTTATCATTGAGTTTTAGGTGTTCTTCATAGTCTTGATAAAAGTATTTGTAAAATACATATTTTGCATATATTTTCTCCAATCCGTGGCTTGCTCATTCATTTTTTAAATGGTATGTGTTAATCAGAAGAAGGTTTAAATCTGGTGAAGTAAAATCGCTATTGCTTTGAGTTGTATTAAGAAAAAATTTACTCCCAAGTCATAAAGATATTATTATGTCTTCTAGAGTCTTTATAATTTTAGATTTTATAAAATTTTTATAATACATCTCAAATTAATCTTTGTGTATATTGTCAAACACAGATTAAAGTTCTTTTTTTTTTTTCATAAAAGGCAAAGATGTCACTTTGAGGACTAAGGTGTGCTTGACCTAAGCCCTGGCATTTTCAGTCGCCTCATATCCATGCAAAAACTGGACAATAAATAAGGAAGAACAAAGAATTGATGCCTTTGAATTATGTTGTTGCCAAGAATATTGAATATACCATGGACTGCCAGAAGAATGAACAAGTCTTTCTTGGGAGAAACGCACCCAGAATGCTGCTTAGAAGCAAGGATGGCGAGACTTTGTCTCACATACTTTGGACAAGTTATCAGGAGGGACCGCTCCCTGGAGAAAGACATCATGCTTGGTAGAGGGTCAGTGAAAAAAAATCAAGACTCTCAAGAAGATCCATTGACACAGTGACTGCAACAAAGCGCTGAAACATAGAAACAATTGTGAGGATGAGGCAGGACCAGGCAGTGTTTCATTCTGTTGTACATAGGGTCGTTATGAGTCTAAACCGACTGGATGGTACCTAACAACAACAACGAAGCGGTTCTGGATAGTCCTTATTTCCTTTTAAAATCCATAGGATCTGTAATGATGTCTTCTAATACATGTAATCCATAATTTGTATTCTGTCTCTATTTTTGGATGAATCTTTTTAGAAATGTATAATTTTTTTTTGATCTTCAAAAAAAACCCATCTTTTGAGTTCATTAATTTCTCTTGTTTTCCTTTTCTCTATTTCATTGATTTTAGTTACCTTTATTATTTCCTTTTTCTGCTTACTTTAGGCTAATTTTGCTCCTCTTTCTAGCTTCTTCAGGTAGAATCTTAGGTCATTGAATTTATACCATTA
>NW_004444005.1:10406773-10408628 GCF_000243295.1 Trichechus manatus latirostris | reverse complement strand
TTTTTTTTTTTAGTCTATTTGTTTAACAGTTGCTGAAGGAGTAGTCTTAAAATATCCAACTATGATTATGTATTTGTCTATTTTCCCTTTGTGAAATTTTTTCTTTATATTTTGAAGCGTTATATAGAAGCATATCTACATTTATGATTGTTTTGTCTTCATAAAGAATTTACACTTTTATAATTACGAAATGTTCCTCTTTATCTCTATTAATACCCTTGTCTTGAGGTATATTTTATTTGATATTAATCTGTAGCCATTCCAGACTTCTTATGCTGGTATATCTATTTCCACCCATTTCTATCCATTTTCCTATGTGCATCATTATATTAAAGGATGCTTCCTGTAGACAGCATATAATTTGGTCTTGCTATTTTAATCGTTCAGAAAATCTCTGCCTTCTCGTGGGGAAGTTTACTTGACTTACATTAACGTACTTACTAACATAGTTTGATTTAGATCCACCATTTTACTCTGTATCCCATCTGTTTTTGTTTCTGTTTCCCTTTTTATATCCTACTTTGAGTTAAGCGGAAAAAAATTATTTCAATATGGAAATTCAATACGGAATACAGTATATAATTACATATAATATTTTATGTAATATATACATATATATTCCATTTTAATTTATTGTGATTGATCTTAATTTTTTACAGTATATTTAGTGTTAAAATTGTGCCATTTCATGTAAAATATAAGAGCCTTGCAAACTCTTAGGTCTATTTACCATCACCCAGTCTTTTGTGATATATATATACTGATAATTTTTTTATATTTGTATATATATACATATATATAATTTATCAGTAAAACCATGGCACATTTCAAAATGAATATATATGTATATCTATCTATGTATATATACCTATATCTATCTATTTATATATACGTAATCACCTTAGCTTTAAGGTTTCAGCAACCATGGAACTAAAAAAAAAAAATTAACAATTACTTCCATAGACAAGTGTTCTCAATTCCAGAAATACTTGTGGCATATTTCACACCTGTTTAGGCCAAAGCTCTGGACCAGGCAGCAGAGTAGGAGCTGATTCCTGGGAGGTCAGTCCTCTCTGGGCAAAGGTCAACAGTGCCCCTAATGTACTAAGCACTAGGGTTGTACCAGGCTGTCTATAAGATGTATTGCACAGGGCTACACCTCAGGCCGTCTACCTCTGCAGCGAAAACCTGCCGGAAAGCATTTTCCCTGGGAGCTCATTCTTCCATTTACCTGGTCTTGAAGAAGACACTTAAGAAGATGCTGGGTTACTGTGGTTGCTAGTGTTGTTTGTACCCAGTGAGCAGGAAGAATGTGGGCACAAGCTCCAGAAGAGTTGGGATGATTCCACGAGAAGATACAAAATCTCCATAGCACTGGCAAAGAGCAACTTCACCATGGGCCTGCAGCAGGCTGGTATTTTTATTATTAGTGCTTCTTTGTGTTGGCAATGGTTGCATGGGGTATGGTGAGACTGAAGACCAAGGAAGTTTACCGTCCTCTGTATAGCCTGCAGTTCTTCTTTCCTGCTGCTAAGTTCTATGTCCCTCACCTGTATGGAAGAAGCTGTAGAATGTGCCTGGCACATCACCCTTGTGACAACTGCACAGGTGCACCTGTCATTTATAATCCCAACCACAGCCCAGGAGATGGGCATCATGCCTTCATTTTATGGATACAAGAGGAGAAGCAGCGTGCAATGGCCACACAGCTGTTATCACTAAATCCAGGAATCAGCCAGGTCCAGCAGTGTCAGCATCACTCGGAAACTCATTAGAAATGCAGAGTTCCAGGTCCCTCTTCTGGCCTTCTTAATCCCAATCTTCATTTTCATAGGAGCCCCCAGGTGGAGCTCTG
>NW_004444005.1:10404215-10405385 GCF_000243295.1 Trichechus manatus latirostris | reverse complement strand
TATATCCATATACATATATGTGTATATGGATATATATAGAGAGAGAGAGAGAAAGAGAGAGAGATTAAGATTTTCTTCAAGGGCTTGGCTCATATTATCGTGGAGGCTGGCAAGTCTGAAATCTGTAGGTCAGGCAGCAAGCTGGAGACTTCTGCCAGCTTGCATCTCAAGATCCGTAGGTCCAGCAACAGGAAGAGTGCAGAGTGGAGAGAGACACCAAATTCTGCCAAAACATCTGTTTATAGTCGGAAGGCAGACTATACCCTAAGGGAATCCCCTCCCCTTCAACTGATTACATTGCATTATATTACATTATGGAGAGTGATTACACTATATTACATTGTGGAACCGCAACTAGTCTAGTGTTTCGCCAAACCGCTGGGAACCATAGCCCAGCCCAGGTGACAGGTAAAATTAACGATTATGGGCACCTATTATGAGCTAGATAGTTTGTTAAGAGTTAAAATTATCACACTGAACAAGGTATTTTAATGACAAAACAGATTTAACCAATATGTATTAAGCATCTACGGTGTGCCTGGCCCTGCAGATACAGCCGTGAACTCAGTGATAACAAGTCAAATTTTCATGTCTTGGAAGCTGGCAGTTTTCTCAGATTAGCTGTTTATTAGCCCTAAGATGTTTGTACTGAGTGGCTCAGTTTTCTCACCTAAGAGGTCGGGATGAGAACATGTTCTCGTTTTATCCCATGGAGGTGTTGTAAAGACCAAAAAGCATCCCAGATATGAGAGCCCTTTGAAATTTACGAAGTAGTAAACAAATGCAAGCTATGGATATTTTGTTTGAGATATTTTCCTGTCTGCAGTTCATAGCTGAATAAAACTCATAGTTTTTTTTTTTTTTTTTCCACTTCTGCGAGTATTGTAAGACATAACTTGCAAAACTGTAAATACAAGGCTTTTGGCTGCCAATCAGTCTCTGGATACAGCTCATGATGTTGATGAATGCTGGTTAGATCGTTTTGCAGAGCACTGTTTGGGTCACTTCTTGTTGTGAGGTAAAGCTTTAAGAAAATGAATGATTCAGGTGATGGTCGATCTGCTGAGGCCATAAATTCTCAGACAAATTCCAAAAGAACCTGGAATCACATTTGTAAATAGATGAGATTGAAAGAGAAGCATAAGTCCTGCTCTAAGGTAAACAAATGCA
>NW_004444005.1:10401546-10402371 GCF_000243295.1 Trichechus manatus latirostris | reverse complement strand
TTATTTTCCTAATGACTAATGATGCTGAGGAGCCTGTGGTTGGAGAAAATCGTTAAGTGTTCAGCTATTAATTGAAAAGTTGGTGTTTCCAATCCACCCAGAGGCACCCTGGAAGACAGGCCAGGTGATCTGCTTCTGAAAAGTCAGCCATCGAAAACCCTATGAAGCACAGTTCTTCTCTGACACACAGGGGGTCCCCCTGAGTCGAAATTGACTCTAGGGCAATGGGCTTGTCTGTTTTTGTTTTTCTAGTGATATTGAGAGTCTTCTCATGTGCTTATTTGCCATCTGTATAGCCTCTTTGGTGCAATGTCTCTTCATGTCTGTTGCTTATTTTTTAATTGTTGTTTTTTTTTTTTTTAACTGTTGAGTTTGAAGCATGTTTACAATTGCTCATTCAAGCATTTTTATCACAGCTGCTTTAAAATCCTTGTCAGGTAGTTCTGACATCTGTGTGGTCTCAGTGTAGGCATCCTTCATTTGTCTTTTTTCAATCAGTTTGAGATCCTCCTGGTTCTTGGTATGATGACTGATAATCTGTGGAAACTGGAAGTTTTCATGTTATGAGACTGGATCCTATTTGAACTATCTGTTTCAGCTGGCTTCCTTTGCCATTGTTCCAAGAGAGGACGTGGAGAGGGGTCTTATTACTTCCAGGTGGAGTCTCTCGTGGTCCCCACTCCACCCACATTGACACTTGAGTGGGGGCTCATGACTGCTAGGTAAGCTAGGACTTCCAGTTCCCCACATGGCCTCCACCATCACTAGTGGGGGCAGGGGTCTCTTTAGCCCAGGTGGTGCTGGAAGTCCTGATTCTCTACCAGG
>NW_004444005.1:10398476-10399800 GCF_000243295.1 Trichechus manatus latirostris | reverse complement strand
CTTCAGGGCCCCAGATGCTTGGGGTGCACACTGACCTTTGGCCTCCTGCACCGTCTTTTGCATGGGAAGCACAAGAACTTAGTGGGGGTTCCATCACTATTGCCTTCAAGGAGCAAACTTTCCTATGCCTCCCTGCAGATGCAAAGGCCTAAATTCCTGGCGGGGGTTGGGGCTCATCTCCCAGGATGAACAGGGTCTCATCCAGCCAGGGTCCCATGAAGGAGAGCCAGCAAAGGGAAGGGGGTAGCATCGAGGGAAGACACTGGAGTCAGAGAGATTTGAGTTCAAATTAAACCCCTATAGCTGCTCAATCCCCGCGTACAATTACCTGGTTAACGACTTTATTTGAATTCCAAGTTTCTCACCAGGCGAATGAGGATCATAGTACCCTCTCTCTATGGGAAGTAAACGGAGTGGTGTATATATGTTCAGTGCCCAGCCAGAGCCTGGCATACAAGACACTCCCCAGCTAGGGTTTCTCTACCTGTGTCCTTGAGCTGGCCCTCAGCCTGATCCCCGTGCAGAACAGAGCCACACCCACATCCGGCCCTCAGACCCATCCTCAGGTCCTCAGCCTGAAGATGCCAATCAACCTGGGCTTGCAGGGTCGTGGTGGTGGAGCATGGGGGCTGTCCCTCCTGACTGCCAAGCCCAGGGTTATGGGGCTGGAGGAGGCCAGAACCCTTGCAGGAACTGCTAACTCATCTCTTAGCAACAGGAGAGGGAATAATTTAGCTTCTAAACCAAAAACTCATTGCCTTCAAGCCAATTCCGACTCATAGTGACCCTATAGGACACAATAGAACAGTGCCACAGGGTTCCCAAGGTTGCAATCTTTACAGAAGCAGACTGGCACATCTTTCTCTTGCAGAGTGGCTGGTGGGTTTGAAATGCCGACCTTTCAGTTAGCAGCTGAGCGCTTTACCACTTCACCACCGGGGCTCCTTTGATTTCTAAGTGCCTTTTTTTCAGAACTACCCCCAAAATAAAAATAAATATATGTATTTTTCCTTTTAACTGACATCAGCAGAAAATCTGAAGTCAGGAATCTAAAATCAGCCCCCTCCCCCTACCTCCTTCCCACCCACAGGAATCTGAAGTTCCAGGGCCAAGGAGCAGAGATAGTGCCAGCAAACTTAACCCCCCAACCAGCCATCATATGGAGTCTATGTTTAGCAGAGGTGGCTTTTGTTTGGAAATATATAATATGTAAAGTAGGGATAGCAGAGGGGTGTCGAAGCTGGGAGCGTTTGCCGTAGACATTAGTAATTATGGCATCGCTAACTGACATTGAAACGCTGTTTTCCCTTTCTTGTAATTAATG
>NW_004444005.1:10373339-10377248 GCF_000243295.1 Trichechus manatus latirostris | reverse complement strand
CTGGAGAGGCCCAGAAGATATAACTTCAAGAAGGCATTGATGGGAACTCTCTGTACTTTCTGCAGAGCATTCTGTCAACCTAAAACTGCTCTAAAGAATAAAGTGTATTAAAAAAAAGAAAAGGAAGGCATTGAGAAGTTTATTTGTTGGAGGACCAAAAGCATACTTTATAAGCTCTTCTGTAAGTGTGGGATGGGGGTGCAGTATCACCATATGACAGGGGGTGATGAATTCTCAGTTGGAGAGGCCAGATGGCAACACCTAAGTGACAGTGACAAAGGGGCGCCATTGCCACAAGAGGAAGAAGGGACAAAGTACCAATCTTTTTTTGCCCAGGGATCTTTAGCAGTGATTATAGGTCATGGTATCCCTAGGAATGGAATACATGGAAAGCTCACTAAATATTACTTAAGATATTCTAATAATACTGTAGTGGGGGCAGTGGTGGTTCCATGTCAGGATTCTCACCTTCCACATGGGAGACAGTGGTGCCATTCCAAGCCAATGCACCTTAGGCACAGCTACCACCTACCCGTCAGTGGAAGCTTGCATGTAGCTATGATACTGAACAGGTTTCAGTGGAGCTTCCCGACTAAAATGGGCTAGAAAGAAAGGCAGTAACAACAATAATACTAACATTACTTAACATATTCTGGCAGGCAGAAACTTGACTTGAGACACCTCATTGGAGAGTCATGCTTTCTCACATAAAACAATTCATGGACTCAGAGATCCTTGACCGAAGTTGATGTTGAATCCCTGTGAGGAAAGGCCTTGAAATACGGCCACAGGTGTATGCCGTACGTCCCCCAAGGCTTCCTTGAAAGCCCTACAGCTATGGGCTGGAGGAACAGTGCACTGGGCAAAGGGGAAGGACCTGGATTTTCTTGGTTTACTGGTTGCTGCCTCTGAATAGATGCTAATTTCTTGGAACCCAAATGCTACTGTGATCTTCCATCAACAGTGAGGACTTATGGTGGTCAGGGAATAAAGGAACCAGGTTGGTCCAGGTACTACAAAAAAAAAAAAAAAAAACATTGCCATTGAGTCGATTCCTACTCATAGTGACCCATAGGACAGAGTGGAACTGCCTCATAGGGTTTTCAAGGACTGGTGGGTGGATTTGAACTGCTGGCCTTTTGGTTAGCTGCTGTGCTCTTAGCCGCTGTGTCACCAGGGCTCCGGGTCTACCATCCTACAATTTTTTTCACCAGTCCCTCAGTGTATGAGAGAAGACATAAGTGACCCCTGGCAGAACTCCACACTGGCTCCTCCCTATATTGTGATAGGATAAACTAAGACAAAGCCCTGGAATTTCTCCTCCATGCTATGATGAGAGTGAACCCAAAACAATTTCACAACTCTTGGAGAACTGCAGAGAAAGGTCACTATCAGAAGCCTGACAAGGCAGATGTGGGATCATGCCAAGTCCCCATGTGACTGGCTGGTTTGTCCTATGCAGAGGCTGAATAATCTTAGAAGACAGTCAAATTATCCTACAATTAGGCAGGAGGTAAGTCAATCACAGCTGCTCTTCTATGTGTGGCATCTTCATTGAAGCAAATCAGCACAGCCTCAGGACCTGTAACCACCCCCTGTATTAATTGTCCTTTGCTTGAAATATCCAGAATGGTTTCTGTTTTTTGACTGGACACTAATTAATGCCTTATTTTCCCAAAAGCTGAGGTCCAGTGACTAACAGGTTAGCATGAGGGTGCTGGAGGAGAAAGGCCATCTTCTAATAAAGACTAAAGGAGAAAGGTATTCCAATAAATACTAAATATTCAATAATGTGCATACCAGACAATTCCAATTTCGAAGTCGAGATTGTGTTGAGTGGCTTAAAGTGTCTCTATTGAGCAGAAAAGCCATGGGAGCTGCCGAGTTTTATTGGGGAGAGGGGAGAGTGAAGCACTCCCCCACTGACAAATTAAAAGGAGCAGTGGGAGATAAGAAATCAGGTGTGATTTGATCCATGTAGTGACTCATGGCTTCAATGAATTCTTTACCCTGTCACTCGTCGCAATTGAAATTGTCTGATTGTTTTCTTCAGGCCTGTTTTTCCTGCTACACTGTAATTCCATGAGGCCAGGAACACCATGTAGTTTTATTTTGAATCCCCAGTTGTTCAAAACGTTCATGGTGCATAGTAGTTGCTTGATGGGCATGTGATGAAATGAATGAATATATAAAAGACTTCCATAGAAAAGGAAATAGAAGCTGTCTTAGTTATCTAATGCTGCTATAACAGAAATACCACAAGTAAGTGGCTTTAACTAACTTATTTTCTTATACGTTAGGAGGCTAGAAGTTCAAATTCAGGGTGCAAACTCTAGGGGAAGGCTCTGGAGGAAGGTCCATGTCTCTTTTCAGCTTCTTTTCCTTGGTTCCTTGGTGATCTTCATGTGGTGTAGAATCTGTCTTCCTCCATCTCTCCTTGCTTGCTTAATGTTCTCCTTTTTTATCTCAAAACAGATTCACTCAAGACACACTATACGGGAATACTGCCTCATTAACATAACAAAGAAAATTCATTCCCAAATGGGATTATAACCACAGGTATAGGGGTTAGGATTAATACACATACGTTTGAGGGACATAATTCATAGAAACGGACCAAGTAGGATCAGAACTTGGACCCACATTGACAGACTCTTCATGCAGTGATTTTCCAGCAAATGAAATAGAAATTCTGTCAATCATCTTTTCCAAAGGTAAAGATAATAAGATATTTTCTTACTGAGAAACTTCTACGTGCTAAGTACTAAATCCCTATGGCACCATGATGAAAGCACGGTGCCCCCTTTTTGTAGATTAGGAAACTAAGTCAAAGAGAAGTCTGGTTTCTTGCTCCTTGTCAATTATCATGGAGCCAGAACTGGAATACCCAGGGCTCTCAGGAATGTAAACTCCCAGGAAGGGAGGGAGTCCTTTCATTGATGTCCACAATCATTGCCATCCAGTCGATTCCAACTCATAGCAACCCTAAAGGACAGAGTAGAACTGACCCATAGAGTTTCCAAGGCTGTAATGTTTATAGAAACAAACAGCCTGAAATGCACATTATCAGGCCCCACCCGCGACCCACTGAATAAGAACCTCTGGGAGTGATACAAGCACCCTGTTTAATAAGCCCACCAGGAGATTCCGATGTTAGAGTTTGAGAACCACTGAATTAAGGAACCAGAGCCTGCAGTAGTAGGTGGTGCAGACTAAGAGCTCAATAAGCATTTTAATACAGGTAGCCCCCGACTTACGACGGAGTTCCAGTCCAACAACTCCCTTGTAAGTCTGTTCTAATGTAGGTTGAATACCTCATTTTTTCACATTTTCATTATTATTGCCTTTAATTATCAGTATCTTTACAAATCTGGTTTTTATTTGCCTTTGGGGTTGGAAACATTACATATAAATACTTGCAAGTTAACATCGGAGAATGATAACATCAAGTTATGCGCAGCAACACGGTAGGTAGTACATATTACTAACAATAAGACAAACAGCAACAAAAAAAGAATGGTCATAAGTTCGGTTCATCATAATTGGAATACATTATAAGTCAGGATTATCTGTATATACATACATACACAGATATACATATATATACATATATATATAGTTGTTGTTATTTATCCAGGGACTCATCCCTCCTGATAACATGCCCAAAGTATGTAAGACATAATCTTGTCATCCTTGCTTCTAAGGAGCATTCTGGTTGTACTTCTTCCAAGACAGATTTGTTTGTTCTTTTGGCAGTCCATGCTATATTCAATATTCTTCTCCAACACCACAATTCAAAGACGTCAGTTCTTTGGTCTTCCTTGTTCATTGCCCAGCTTTCGCATGCATATGAGGCAATTGAAAACACCATGGCTTGAGTCAGGAGCACCTTAGTCTTCAAGGTGACAT
>NW_004444005.1:10370640-10372527 GCF_000243295.1 Trichechus manatus latirostris | reverse complement strand
TGGCTAATTGTCAGAAGTGCTGCAATGAACACTGGCGTATAGGTTTCTGTTTGTGTTCCTGCTTTAGTTCTGCGGGGTATACACCTAGGATTGGGATTGCTTGGTCATATGGTAATTCTACGTTCATATTTTTTGAGGAACCACCAAATTGTTTCCCACAGGGGCTGTACCATTTTACATTCCCATCAGCAATGGATGAGGGCCCAATAAGTGCTCAATGAGTGACTGAAAAGAGTTCTAAAAGACACACTTTCTCCACTATTCCAGACCTTTCCCTGAGATGTCAGAACTTAAATTTTCTGACTCTGGATACACCCAACTTCCTGGCTTCATTAATGTTCCAAATATGATATCACAGAACCCGTAATCCCGTTTATAAAACGTCTGACAACGTAACAAAGTAAAAATAAACTAAAGGCTTTATAATAAAGTTAACTGAAGTTTCGCATCCATAGCACGGCTTTCTTCCATTTGTAAAGGAAGGAAAACACGTTTCCCATAAACAGCATTTCTCCTTCCTGGGTTTACAATGCGATTTGATTTATAAAAATTCAATTTACACAGAACTTTCAAGAGAGACATTTATTGTGGATAGAAGGGTATTTGACATTTGGTTTTAAAATCGATACGTCTGGGGACAGCTCTGAGTTAGGATGCCTTCCTCTGTTCTTGCAGCTCAGGGGTGGGCACAGGTCAGCCCTCAGCTCTGAGTCAGCAGGACTGTGGTGTGATTCCCACCGCTCTTGATTAAATCAGAGCTAAGTGATAAATCCACAGAGGCCAGTGTGCAGCCAGGCAGTTTCAGGGAGTCCATAAAGTGTGTATTTACTGAATTGTGCCAAAAAAGAAATCAATACCAATCTATCTGTCCATGTAGAGGCTCTGCCATATGGGAAATGATCAATAAATGATGTCTTAATAAAGGTGATAATAATAATTTACACACCTGTCTTCCCAACTAGCATATGCAAATAAAGACGGAATAAATAACAAAAGGTTTGGTTCCACCAATTTGGGTGGTTGTAGCTCAGAGTCTGGTTCTCTGGGTATTTAATTGCAGATTTATCTCTCTGTTCTCAGACTAGACATCTTGTAGATTTTCTAAAGTTCTAGGAAAATGCTTAAAGACACATATTTGATCCTCTTCTCCTCTAATTATGAAAAAAGTGTTACCTAGAAAATATACAAAAAACCCACTGTTATTAAGTCAATTCGGACTCATGGTAACTCCAAGTGTTACAGAGTAGAACTGCTCCATAGGATTTTCTTGACTGTAATCTTCATGGAAGCAGATTGCCAGGGCTTTCTTCTGCAGCACCATTGGGTGGATTTGAACCTTCAACTTTAGGTAAGTAGTTGAGCACAAACTGTTTGCACCACCCAGAGACTTAGAAAGTATGTAAGTATGTGAAAACCTCTGTAATCTGTTGCTGTTGTTTGGTGCTATCTAGTTGATTTTCCACTCATAGCAACCCCACGTGACAGAGTAGAACTATCCCATAGGTTTCCATGGCTATAGTCTTTTAAGGAAGCAGATTGTCAGGTCTTTCTCACTTGGAGCTGCTGGGTAGGTTAGAACCACCAGCCTTTCAGTTAGCAGGTAGGCACTTAACTGTTGTGCCACCTAAAAGGCTGAAATTTTGAGGAATGTTTGCTGAGTACATACTAGACTTACAAGGTGTGAGTGTGGAGATGAGACCCTGGAGCCCAGACACCCTGGGTTTAGGAGGGAAGGAGGCACAGGATGGAGGGGCATAGGGTAGAACAGGAAAGTTCCTCTTGGGGTCCCTGGAGGTGGGCAGAATGGCGGGCAGGGAGGTGGCAGGCTCCAGGGACTCAGACATGAAGCCTGGGCAGCAGCATCCATGTTACACATGGATCAGTATC
>NW_004444005.1:10361432-10362718 GCF_000243295.1 Trichechus manatus latirostris | reverse complement strand
CTAGTGTTGGCATGTAAGCTGAGGTCTAAATAATGAGAAGGGGGCAGTCATGCAGAGAAATGGGGGAAGAGCACCCTAGCAGAGACTTCAGGATTAAAGATCTCTTGGGGAGGGGATTTTCTCCATGTGTTTGGGGACCACAGAGAATCCCACGGGGCTGGGACATGGGAAGTGAGGGTGGAGGAGGGAGAGCTGAGTCTGATGCTGGGCCAGGCAGAGTATGAAAGGCTTGACTGGCCATGGAGAGCAATATGGCTTCCATTTAACCAAAAGGTCGGCAGTTCGAATCCACCTGTCGCTCCTTGGAAATTATATGGGGCAGTTCTACTCTGTCCTAGAGGATTGTTATGAATTAGAATCAACTCAATGGCAATGGGCTGTAGTTTCAAACAGGAACCACTAAAGGTCTTAACTGGAAATATGCAATTTTTGAAGACATAAGTAGAACACTTTCTTGAGCTCAAGAAAGATCTGAATCTGCATATGAAAGACTCTCATTAACTATCAGGCCAAATTACCAAAAAAAGAGCAACACCTACAGAGAGCATAGTGTGACGATTGGATTTTAGTGTTAAAAATAAGAATCTTGTAAGAATGAAGGCAGAAAAGGCAGCCTGTGAGAACATGCGGGAAGTCAGGCTGACCTCTAACTTTTGGATACTAGGAGAATTTCTACACGTTGGAGGAAGCAGTTCCTTTCAGATGCTCCATGCCCAGCCAGGCTACTGTTCTTTTGTCAATGCATAAGGAGAGAGAGAGAAGGAGAGAGGCTGTATTATCCATGCATCCCTTCTGAAAATGCAGCCAGCCAAAAGTAAGCCAAAACAATGGGTGCATAAACCTGGAAGTCTCCGCACAACAGGGTGTGCATGAGCAACCACTCATTGAAGGCTAAATGACATTCAGATGACTGCCACAACCACGCCTACAAAAATAGTGTACTTGTTATAGACGTGCAAGAAGAATTACAGTGAGTAAGAAATCATCATTTAACTATCAACAAGGAGGATTGTCATGCTAACAGCAATGAGCATGGGACTTATGCTGAGACGGGGGAGGGGGGGATCTCGCTCAGACTGTGACTGGAGACAAGCCCATCCAACCCACACCTCCTTGCCACCTGAGCACCTGTCCTCATTCTGGAAAGCAGAGTGTAGAGTGGAGAAATGGAGAGAGATATGTCTTCAGTGCTGTCTTCAAGCTCCTGAATCCAGTGGGACCACTAAAGCAGTAAATCCCTTTCTTTTCTCCCTTCCTTCTTCTTATCCTTCCATCTTTCCTTCCTT
>NW_004444005.1:10355089-10360321 GCF_000243295.1 Trichechus manatus latirostris | reverse complement strand
GGCTACTATTTCTTTTCTTTCTTTTCCTCTTGTTTTCTTAATTTGTCAGACTAAAAAGAAATAGGGTTGATGGGTTCCTCTCTCTTTCAGTAATGAGTCAGAAAAGATAAATAGGAAAGGCCACACATTAATTCTAAGGAGCTTAATTATTTTTTTCCTGGGATGCATTCCTTCTGAAATGAGTTTTCCTCTCTTCCCTGTGCACAGCAGCCCCCTGGCATGGCAAAAGTTTATTTTGGGCTTGGGGAATGAATTTGCAATTGAAAAACTTGCTGTCATAATCACAAGCATTTGCATAGTATGGACTGTTCATTAGCACACAGAGAATAAAATCAGTCTGATAATCAAATCCATTCATCTGGTACTTATTTAAACTTTGCAGGCCCTCAGACTCTGGACCACTGGGCGCAAAGCACCGGTGGGAGGTCTGGGCTCTACGTACACCGAAGTCGGCTGTCAGTGGAAATGTTCAGAGGCAGAAATCTCGTTTTTTTTGACTGTTCAGAGCAAGAGTTCCACATGGCCCTCCCCCAGGTCCACAAGGCAGAAAAGCTGGCTGTGACATCTTTAGCTTTTTCATGTTCGGGCATAAATTCTAGAATATAAAATAGCTCTCCTGAAGTCAAAATTTCCCAAGATGGAATTTCTTAACAACCTGCACCAGAACTATCAGGAACAAAAACCTGCAGAGGGGCAGCCAGGAAAGCCTCTTCCTTCCACCACACACTCACACATCCACTCCACACACATGCACTCACACACACATGCACTTCCCACACACATGCGCTCACACACACACGCACTCACACACACATGCACTTCCCACACACATGCGCTCACACACACACGCACTCACATACACATGCACTCACACACACACATGCACTCACACACACACGCACTCACATACACATGCACATCACACACACATGCACATCACACACGCATACACTCACACTCACATACATTCACACACACATGCACTCACACACACACATGCACTCACACACACATGCACTCACACACACACATACGCATGCATGCACACACACAGGCTCACCCATGCACACATACATGTGCACACACACATGTGCACACACACACGGTCCCATCAGGCCATTCTCACTCCTGGTTTGCTTTGATTAGTGCCAAGATTCAGGCATAGTGTGCACTGGACTCAGAGCCAAGTGCAAACACCAAAACATGAATTGATTTCCAGATACGGAACTGCAATCAGAAACAACCAAAAATAGAAATAATTGCTTCCGAGTCCTTTTTTTATAAGACAGAATTATGGGATCTACTAAGGCAGGAAGTCTCTGCAGACTGCCTGGAGCAGTGCTGGGCACTCAGGGCGGAAGGGTGCCCATCACCAGAGTCCATCTCAGGGAGCGTGCCGAGTCTGGAAGGAGAAGCACAGGAAGGCAGCTCCTGAGACTGCCAGAGGCCAAGGTGGGGCTGGGGGTGGCAGGTGACCACATCAGACCCTGAAGCTCTAACCCTCCCTTGTCTTCCCATGTCCTGTAGAGTAGAACCCAATGTTTCCAGGGGCCTGAACAGCCTAACAAGTCCTGCCTGCCCCCACTGCCCACCTGCCCATCTCTCTTCACCCTCACCCTCATCACTGGCCTTCATGCTTGCTCCAAGCCAAAGATGCCCTTGCCCAGGGACAGGATCCTCCGCAGGGGCTGTTGCCTCAGCAAAGACTGCTCTACGTGGTTCACATTCTCACCTCCCCCAAAGACATGCTCAAAGCCACCTCAGCAGGCAGAGAGGGCTTCTCTGAGAAGAATCTACCTCCAGCTTAGACTCTCCCCACTGCCCCACCTTGCTTTTCTTTCCCCACCTGACATGCTACTCCTTTACTTGTTTATCCTCTGGCCCGAGGGGACAGGATCCTTGCTTTGCCCACGCACTATCCCTCCTGCCTAGAAAAGTACTCGGAGTCCAGTGAGTGTTCCATGAATATTTGCTGAGTGATGGCACAGACGAGGCATGTGCTGCTTCTAGGTGATTGTTAGAGATGAGAAAAGGAGGAATCTCATTCTCGGAGATGGTAAGTGACTTTATCCCGAAGGTACGTGGCAGGCAGTGGCAGAATCAGTACATATTTTAAAGCTATATGTACCAAAGGAGCTCTGGTGGTGTAATAGTTAAGCGCTCGGCTGCAAGCTGAAAAATTGACAGCTTGAACTCGCCCAGCGGCTCTGTGGGAGAAAAGACTTGGCAATCTGCTTCTGTAAAGATTACAGCCTAGGAAACCTTGTGGACAGTTCTACTCTGTCACATGGGGGCGCTATGAGTTGGAATCAACTTGAGAGCACCCCAACAAGGTACCAAAGCCTTACTTCTGAAGCGCTCTGCTCTCTTGCCACTCAGAATCTGAATGTTAGACGAGAAGGGAGAAGGACATGTAGGAGAAAGGGAGCAGAGCAAGGTGGGGCGGGCAGGTAGAGAGAGCAAGGCAGAACACACCCTAGAGCACCTCCAGGTGAGACAGGTTGTTGTTCCCGGATTCCTCAGGCAATTGTGGGGTTGGGGGCGGATGTTGACTATTCTGAGCCAGGCAGGAGGGTCAGCTGAAGGGAGACCTTTGTGGCATGGGTGATGGCATGGGCCATGAGGGAGAAGGAGGCAACATATGTCTGTGTATGGGTGATATTATGGGTTGAATTGTGTCCTCTAAAAATACGTGTTGTAAATCCTAATGCCTATACCTGCAGATGTAATTCCATTTTGGAATGGGGTTATCTTTGTTAGGTTAATGAGGCCATAACAGTGTAGGGTGTGCCTTAAACCTAACCACTTTTGAGGTATAAAAAGAGCAGATTAGGCACAAAGCAAGTAAGCACAGAAGGAGGGCAAGATAGATGTCATGTGGAGATCGCCAAGGAACCAAGGAATGCCAGGGCTACAGAAACTGGAAAGAGATCTTCCCCCAGAGCTGACACAGAGAGAGACAGCCTTCTCCTAGAGCTAGCACCCTGAACTTGGACTTTTTGCTCCTAAACTGTGAGAAAATAAATTTATGTTTTTTAAAACCACCCACTCTTGGTATTTCTGTTACCACAGCACTAGGAGATTAAGATGAGGGTGGGTGGGCAGAGTGGCGCTGATTGGAACCAGAGAGAACCCAGAAGTCCCTCACTAATAGCCATCTTGCCACAGGGTGGTAAACTTCTGCTCTCTGTCTTGGGAGAAGGTGTCCTTCTATTTGACGTAGGAGCAGTTGGGACATGAACAAAGGTCTCGGAGAGTTGATTCAGCAACATCACAAAGCATTTTTTGAGAAGTGGCTAGGTGCCTAGTGCTGTTTCTAGCTGGTTAACCTCCTCTACAATTAAGCCTTCTCTGTTCATCTCATCTCTGAAGAGATCCCTCAACAGACCATCCCTCCACCTTGCACGGACACTGCCCACCACCTTCACACCCTGTGTCTATGAGTGTTGTCCCATTGAATGATGGGGCCTGAAATCACTGATGCTGAGCTGGAGGCATTTTCCATCTGAGCTGGTGGCAGGGAGGAAGGAGGTCTAGGATGTTAGTCGTACACAAGGCACCCCTGGTATTTCAGAGTAAGACTAGAAGTGGACAGACTTCCCGTGTTCTCTGTGAGCCAAGCTTCTACATTTTTGTGTCAATCAGTCCCTGGATTGTACTGCTAGGCTCAGATGAGAGAAAGACCATCACAACACCATCATTATCATCATCAATGCCCTGCTCATTCACTCATTCATTCATCAAACGTATCTGGAGTGTTTCCTACATGCCAGGCACTCTCTTGGATCCTGGGATACAGCATTATTGTTGTTGTTGTGTGCTGTCGATTTGATTCCAACTCATGGCAACCCCATGTGACAGAGTAAGACTGCCCCGTAGGGTTTCCTAGGCTGGAATCTTTATGGGAGCAGATGGCCAAGTCCTTCTCCAGCAGAGTCGCTGGGTGGGTTCAGACAGTCAACCTTTCAGTGGATACAGCACTAAGTAGGGTATATTTGTCATTGTTAATTACATTCAATTTCAGTTTTTTCATAGCAGCTTTATTGAGGTACCATTGATATGCAATAAACTGCAGATATGTAAAGTATACAGTTTGATGGGTAGTGATGTCACTGCTTTCATTTCTGACATTGGTAATTTATGCTCACCCTCTTTCTCTTCCTGTTCAGCCTGACTAGACATTTATCAATTTCATTGATACTCTCCAAGAGCCAGCATTTGCCTTCATTGATTTTCTCTATTCTTTATTTTCCGTTTCATTGTGTTCTGTGTGGTAGTTATTATTTCCTCTCTTCTGCTTACTTTGCATTTACTTTGCTTTTCTTTTTCTTGTTTTTTGAGGTGACAGCTGAGGACATTGACTTGAGAGCTTTCTCCTTTTCCAGTATGGGAAAAGTGTGGTGCTACCAATTTCCCTCTATTTCTTGCTATAGTTACAACCCATACTTTTGATACATTGAGTTTCATTTTAATTTAGTCGAAATACTTTCTAATTTCCCCTTCAATTTCTTATTTTATCCATGGGTTATTTAGAAGTGAGTTATTTGTTGTTGTTGTTGTTGTTAAGTGCCATCGAGTCAGTTCCGACTCATAATGACCCCATTTACAACAGAACAAAACACTGCCCTGGTCCAACACCATCCTCACAATTGTTATGCTTGAGCCTATTGTTGCAGCCACTGTGTCAGTCCATCTCATTGAGGGTCTTCCTCTTTTTTGCTGATGCTCTACTTTACCAAGCATGACGTCCTTCTCCAGGGACTGACCCCTCCTGATAACATGTCCAAAGTATGTGAGACGTAGTCTCGCCATCCTTGCTTTTAAGGAGCTTTCTTGTTGCACCTCTCCCAAGACATATTTGTTCGTTATTAGTTATTAGTTTCCAAATACTTTTGTTTGTTTTTTTCCAGAGATCTTTCTCTTATTGATTTCTAATGTGAATCCACTGTGGACAGAGAGAACAGACTTGCATGATTTGAATCCTTTTACATTTCTTGAAACTTATTTTATGGCCCAGATATGGTCTATCTTTGTAAATGTCCCATATACACTTGAAAAGAAGGTATTCTGACATTACTTGGTGGAGTGCTCTATCAATGTCAATTAGATAAATTTGGTTGATAGCATTGTTCAGGTCTTCTATATCCCTACAGATATTCTGTCTTCTTGTTCTATCAATTATTGACAAAATAGTATTAAAATTTATGACTATATTTGTGGATTTGTCTATTT
>NW_004444005.1:10353676-10354852 GCF_000243295.1 Trichechus manatus latirostris | reverse complement strand
TGTTAACATAGTATATCTTTATTTTTTCTTTTACTTTTGACCTATTTGTGCCATTTTATTCAAAGGGAGTTTCTTGTAGACAGCATAAAGTTTGATCTTGCTTTTTATCTATTCTGGCAATCTCTTACCTTTAATTGGGGTGTTTGGGGCACTTGTGTTTAATGGGGTTATAGACAATATAGTCAATAGCTCAATATCATCAGTCATAACAAGGTTAGGGGCTGACTGCAGATCAGACCACCAATTACTCATATGTAAGTTCAAGTTGAAACTGAAGAAAATTAGAACAAGTATGGGAGCCAAAGCATGACCTTGAGTATATCTCACTTGAATTTAGACACCATCTCAAGAATAGATTTGACACTTTGAACACTAATGACTGAAGACCAGATGAGTTGTGGAATGACATCAAGGACATCATACATGAAGAAAGCAAGAGGCCATTAAAAAGACAGGAGAGAAGGAAAAGACCTAAGTGGATGTCAGAAGAGACTTTGAAACTTGCTCTTGAATGTTGAGTAGCTAAAGCAAAAGGAAAAAACAATGAAGTAAAAGAGCTGAATAGAAGATTTCAAAGGCCGCCTCCAGAAGATGAAGTAAAGTATTATGATGACATGTTCAAAGACCTGGAGCTAGAAAACCAAAAGGGAAGAACAAAACATGCTCAGTATTTCTTAAGCTGAAAGAACTGAAGAAAAAATTCAAGCCTTGAGTTGCAATACTGAAGTATTCTACGGGGAAAATATGAAATGACACAGGAAGCATCAAAGGAAGATGGAAGGAATAAACAGAGTCACTATACCAAAAAGAATTGGTGGACATTCAACCATTTTAGAAGGTAGCGTATAATCAAGAACCGATGGTACTGAAGGAAGAAGTCTAAGCTGCACTGAAGGCACTGGCAAAAAACAAGGCTTTGGGAATTGACAGAATACCGACTGAGAAGTTTCAACAAACAGATGCAGCGCTGGAAGTGCTCACTCGTCTATGACAAGAAATTTGGAAGCCAGCTACTGGGCCAACCAACTGGAGGAGATCCATATTTATGCCTATTCCCAAGAAAGGCGATCCTACCGAATATGGAAATTATCGAATAATATCATTAATATTACATGCAAGCAAAATTTTGCTGAAGATCATTCAAAAGCTGGTGCAGCAGTATATAGACAGGGAACT
>NW_004444005.1:10332238-10333384 GCF_000243295.1 Trichechus manatus latirostris | reverse complement strand
CCTGCAAAGAAATCTCAATTGACTATTTCTGTCCACGATTGAACAACTATTTTTGTCTTCTTTCCTTTTCCTTTTTTTAAGTATGAGGTATAAGTTGTTTTTCTGTCCTAGCACATAAGAACAGACAAGAATATCAAACATAAAGGCAAAGCCAGGGCATTGAAAATGAGTCATAGAAGAGTCAGCCCCCAACTGGGGTCACTGATCCCTGCAAGTGGTGTTGTGGTTTCAGTTCCAAGACTGCTGAGAGAAGATAATTCCAGCTCGGGGCCAGAGGCAAATCCTCCCAGTACCATTGCCTGGGGAAAGAACATTTTTATGAAGACATTCTTAGTAACACCAGTGCCTTCGTGTCTTTGGACCCAGAACCTCCTTCGCTTGACATACCCATCCCTGGCTTGCCCTATTTCCCTTGAGAGGGCAAGAGCTCCTCCAAATCAGTTGACATCGAATGTGTCAGACTAGGGTTTTCTGAAACCATTGAAACCATAGGGTTTTCAGTGGCTGATTTTTGGGAAGTAGATGCCAAGCCTTTCTTCCAAGGTGCCTTGGGGTGGACTCACACCTCTAATTTTTTGGTTAGCAGTTGAGAGCATTAACCATTTGCACCACCCACGGACTCCAAGGGCACCCCTCCAGGAGGCTGGATAAAGCACCGGGATGATCCCCAGATGCAACCAGCTCCACTAGCCTATGATTTCTTAGAACTTGTTTCCAAATTCTAGCAGGATGCAAAGAAAGTGTGATCAAAGTCTAAGAGCCATGCCCAAGTCCCAGCTTCTGTGAGCAGAGGAAAGTCACTTATCAAAGCCTGTGTGAAGGAGCTGACATCCTTTGCTATGGCTGCTTGACAAGGCTCTGTTCAAGATGAATAGAGGTCCACACGCTACTGGAACCCTCGAAACTGGATGTCCTTCAGAATTTGGAATTACTCTAGTTTTTTAAAAGTGATATGATGCTTTTAAAGTACCTTCTGTAACATTCCTGTGGGGTCAGGGAAAACACCTGTATTCAAACACAACAGGTAGTATTCTGCAGGGAAAGATTTGAATATTCATGCTAACCGGGTCAAGAGCCAAAGTGTCTTAGTTACCTAAACCCCCCAAAAAACCAATTCTTTTGCCATCAAGTAGATTCTGACTCATA
>NW_004444005.1:10329721-10330874 GCF_000243295.1 Trichechus manatus latirostris | reverse complement strand
ATCTAAGACCTTTGGGGGAGGGGTCACTGAGAGTGCTCAGAAAATAGTAGTGTCTATTATTAGCATCTCCAGCTCCCTGATCTCAAAGAACTCAGTTTCCAGGAGGAAGTCAGTCATGGAGACAAGTGGCAGGAAGGAGTGGGTGCAGGTCAGAAGGACGGTATCTGCCTAGAGATACCACAACCTCAGATTTATGGGAATTCTGTTATCCTTGCCCACAATAATTGTGTTCCTTCTATAGGCAGTTTTTGTTTGTTTGTTTTGCTCTTATGTCAGATTTGGACTCAGGCGGACACTTAGAGAACCACACGACACATAATTAAATCATGACACGTGCCACTTCGTATGTGAAGGCCAGCCTTCTGAGATGGCAAAGGAAAGCTGCTCTCCCACGTCCAGTGGGCAGGTGTGACTTGAGCACAGACAGCAGCTGGAGAGGTCACTCCTGCCTTGGGCATCTGGATCATCAGCTCAGCTTACCTGAAAGGGACCGGAAAAGTAGTGGAGTAGGGGGGCGTTCAGGAAGGAGAAAGGAGCATTCAGGTCAATATGAGACACAGGAAACAACAGCAACAAAAATGATACCTAAAGTTGTTATTAGGTTCCTTTGAGTCATTTTCGACACATGATGACCCCATGTGACAGAGTAGAAATTCCCCATAGAGTTTTCTAGGCTGTAATCTTCATGGGAGCAGATGGCCAAGTCTTTCTCCCACAGAGCTTCTGGGTGGATTCAAACCACTGACCTTTCCATTAGCAGCTGAGCACTTAACAATTGCAGCACCAAAACCAAACCAAACTCATTGCCATTGAGTTGATTCCAGCTCATAATGACTGTATAGGACAGAGTAAAACTCCCACATAGGGTTTTCAAGGCTGTAATCTTTATGGCCAAATGAGATGTTTCAACAAACTGATACAGCCCTGGAGGTCCTCACTCATCTATGCCAAGAAATTTGGAAAACAACTACCTGGCCTACCGGCTGGAAGAGATCCATATTTGTGCCCATTCCAAAGAAAGGTGATCCAACAGAATGCAGAAATGAATGAATTCTATCATTAATATCACACACAAGGAAAATTCTGTACGTCATTAAAAAGCTGTTGCAGCAGTACATAGGCGGGGAACTGCCACAAATTCAAGTCGTATTCA
>NW_004444005.1:10319242-10328710 GCF_000243295.1 Trichechus manatus latirostris | reverse complement strand
AAATAAGTAAGCAAAAATCCTCACAACTGGACCAATAAGCAACATCATGAAAAAATATTGAAGTTGTCAAGGATTTCAGTTTACTTGGATCCACAATCAACGTCCCTGGAAGCATCCGTCAAGAAGTCAAATGATGTATTGCATTGGGCAAATCTGCTGCAAAAGACCTCTTTCAAGTGTTGAAAAGCGAAGATGTCACTTTGAGGACCAAGGTGCTCCCATGTCATGATACTTTCAATCATCTCATATGCATGGGAAAACTGAAGAAGAATTGATGCTTTTGAACTGTGGCTTTGGCAAAAAATATTGAGTATACCATGGACTGCCAGAAGAACAAACAGGTCTGTCTTGGAAGAAGTACAGCCAGAATGTTCCTTTGAAGCAAGGCTGGCAAGACTTCATCTCATGTACTTTGGGCTTGTTATCAGGAGGGACCAGTCCCTGGAGAAAGACATCATGCTTGGTTAGGTAAAGGGTCAGTGAAAAGAGTAAGACCTTCAAAGAGGTGGATTGACAAAGTGACTGCAACAATGGGCTCAAACATAGCAACGACTGCGAGGATGGCACAGGACTGGGCACTGTTTCATTCTGTTATACATAAGGTTGCTATGAGTCAGCACCAACTCTATGGCACCTAACAACATCAATCTTTATGGAAGCAGAGAGCCCAATCTTTCTCACAGGGAGCAGCTAGGTGGGTTCAAACTACGAACATTTCAGTTAGCAGTCAAGACCTTAATTGTTGTCCCACCAGGTCTCCTTATCTACCTAAAGAAGTGGGGATCATAAAAATCAGATTGGCTCATTGTCCCTGGGCATGTGCCCAGCTTCTTCTGCACCAGCACATTGAATCCTTTTACCAATCCTGTTTTAGAGATGAAGCAGGCACTGTTATTACCCCTGTTTTAAAGATGAAGGAACTAAGGCTCACATGGCTCAAGTAATCAGAACCCCAGGTCTACCTGGCTCCCAGACCTGTGCCTTCACCACTGTGCTATCCTGCCTCCAGGAGTGGAGGGGACACTTGCTCAGGTGTCTAGTTTAGCCAGGGTATGGGGCAATACAAGAGGGTAACAGGGAATTACAGGTACAATCTAGGTTGGGCCAATTTAGAGAAGGTTTTGCATGGCAGGCTAAGGATGCTGAACTTCATTCAAGCTGGTGATGGGGCCGCTCAAGGCATATTAGCCAAATGGGACAGAATTTGAACCCCTTAAGGCAATCAATCTGGCTGTTGACTGAGGGGTGTGCTCGGGTAGGAAAGTCCCAGGCAGATGCCCAACCACTGCAAACCCACTGTGTGGGTGCACTCTGTACCCACGTTGGGACATGCCCGGTTATGACCAAATTCTGGATGGGGTGGGGCTCTGCTTATGGGATTGTGCCATTTTGAGCTCCAGCTGCCTGTTTCTGAGAGTCATGCAGGGTCAAGACAATGCCCAGAGGAGTTCTGAGCCTGAGTGTAATGGAGAGCTCAAACAATCAGGCAGGCGATCTGACCCACACCTCATCTGGAGAGCGCCATGGATAGCGAGTGTGCAGTGGGCCTCACATTGATTTCCAATGCTTTGGGTAAAATTCAAGGTGAAGGCTCTGTTATTGCAGGAGTGAGAAGACAGGGTCTTAAGGCTGCTGCAGCTGTATTTCCTTCCTGTTCATCACCTCCCAAGATCTGTGCTACCCTGGGTGCAGGCTGAAGACTCCCACAGTATCTGTCCTCACATGTGTGCTTGCTCAATGTTCTTTCTAAGCTGTGTCTATCGAGTCTTTTCTATGAGACTTATTCCTTTCTGTGCACTGTAAAATGCTGGCTGCCTAGGATGCTGGTCAATCTGAGGCTGCTGCCGGCCTGTCAGGCTCCACGGCTTCCCTGGCATGGAGGGCTTCTTGCTGAAAGGGACAATCTCAGAGAAAAACTGCTCACCACCCACAGCAGCCCAGGCCCCATTCACACAGGGCAACGTCTGATCTCCTGACATCACAACCTGGGCCCTTTCTGGGTAACTTTTACCTGTCAGAGTGAGCAGCCAGCCACTGGTGCAACCGTAGTGCTTAATCTAGAATTACCAAGTGGCTGAGGCCCAGATGAGGCTTTGTACTCAGGTACTCGAGCAGAAATGTTGCTCAGCCCACTTTGATCCTATTAGGGAGCGGGGAAGTTAATGAATAATGTGTTCTTTCTTGTTTTCCCTGTCTGCCTTCAGTGCCTTGTGTTTATCTACTTACTTATGGAAATCCAGGCCTTCTTAGTAGGCAGAGCAGAGAAACAGCTTCATGTCTTACTAAGAAATTGTGCACAAATCATTGCATTCAGGCACAAGCCTTAATTATGCTCTTTAAGTCTCATAAGATGTCCTTAACCCTTCCTCAGCCCAGACCCTTGTCATTTTGGAGAGACTCTTTTAGGCTGCAAGGAACAAAGGAATGCTCAAAGAAGAAAGACATTGCTAGAGAGGGACTTTTATTATAAGCTATAAGAGCCAGAGTGGGGAAGAACACCAGCTACAGAGCCCAGTCATGGAAGAAGGAGCTGTGAAGGTCAACCAAGGTGTCTAAAGTAAGTGGTGGCTGAGATAGCTCAGCACACCCTCCAAGGTGCCAAGGCTGGCTCCTCCTCTGTGGATTACCCTGTGTGCCCCATGCTCTTGTTGCCTTCTCTTGGGATCAAGTTCAATCAGTCAGAGAAAGGATCTGCTAGCTTCAGTCAACCACCATCTGTCAGGGCACCATGAGTGTGGATTGAGCTTGGAGGGCAATGACTTCATCAGATAATCGAGGACAACTGTCAGAAAAATGGAACTACCCTTACTTGATGATGGAAGCAGCTACCACTTTTTGAGTAGTGGTTGTGCCCCAACCATGTGTTAAATGTCTGTTCCAGTTATCCATAATAAATTACCCCATCACTTAGTGTCATGGAACCACCATTTGTTATGCTCACAGATTCTGTGAGTCTGAAATTCAGGAAGGGTTTGGCTGAGCACTTCTTGCTTGACGTCTCCCGTATGATTGCAGTCAGACGTTGCCCAGAACACAGTCATCTGAAGGCTTGACAAGGATGAAGGATCCACTTCCAAGGGCCCATTCACATGGGCAGCAATTTGGTGCTGACTGTTGGTGGAGGCCTCAGTTCCTTTCCAGGTGGAGCTTGCTGAAGGTCTTCCTGGTATAGTGATTAATTTACAGAGATAGCAATCAAAAAGATCCAAGTGAAGGCATAAATGACTTGTATGACCTGGTCAATTTCTCTGGATTCTATTGGGCAAACAACCCTGATTCAGTGTATGTGTGTTTGAGGGGGAGGGGAGTGACTACATAAAGACAGAAACATGGAGAGGCATGGATTGTTGGGTGCCATCTTGAGTGGGCTGGCTGGCACAATCTGCCTGCTGATTCCCAATGATTAGCATCTCTTTCATAGGCAGGCAGTTGTGAAACTTTCCACCACTAGGTAACTGGTGTTTCTCCTTCCAACAGCCTCCTTGGGAGCCATCAGACCTCCATTATCAATCTCTTCTAGGCTGTCCCATCTTCTACTCACTGCCCAGTCGCAAAGAAACTGGCATACATTTAGGCTTTATTATGGCATTACCCCACTTCTGGTACCAAAATCAGTTCCAGTTCCTCTGGCTGTACAAAATAGCATCTCAAATTGAGTGACTTTATTTTGTTTAATTATTTATTTGATCTGCAATCTGGGCAGAGCTAAGAAGAGACAGCTTCTAATTATCTCTAAATCCTGAGAGAGATAATATTCTGAAAATACTATAGCCTAGCTTATTGCAATAGCCACCTCAATGGCCCACCTGTGTATACCCTTGCTCCCTTAAACTCTTGTGCAAACAGCAGCCAGAATAATTCTTTAATGATGGAAGTAAGATGATGTGCCATACTGCTGCTTACAACCCTCTGCGTTTCCCTTCTCACTCAAGCCCCCTCCCAACCCTGACCTGACCTGGCTCCCAGCTCTCCATGTGATCACCTCTTGCATCATCCTCCATCTACCTCACCCCATTCCAGTCCTCCAGGCCTTTGTGGTGCCCCACTGAGATGCCTAAAGCAGGCACATTGACCTCACTGCTAAGTCAGGCCCAGATCATCTTTCCTCTGATGTCTGTATGGCTCTCCCTCATGTCCTTCTGGTCTCTGCTCAAAGGCACCCTCATTGGAGGGGACTTCGCTATCTACAACTGTTACTCTCTGTCCCTACTGCCCTACTTTTTTTATAGACTTAATATTTTGTCACCATCCAACATATTATGTATTTTTGTTTCCTTTCTCAAACTAGAATACAAGCTCCATGAGAGCAAAGATTGTGTCTTGCTTTGTTTTATCTCCTGTCCCTACACCAGTGTCTGGTTTGTAACAGGTACTCAAAATATGTAGGCTGAGGAAAGAAGGAAGGAGGGAAGGAAGGGAGGGAGGAAGGAAGGAAGGTAGGTAGGAAAGAGGAAGGGAGGGAAGGAGAGAGGGAGGAAGACAGGAAGGAAGAAAGGGAGGAAGGGAAGGAGGGAGTGAGGAAGACAGGAAGGAAGAAAGGGAGAAAGACAGGAAGGAAGAAAGGGAGGAAGGGAGGAAGGGAGGGAGGGAGGAAGGGAGGAAGACAGGAAGTAAGGGAGGAAGGAAGGAAGGGAGGGAGGGAGGAAGGGGGAGGTAAGAAGAAAGGAAGGAAGACTAACGAAGGAGGGAAAGGAGGAAGGGGGAGGGAGGAAGGGAAAGAAGAGAAGAAGGAAGGTGGGAAGGAAGCGAAGGAAGACAAGGAGGGAGAAAGGAAGCAGTGAAGGAAGGAAAGAGGAAGGAAGGAGGAAGGGGGGAAAGAGGAAGTAAAGAAGAATGGAAAGAAAGAGGACTTTCCAAAGTTGAATTAGCTCATCTAGAATGCTGAGTTCTGATAGTGTACATTTTAACCTTGTGTCAGGCCAGATGGGCAAGGCTGTGTGATTGGACCCACTGTTTTCCAGAATCGAGGTTTTTCCATGCTTCTGCAATGAATCAGTGCTGTTGACCTATGCTACTAACCATCAAATGGCCTTGTATTAATTATAAATATATCTGAGAATTGATCCATTGTTCTCCTTCCCCATTTGCTGACCCTTAAGTCAACTTGTCATATTGTGGGTGCTTGTATGTTTCTGTGATGCTGGAAGCTATGCCACCGGTATTCAAATACCAGCAGGGTCACACATGGCAGACAGGTTTCAGCTGATTTTCCAGACTATGACAGACTAGGAAGAAGGACCTGGTGGTCTACTTCTGAAAAAAGTTAGCCAGTGAAAACCTTATGAATAGCAGTGGAACACTGTCTGGAATGTTAGTCCCTTAGTTAGGAAGACACTCAAAATATGACTGAGAAAGAGCTGCTTTCTCAAAGTAGAGTCAACCTTAATGACGTGAATGGAGTCAAGTTTTCAGGACCTTCATTCGCTGATGTGGCACAACTCAAAATAAGAAGAAACAGCTGCAAACATCCATTAATAATCGGAACATAGAATGTACGAAGTATGAATATAGGAAAATTGAAAATCATCAAAAATGAAATGAAACGCATAAACATCTATATCCTAGATATTAGTGAGCTGAAAAGAACTGGTATCTGGCCATTTTGAATCAGATAATTATATGGTCTACTACTGTCTTGGAAGAAGTACAGCCAGAATACTCCTTGGAAGCAAGAATGACGAGACTGCGTCTCACATACTTTGACATGTTATCAGGAGGGATCAGTCCCTGGAGAAGGACATCATACTTCGTAAAGTAGAAGGTCATTGAAAAAGAGGAAGACCCTCAGTGAGATGGATTGATACAGTGGCTGCAACAATGGGCTCAAGCATAACGATCATGATGATGGTACAGGACCAGGCAGTGTTTCATTCTGTTGCACATAGGTTCACTATGAGTCAGAACGGACTCGGTGACACCTAACAACAACAAGAAGTCAGGATGCACACAGTGGCCCTGCATCTGCATACAAGGTCTTTCTTTTATTCTTTTCAATACCAGCTAATTTTGTCCTTTCTGAGGCCGCCTCTAAGGCACAACCCTGCCCCAGACTGTGACCTCAGCAGAGGCCTATACCCTCCATCCTAACTAGATTTGTCAAGGGTCTGGCATGGAGTATCAAGATACCTAATGCAACTCAGATTCTTCAGAGTTTGTATTATGGAAGCAGAGTCCAAGAAGGTGAGCGCTGGCAGAAACAAGATATCAGACACCAGGACATGAGGAAGAGGCAAGAAATGCTGTGGGCAGCACATCCACCGCCTTCTCCCTGTTGATTGTGAGCCCTCACTGTTGTGTTGAGAGGATAGAGAGCCAGCGAGAGGAGGGGGCTTTGGAAATCACCTTTGTTGGGGAGCCCATAAAATCTCTTTGAGCTAAATTTGGTCCCAAGCAACAGCTTTCTCCAAAAACATGGACTGCACTATGTGTTCATAACTTTGCCAGAGATTGTTTGACAAAATAAGTTTTTGAAAGTTTTTTGTTGCTGTTTGTTTATTGTTACTTTAATCCCAGAACCTCAAGGAAATCATCTACTAAAGCTGTGGGAGAGATTGTAACAATTACAATATGGGATATGATGAGAAAAATTAATTTATACATTACTATTACAAATTGTGCGTGGGGGTGCTATTGAGAAAATATAATCCTGTTACTCAACAGTGTTCTGTTTATAAGGGCTTCAAAGAGGGGTTTCTCCCAGGACATAGTACTGGGTGTTCAGTCTTGCTCTTGAGGATTGTTATTTTTTTATTCTAATGGACACTGAGTCACACACCAATTTTCATTCTGCTTTGGCTGCTAGGCCACTCACAGTTTAATCTGCATCGTGCTGGTTGAGAGTTCAGATAAGTGATTCTGAGAGCTGACCGTATCCCTGTCTCTATTGTGACCCTGTCCTTGTTTCCTCCGATTGCCAAGAATCCTAGGTCTTTGCATCATTCTCTGGTATCGTAGGTGTTAAGTGCAAAGGAGGCAGAGTCCAGTGGGTAGGCATGTGGCTACCGTATCTGACTGCCTGAGTGACCTTGGGGGTTAATTAACCTTCTTGAGTCTCAGTTTCTAATTTGAGAACTAGGGGTGGTGATATGACCTACCTCATATGGTTGTTTGGAATATGAGAAAATACATGTAAAGTGCTTAGTACAGGGCCTGTCATGAATCAGATGCTAGAGAAACATGAGTCATTGGTGTTATGCATAGACCAAGTAACCTATCAAACACCAGTTAAGAGAAACACTCTTCTTCATTGCACCGACATCTGTTATCTAGATCCTGTCCCTAATTCTGGGAGTCGAAGCCCATTACTCTGAGCGTCATCACCCTATATCCCCAAACTCAGACTGCTGGATGGTTTTGCCTTGTGTGAGCACAGAGTGCTACCTCTAAGCTTTTGCACAGCCTATCTCTCCTGTGACTGTCAAAATGTATCCCAACCTACAAGGCCCAGTTTAAGTGCCATCTCCTTCATGAAGTCTTTTTTTTTTTTCCACCCTCCACCTCGGTAGTTAGAAAACATGGTATTAGTGATAGAAACGACACTGGATATCACATGACAGAATTTTGCAAGACCAACAATTTACTCATTGTAAATACCTTTTTTCAGCGAAATAAATGGTAGCTATACAAAGCGTAAGACAGGTACACAATACTGGGGAAGTCAGCACAACTTGACCAAGGCAAGGTCATGGAAGATTCACAGACAGATCGAACTCCCTGAGGGACTGAATTACTTGGCCAAGGTCTGGAGACCATGGTCTCAGGGGAAATCTAGCTCAATTGGCAGAACATAGTTTATAAAGAAAATGTTCTACATCCTACTTTGGTGGGTAGTTTCTGGGATCTTAAAAGATTGTGAGCGGCCACCTAAGATACTCTACTCGTCCCTCCCCATCTGGAGCAAGGGAGAATGAAGAAAACTAAAGACACAAGGGAAAGAATAGTCCAAAGGCCTAATAGACCACAACTACCATGGCCTCCACCAGACTGAGTCCAGTACAACTAGATGGTGCCCGGTTACTACCGCTGACTGCTCTGGCAGGGATCACAGTGGAGTGTCCTGGACAGAGCTGGAGAAAAATGTAGAACAAAATTCTAACTCACAGTAAAAGACCAGACTTACTGGTCTGGCAGAGACTGGAGAAACTCTGAGAGTGAGACCCCCAGACACCTTTTTAAATCAGTACTGAAGTCACTCCTGAGGTTCACCCTTAAGCCAAAGAGTAGACAGGCCCATAAAACAAAAGGAGACGAAATGGGCACACTAACCCAGGGCAAGGACAAGAAGGCAAGAGGGGACAGGAAAACTGGTAATGGGGAACCCAAGGTCAAGAAAGGGAGAGAGTTGATATGTCGTGGGCTTGGCAACAAATGTCACAAAACAATATGTATACTGATTATGTAATGAGAAACTAATTTACTCTGTAAACTTTCATCTAAAGTACAATTAAAAAAAAAAAAAAAAAGAGTAAGACCAGGGGTTGACTAAGGAACAGACCATCAATTGCTCATATGCAAGTTCAAACTGAAGCTGAAGAAAATTAGAGCAAATTCACAAGAGCCAAAATACAACCTTGAGTATATCTCACCTAAATTTAGAGACCATCTCAAGAATGGATTTGAGGCATTGAACACTAATGACCAAAGACTGGATAACTTTTGGAATGACATCAAAGACATCACACATGAAGAAAGTAAAATGTCATTAAAAAGACAAGAAAGAAATAAGAGACCAAAATGGATGTCAGAAGAGACTATGAAAGTTGCTCTTGAACTTAGAGTAGCTAAAGCAAATGGAAGAAATGATGAAGTAAAAGACCTAACAGAAGATTTCAAAGGACATCTTGAGAAGACAAAGTAAACTACTATAATGAAATGTGCAAAGAGCTGGAGTTAGACAACTAAAAGGGAAGAACACACTCCGCATTTCTCAAGCTGAAAGAACTGAAGAAAAAATTCAAGCCTCGAGTTGCAATATTGAAGGATTCTGTGGGCAAAATATTGAATGACACAGAAAGCATCAAAAGAAGATGGAAGGAATACACAGAGTCACTGTGCCAGAAAGAACTGGTTGACTTTCAACCAACTCAGGAGGTAGTCTGTGATCAAGAACTGATGATACTGAAGGAAGAAGTCCAAGCTGCACTGAAGACATTGTCAACAAACAAGGCTCCAGGAATTGATGGAATACCAGTTGAAGTGTTTCAAGAAATGGATGCAGCCTTGGATATGCTCACTTGTATATGCCAAGAAATTTGGATGACAGCGAATAAAGAAGACTGAATAAGAATTGATGCCTTTGAATTATGGTGTTGGCAAAGAATATTGAATATACTTTGGATTGCCAGAAGAGTGAACAAAACTGTCTTGGAAGAAGTACAGCCAGAATGCTCATTAGAAGTGAGGATGGTAAGACTTCATCTCACGTACTTTGGACATGTTATCAGGCGGGATCAATCCCTGGAGAAGGAC
>NW_004444005.1:10317729-10318427 GCF_000243295.1 Trichechus manatus latirostris | reverse complement strand
GTGGTTATGGGAACATCAGGAGGAAAATGATCAGAAGTGGCAGGAACAGCTCATGCAGTGGCCATGGGCAAGAAGGAGCCTGTGCGTTAGAGGAACAGAGAGAAGGTCAGGGAGGGTAGAACACGTAGGCAAGTGGGACAATGTTATGTTGGTTATACAAAATATGAGTGAATATGCAAAAATAGAAATTAAGATTCTTGACCACACAGTCAAAAAAAATATATCACATGTACAGGTGAGGGCCTGGTGCACCCACCCCTAATCCTTTCCCTCCACCTTTTCTCTAGGGGGATCACAGTCTGGAATTTGCTGCTGGTTTTATCCCATGCAACTCATCATACTTTTATCATATATGTATGTATTCCAGTGCATTATTGTATTTCTCTCTTTATACAGTTTTATCTGAATGGAATAAAAATGCATGGCTCTTTCTGTAACCTGCTTTTCTCCCCTCAATATTATGTTTGTGAGATTTATCCACGTTCTGATATGTAATTCTAGTTCATTCATTTTCTCTGTATAGCATTTTATTGTATGAATGTACTCCAATTTATTTACCTGTTTTCCTCTTGATGAATTTCTCTTGCTTCCAATTTTTTCTTATCTCAAAGTGATTTGAACTGCAATGATCAATCCTGTGTAGGGTTCCTTGTCACACATTCAAAGGTTGAGTATACACCTAGGAGGGAAATTGCTAG
>NW_004444005.1:10314029-10315669 GCF_000243295.1 Trichechus manatus latirostris | reverse complement strand
CTATGTATTATGTTTTCTCTTAATTTTTTTGAAAGTCTTGTAATATTTTCTTTTGTTTCAGACACTATATATTAAAGAGTGCTAGCGACTGAAGTATTTTGCTTTGCAGTGTTTTGTCTTGCATGTTTGTTTCGTTTTTCTTCTCTCCAGAGTGTCCAAGCCCTTCTCTCTGTCTAGTGGCTAGAGTGAGAGGCTGATAATTAAGACGCCTCACAGAGTCAGGTTGCATTGGGTTTGAGTTGCAACTTTAATCAGATTGATTTAACCTGTGATTAGCCTAACCTCTATCCTCCAAAGTGGCAGCATTTTTATCTTGTCAGAGTAGGTTGGAAGTGTTTGGCTGCATGCTCAGCTCTGGCGGGACATCAGGATAGAACAACTGTTAAAGCAAAAGCACAATCCCCCTCCATTTACCAGTCTTTCCCTCTCTGCTGCTTCCTTGGCAAAACTCCTTGTGGGGGAGAATGCCTGGGGCATGGTATGCGTAATAGATGGGTTAATCAATTTCTTCCTGAGTTTGGGGTTTTTCCAGACATCATTCTGTCATCCAAGACTGAACTAATTTTTCATTATTGCTTCAAAGTCTCTCATTTTATGGGACCCTTATCCATGCACAGACCAGGCACCTGCCCGAGGTATACAGGTATGTACCTTCCCCAGGTATGCAGGTATGAAAGCTGATGGAGATCTCTGTGTACCTATGAAGGGCTCATTAGTCTCTGGAATTTACTTCATCAACATTTCTGTGCCTCCACTGCTCTTCACGTGCCTCATATGGAAGCCTGAGGTTTATTTTGTTCAGGCTTTTCTTGGTATTACTCTGGGAGTTGAGGTCCTTCATTTACCCTTCTATAAGGTCCCCAGGTGGTGCAAACGGTTTGGGCACAACTGCTAACCTAAAGATTGGTGGTTCAAACCCGCCCAGTGGTACCATAGAAGAAAAGCGATGGCCATCTGCTTCCATTAAGATTATAGCCAAGAAAATCCTATGGAACAGTTCTACTCTGTAGCACATGGAGTCACCATGAGTTGGAATTAACGGAATGACAACTTATAACAACATCCTAATCAGAAGCAGAAATCACTGACACACTGGATTTTTAACTACTGATTCATTTCCTGTCATGGCTATTGGCATGTTCAGGTTTTTTTTGTTTATTTGTTTTTGAATCTGTTTTATAAGTTATATGTTTTAGGAGAAATTGTTCATTTTTGTCAGTATTTAAAAATTTATTGGCATAAAGTTGTTTTTTTAAAAAAGCATCCTATTATTACTGCTTTATTCTCTACTGGCTTTTCACTTGAGTTTTCCTTTTGAAGTCTTTTATTTTTCTGACTTACGCCAATTCACCATTTTATTGATCAACCTAGCCAAAAACGCATCTATATTCGTCGTCTTTTCAAAGAAAATATTTTTGGCTTTGTTGATCCTTTCTTGTATATATATATTTTTCTACTTTTGTGTTTTTAAATTTCATTACATGTACTTACTTTGGGTTTATTGTGGTTTTGTCTATCTGTTTATAGAGAACAATTATCTAATTTTAAACATAAACATTGTGTGTGTTAGGTGCCCTCGAGTTGATTCCAAATTATACTGACCCCACGTACAACGGAAGGAAACACTGCCCTGTCCTGCA
>NW_004444005.1:10310381-10311876 GCF_000243295.1 Trichechus manatus latirostris | reverse complement strand
TTTAGGACTCCATTGATTGAATTTGCCATGATTAATTTAGCTATTCCACTTTTGATAGTTACTTAATTTGTTTCCATGTTTGCTATTACCGATAATGCTGTGAAGAATCTTTTTTTACATACATGTTTCATGTATGTGGATTGGTTTCTCTTTTACATATTACTAAAAAGGTAAGTACTGGATCAAAGAATCTATGCATTTTATATTTTGATTGTAACTGATAAATTATCCATTTGAAAGGCTTTATCAATGCATGCTTCCACTAATGTAAAGACTTGCATTCTCCCCAACACTTCATATAATGATTCTTTAGACATTTTACCTAATATAAGAAGCAAAAAACCCTCGTTTTAATTTGTATGAGATTGTCTTACTGTGTTTACTAGCCATTTGGGCTTCATATTCAGTGAACTGGCAGTCCATAGTCTTTGACTGTTTTCTACTGGGCTGTCATTTCCTAGCTGATTTGTATGAATGCTTGGTAAATTCTGAACGTTAGCCTTTTATTTGTTTCTATTGAGAATATTTTTGTCTATTCTACCAGCTGTCATTTAACTTTGTGTATTTTGTCATTTTTCAAAGGGAATTTGTCAATCTTTTTCCATTAGTGGTGTCTAATTATTTCATATAATTAAGCTTTCCCCGCCACAAGATCAGATAAATACTTTTTTCAGGTTTATGTCTTTAATCAAACTAAAATTGATTTACGTGTAATTTATGATCCATCTATACTTTTTTAGCAAGTAGGTACTCAGATATTCCAGCATCATTTATTAAATACATTTCTGACTGACTGATTTGAAATACTAGTTCTATTGTGTTGTGTGCTGTCTAGTTAATTCCAGGTCATAGGGACCCTATAGGACAAAGTAGAATTGCTCCATACGGTTTCTTAGGCTGTAATCTTTACAGAAGAGGCCTGGTGATGCAGTGGTTAAGTGCTTAGCTGCTAACCGAAAGGTTGGCAGTTCAAACCCACCAACCACTCCATGGGAGAAGGATGCAGCCGTCAGCTCCCGTAAAGATACAGCCTTGGAAACCCTATGGGGCAGTTCTACTCTGTCTTATAGGGTAGCTATGAGTTGGAATCAACATGACAGCAAAGGGAATCTTTACATAAGCAGATCACCAGGTCTTTCTCTTGTGGAGCCACTGGGTGGGTTTGAACCGCCAACCTTGTGGTTCACAGTCGAGTGCTTAACCTTCGCGTCACGAGGGCTCCTTGCCAGTTTTATTATCTATTAATTTAATTATATTGTATATAAATTCCCTGATGTGTCAATTTGTTTCTAGATTCCCTATTCTGTTCCATTATGTGTTTATATGGTTATACCTACATCATGTTGTTTTTGCTTTTCTAACTTTATGAGACATCACAGAGGGCAAGCCTACATCCAGACTCATGCCTACAGTGTATCTTTTCAAAAGCATAATGGCTATTCCCACACATTTTATTGTCCATACATACCTGAGAATCAGCTCATCAGTTTCCATA
>NW_004444005.1:10303137-10304632 GCF_000243295.1 Trichechus manatus latirostris | reverse complement strand
AGCAAGGTTGTGTCATCTGCAAATATAGGTTGTTAACGAGTCTTCCTCCAATCCTGATGCCTCATTCTTCTTCCTAAAGTCCAGCTTCTAGAATTATTTGTACATTACTAAGTAAACTATATTCTATTGTCCTACAGTGACAGTTATACATTTTTCCTTTCTTGTATTTGCATTTCATAAAATAGATTTCCACATTATTATTACTTTAGCTTTATCTAGTAACTCCAGCAATATATTATTATTCAGTACAAAATATTTTTCATGTTTATTGTGAGTTATCTTTGTCCCAAGAGTTATTTAAACTGTGTTGCTTAATTCCAAATACATGAGGATTTCTTTTTTATGTTTTTGTTATTAATTTCTCATTTTAGCACTTTGATAGTTTGCTCATTATCTTCTGTCTTCTATTTTTCTCTTGAGAAATTAGCTGTCAGTATGCTGTTGCTCTTTGAAGAAACTCACAGCAACTTCCAAGCTTTTCTGTCTTTTGTTTTCAGTGGTTTTGGTATATTGTGATTCAGTGTGATTTTCCTTCTAGTTATTTCTGCTAAGGTCTCATGCTTGTTACGACTTGATATTTATGGTCACTTTTGGAAAATTTCCATTCTTATTGTTTACAAATATTTCTCCTGCAGTATATTCTTTTTTCCCACCCCTCTTTGACTTCAATTCGATAGATAGTAAACTTTTACACCATATCACATACGGCTCATTACTTTTCTGTATTTTTAAAATTCTTTTATCACTAAGTATGCCAGAATTTTTCTTTTGAACGATCTCTCAGTTTTTGTTTTTGTTTCCTTTTTTTTAAAATTTCCCTTTAGCTGAGTCTAACCTGGAGTTAAATTAACTCAGTTTTGATACTGGGCTGATGTACCTCATACACAGCCACCACCCATCTGTCAGTGGAGGCTTTCGTGTTGCTACAATGCTGAATAGGTTTCAGGGAGCTTCTAGACTAAGATGACTAAAAAGAAAGACCTGGCCATCTACTTCTGAAAATCAGCCAATGAAAACCCTATGGAGCACAACAGTCCAACCCATAACTCATCATGGGGATGGCACAGGACCAGGAAATGATTCTTTTTGCTGTGTATAGGTCACCATGGGTCAGGGGTCGACTTGACAACAGCTAACAACAATTCTTAGTCAGTGTTCCTCAGGAAACTGACTCTGAGGCAAGAATTTGCATGCAATTTTATTCATTAGTGTTCTTGGAAGCACTACTATGAGGAAGGAAGGGTAGCAGGAGGAGGTAGAGGAAAAAAATGAATTATTATGATGTTACTACAGAAGCTTCACCTGATCCCACGGGGAGTCCTGGAGCTGTGATGACCCTTCAGAGTCATCCTCAATTTAAGCAATGGGGCCAAACCTTTGCGCCCTGAATCAACCAATGAATCTCTGCTTCCCCAGGGAGGATGTATAGAGCTGCTCTAAGGGCAGTTCATCTCTTTCCATCACCAGCCAGCACCCAACTTGACTCAACTTCAGA
>NW_004444005.1:10299678-10302114 GCF_000243295.1 Trichechus manatus latirostris | reverse complement strand
ACAGCTTCAATCTTTTCTCCATTTATCATGATGTTGCTTATTGATCCAGTTGTGAGGATTTTTGCTTTCTTTATGCTGAGGTGCAATCCATACTGAAAACTGTGATTTCATGTTAGCTTAACTAATATCTTTAAAGACCCTATTTCCAAACAAGGTCACATTCACAGGTACCAGGGGTTAAGATTTCAACATATCTTTTTCAGGGACACAATTCAACTCGTAACAATTTTCTTTCTCATTTTCTTTTCTTTTTTTTTTAAATTTGCTATAAATATGTTTAATCCAAAACGTCCATGATTGGAAAAGAATCAAGATTCCCAACATTTACTCAGTCTTCCATCTTTAGCAGAAATCCAGTGTATTGATGTTACAAATGTTATCATGTTCAATGTTCACATTGACCCCAAAGTGGGTATCATAATCATTATTTTCCAAGAAAGGAAATGGACTTAGAGCAGTTATTAGCTGTGTTACTTTGAAAAATTTATCTGATGCAGGACTCTATTTCTGAAGCCTGTGATCTTCTCAATATATAGTTCTATAATGCAATCATAACTCCTTGCTTCCAAGCCCAGGGAGGCCAGGAGAGCCAGCCATCACTACAAGTGACAGCAATCACAGAAGGAGCTGCGTTGTGGAAAGCAGCACATTCAGAACAATGTATTTGAGCAGGAGCTTTTATCTGGCTTGGCACACAGAGTGAAGTCAGTAAATATTTGTGGAACAAATGCTCAGTTTCCATTAACAGTAGACAGGACAGTAGAGGCAACATGACGTGGAGGTAGCAAACCAGATCCAACCTCTTACACCTGTCTCCTCTGAAGAAGACCTGTTAATTCTGCTGTTTGCTCTCTTGTGAGTGATTTTGGATGATGGACTGAGAGACGTTCTCCAGGCTCCTTGGAAAGGCATCACCAGTTGGCAGTGAGGAGTTGTTTGTTTTGGAAGAGCAGCCAGTGTGTTTTGAGCACAGTGTCTGGAACACATTGAGCATCTGATGAATATTTGTTGAATGGATGGGCCGATGGACACAAGGATGGGTGGATGGATGGATGATTGGATGAACGGTTAGGATAAAATATCAATTAAAAAAAACAAAACAAACTCACTGCTGGAGAGTTAGAATAGAACAGAGTAGAACTGCCCCATAGAGTTTCTAAGGAGTGGCTGGTGGATTCAAACTGCTGACCTTTTGGTTAGCAGCCAAGCACAACCTCTGTGCCACCAGGGCTTCAATTACACAAAGCGAAAATGAGGGGCACCTACTATACTAGCATTTTATGTGGTGACAATTAAGTCTGCCATTTATTGGGCACTACATGCTGTAATGGAGTCCCTGGACCGTGCAAATGGTTAAGCAGTCAGCTATAAACAGAAAGGTTGGTGGTTCAAATCCACCTAGAGTTGCCTCAGAAGAAAATACTGGGGATCTACTTCCAAAAGATCACAGCTATTGAAACCCCTACGGAGCACAGTTCTACTCCGAAACGTGGGGTCACCGCGAATCAGAGTCCATTCTGGGAATCGGTTGGTTGGTACGTATTGTAATAGAAGCGCCTGGGTGGTGCAAAATGTTAATATACTCAGCTGCGAACTGAAAGGTCAGAGGTTCAAGTCCACCCACAGGCTCCTCAGAGGAAAGGCCTGTCAAAATATTTCTGAAAAATCAGCCACTGAAAATCCTATGAAGCACACTTATATTCTGATACACAGGAGATGGCCATGAGTTGGATTCGACTTGAAGACAATTGGTTTAATTAATAAGTGCTTTTACATTTTATGTTATATCTGGTCCTGACAAGAAATCTGTGAATAAAATATTATTCCAACTTTCCATATGAGGAAACTGAGGTGAATAACCTCAGACAGAACCAGTTCTGAAACTTGGATTTTTGTGATTCGAAACTCTACACAGACCCTGAGATTCCAGGGTGATCTTAAGTTGGAAGTGAGCTTGACGTAGTTTTTGAAACCGTGAGTGTAGTTGCAGGGATGGATTATCCAATAAGCAATTATCCAATAAGCAAGGGCTTACTTGTATTTGGTGAAACCCATGTGAAATAGTTAACTACAGATTAGTAAATAAGCACAAGTAAGCCTGTGTTTACCTTGCTTACTGGGTTATCTGCCCCTGTCAGTGGTTGTAAATTTGAAAAGAGGCTTTGGTTCTGTAGGAAGGTGCTGTGGGGTTGGGAGAGAGATAGATGTCAGCCATACCTAGAAGCAGAATCTTTGATGTGGTGAAAAAATGTGAAATTATTCATTGCAGATGATCTGGTAAGCAAAGTAAGCACCATGCTTACCTTGCCTACTGGATAATCTGCCCCTGTGGAGTTGTATGGAAGGATAAGCTACAGACCCTGAGCTGGGCAGGAGACAGGGCATGAAAGGGAAAAAGGCAAGAGAAGGGAGCATATCTGCTCTACTTGGTGCTGG
>NW_004444005.1:10286383-10296658 GCF_000243295.1 Trichechus manatus latirostris | reverse complement strand
GGCAATGAATAAGGAAGGTCTGAAAAGAATTCATGCCTTTGAACTGAGGTATTGGTAAAGAATATTGAATATACCATGGACTGCCAAAAGAACAAACACATCTGTCTTGGAAGAAATACAGCCAGAACGCTCCCTAGAAGCAAGGATGGAGAGACTACGTCTTACATACTTTGCACATGTTTTCAGGAGGGGCCAGCCCATGGAGAGGTACGTTATGCTTGGTAAAGTAGAGGGTCAGTGAAAAAGAGGAAGACCCTCAAGGAGATGGATTGGCACAGTGGCTGCAACAATGGGCTCAAGCATGACAATGATTGTGAGGGTGGCACAGGACTGGGCAGTGTTTTGTTCTGTTGAACATACGGTCACTATGCGTTGGAACCAACTCAATGGCACCTAAGAACAGCAACAACAATTTTTTTCCCCAAAGCTCTCCCTCACCCCACTTTCAAGAATTGTTGCTTGTGTAGAGAATTTTGTACTTCACTGATTAAATGAATTCTGCTATCTTTATTGTTGTTAGGTGCCATCGAGTTGATTGTGACTCATGGTGTGACCCTTAGTGACAGAATAGAACGGCACCATAGGTCTTCTAGGCTGTAATCTTTACCTGGAGCAGATTCCCAGATCTTTCTCCCAAGGAGTTGCTGGATGGATTTGGATAGCCAACCTTTAGTTAGAAGCTGAAGGCTTAACTGTTGTGCCAGCAGGGCTTATTTTTATTTCTCAGACTCTCCCACCATTTAGACTCCTTCCAGGGGTCCCGGGCACTTGCCAGTCCTTCTGCTGGAATCCTTTTCCTGAGATGGCGTTAGTCATAGATCCTTCTATCGTTCAGGCTCAGCTAACAGGCACCTCCTCAATGAAGTCTTCACTGACCGTACACAGAAATGACATCACCTCTGGTCACGCAGCCATGTCCCTGGTTGCATTTTCCTGGTAGCAGGCGTCTCCACCTGGGATGATCATCTTTCACTTTTCACTGCGTGTGTTCTGAAGAGATCAAGGGGTTGGTCTCTGCTTTCTCTGCTGCACCCCTTGTACCCACCAACCAAACAACCAAACCCTTTGCCATGGAGTCAGCTCTGACTCATGGCAACCCCACGTGTGTACAGTAGAGCTGTGCTCCATAGGGTTTTCAATGGCTGTGACCTCTCAGAAGCAGATCACCAGGCCTTTCTTCTGAGGTGACTCTGGGTGGATTCGAACTGCCAACCTTTCAGTAGGTCGGTCATCAGTGTTTAACCGTTGCATCACCCAAGGACTCCGATGTACCCACCAACAAGAAAAAAAAAAAAACCCTGCCACTGTCAAGTCAATTCTGACTCATAGCAACCCTATAAAACAGAGTAGAACTGTCCCATAAGGTTTCCAGAGAGTGGCTGGTGGATTTGAACTGCCTCCTTGTGGTGGGTAGGGTAGTCGAGCTGTTAACCAGTGCACTGCCTGCCCCCACAGCAGGCCCCAGATAAACAGCCGCTGGCTGGTAGCTCACACTCGTTGCATCAAAGTACCAGCATTAAATTGTTAGCGGCACACCATTAACCTCCAAGAAATTGGAAGGAAAGATGAATTCTATAAAACAAGATAAAAATTACAATGGTGAGTTGATATTCTGAGATGAAGCAGTGGTCAAGACGTTTGGAGAAAAAAAAAAAAGGCAATTCACAGACATAATATCATCTGAGGCTTAGTAAGAGCAGAGCTGACCCTGTAGAAAGTGGAGATAATGGTAATAAAGGGAACTTGGGAACAGTTTAGAGGATGAAGAGTAAAAGGGCAAAACAAGGAAAGGCCTCCAAGAGAAAACAGACCACACGGTTAACAGAGAGTGAGGCGCCTGCGTGCAGAAGACGTCGGGGCCGGAGGGAACCACACATCAAACGCAACAGAAACAACGTAAAAACACCTAATAAAAGAAAACCTCCCTGAACTTAGCAAGTCAAAGGGATCTCGTATTCCAGGCAAAATGAATATCTAGTTACACCTTAGAGAAATTATTCAATTTCAGGAACAAATGAAGACAAAAAAAGCACTACCAATGCAACTGAATAAATTAATAAAAGGAGGAAGAAAGAAATGTAAGCATAAACCAAGATATATTAATACATGCAGAGAAAAACTACATAAATTAGATAACAATAAAACAATAGAACTCAAGTGAGATAAATACATAGTCATTGTTTTTAAGAAAATCAACAATTCTTTATTCTAACTCAGAAAAATAGAAATAAAAATTCCCAGAGAGAAGCTGTGAGGATAGATGAAGGGGAATCAAGCAGGACCGTAGAATGATAATTTTCCAGGACCTGTGTTATACGGTATTAAACTGACAGTTTCCTGGGAAATATAAATGAACAGGTTGAAAGGCAAAAAATCTGTAAACGGCTATATAGCTCATCAGACTCGCTTCTCTTTGAACATCTGGAATCATAGGTAATGCTCCTTCCACCAAAGGCCAGCAGGCCCGGCACACCCCACAGCCCATTCCCCGCCCAGCAGCCAGCATTTTCCTTGCTAAATGTCCCACAGCCTCTCCCTGGCCTGTATCCCCAATGCCACCACTTCATGGAGAACAGAGTTCCATGTCCTCGCTGTGGCCCACCAGACCCTCTGTAGTTTGCTCTCTGATGGATGCCCTGTTCTCTCTCTGCCTGGGCGGCTGCAGCCACACTGGCCTCTTCACTCTGCTCTGATCACGCCAAGCACGCTCCTGCCTCAGGGCCTTTGTGCATGCTGGTCCCCTGACGTGGTACAGGCCTGGCCATCTGCTTACAAAGGGCCACCGCCTTGGAAACCCTATGGAACAGTTCTACTCTGTACACGTGGGGTCGCCGTGAGTTGGGGTTGACGCCCCAGCAATTACCAACAACAACAGAACAGCAAGATATCCTTATGACTTGTTCCTTTCTTTATTTGTATGTTTGCTAAAATATCACCATCCCGGTAAATCCAGGCATCACTCCATCCCTAGCCCTGTGCCTGTGTTATTTTTTCCATAGCACTTTCACCGCTTAACATTAGGAAAAAAAAAGTTGCTATGAAGTCGATTCCAACTCATGACCTTTTGGAAACAGATTTCCAGGCCTTTCTTCCCATGCCTCTGGGTGGAATCGAACCACCTACTTTTTGGTTAGCTGCTGAGCACATTAACATTTAGCACCACCCAGGGAGTCCATGATTTAATATATTATGTATTTATTCACGTTTCAGGCTCCTCCACACACTCTCCTCACCAGCACACGCACTTAGCAGCCCCTCCTCTGCCCTGCGCTGTCTTGCTCATGGCTCTGTCCCCAGTGCCCAGCGAGCCTGGCGTTGCCTCAGACCCTGGGAGTGGGTACTCAGTTGGCATTTGTGGAAGGAATGAATGAATGCATGCATGAGTGCATGTAGGAGTGTGTGAGCGTCACTGGGGCAGGGCCAGTTCGGTGGCAGCCCTGTCCACACAGCCTGCAGCCCGTGGGAGAGCTGGGCAGAGTGATGCAGAGGGGGCCTCTCTGACACCCACGTCGCTGGTGCCAGGGCTGGGCTGGGGATGAGGATCCAGCCTGAGGACCACAATGCTCATCACATGGAGGATGGAGGGCAGGAGGGACCGGTCTGGGACACTGAGACACAGGCTGGGGACCGGGAGAAGCCAGGCCTGCCTCTATCGAGGAAAGCTTGTGGAGCCCATAGCTGTGACCAGTCGGGGGTGTGACGACCTGGGGGACTTCATGGTGAGAGACAGAAGGGGAAGCAGGCTGGGCCTAGAGTCAGACCAGGTGACCTGGGTGAGGTGCTCAGCTCTCCGGGCCTCATTCCTCGTCCATAAATGGTGACAATGATACTACCTGCCTCTTCAGGTAGCTGTGAGTTGAATGAGATGTTGCATGTGGCAGGGCCTGGAATAGGTCTTTAAAATGTTAAATATGAGTTAATGTCAGCTGATAAGATTTCTATGAAACCAGGGATGGGGGGGCACATATTCCACACTTGGAATGAAGGAAGTCATCTCCTTCCAATGGGTCCTCCCAGGGAATTCCCTCTTCAGGTTCAGAGCAGGATGGCAGGACTGCCCTCTCTGCCCCAAGGCTGCACCCACAGGGGGCTCAAGGGCTGTGTTGTCACACCCACTCCCGTGTGAACATGTCTACACCCCACCTCACAGGGACTCCACACTGCATGTCTACACCCCACCTCACAGGGACTCCATATGACGTGTCTACACCCCACCTCACAGGAACTCCACATGGCTTGTCTACACCCCACCTCACAGGGACTCCACACGACGTGTCTACATCCCACATCACAGGGACTCCACAAGGTGTGTCTATACCCCACCTCACAGAGACTCCATATGGCATGTCTACATGCCACCTCACAGGGACTCCATTACGGTGTGTCTACACCTACCTCACACATATTCCATCATGATGTGTCTACACCCCTCCTCGCTGCCGGCCCAGAATGGACCACAAGTGAGAGAGCACACGACCACAGTCTCGCATCCCAGCAGTCCCCGGTCCCTTTATTTATTAAGGAGACGATCACCGAGTGTCTGAAGTCAACAGGCAGTCTTACAGGACCTGGAATACGAGCTGTCTTTGTCACCTAGCACTGCCATAACAAAAAATAACACACATGGGTGTCTTTAAAGGAAAGGAATTTATTTCCTCACAGTTCTGGAGGCCAAAAGTTTAAATCGGTCTCGGCTGTGTCAGTTCCCTCTGTGGCCTCTCTCATCATTTCTGGGGTCTGCCAACTTGTAGCTGATCCTCACATGCTGTCTGTCTTCCCCCATCTGTCTCTGTTCTGCTCTTTTTATAAGACATCTCTCAGAAAGGATTAGGGTTAGGACTCACCCTACTCTGGTGGGACTCATTAACATAATAGAAAACCCCTACAGTAGCCCCCCCACACACACAGTTTCAATTTCCATGGTCAACTGAGGTTTGAAAATGTTAAATGAGCTTGGCTGCTAAATGAAAGGTCAGCAGTTCAAACCCACCAGCTGCTCCTTGGAAACCCTATGGGGCAGTTCTACTCTGTCCTATAGGGTCACTATGAGTCAGAATTGACTGGATGGCAATGGGTTGTTTTGGTGTCACAGGAGATGGGACAGATTCAAGCAGAGGAGGGCTGTATTAGCAGGAGGTCAGGGGAGGTGACAGACCCAAAGGCTGAAGGAAGAGAGGGAGCTGGCACTCGGGGATTGGGCTGGAGGAGCAGTGGTGGTTGGGAGAGCTGGGGCACAGCAGTCAGGCAGGGAGGACAGTGGGTGTGTGGAGGATCAGAGTGGACACCAGGGGGACTGGAGAGTCCTGAGGGAGGGGAGAGAGAGCAGCTGTGAGCTCTTGTCCACGGATGCTGGTGTCCCGATTTCTGCTTTGTGATGTCACTGTAGCGGCTGCTGCTGGTGGCATGGAGCTGTGTGTGCATGCAGAGATGCAAAGCCAGACTCTGAAGCTCCCCAAACCCGAGAACCAAGAGAAATCTGAGAACAGGCAAATGGCAGTAAGGCGATCATTCAGAATCAAGCTTGCATTTTAGAACTTGCATTCAGGAAGATAGATAGCAATAAATAAGAAGGTGGGCTTTGGATTCTGTCTTGGGCAAACTACTGGCCCTGTCTGAGCCAGAATTCTGTCTGTCCTGCAGCAGTGACAGCACCTGCCCTCTGCTTTATAGGGCAGGGCCCGAGGGCTGCGGGTGCGAACTTTGCACAGCAGCCTGCACATAAAGTGCCAGGCGTGATTTCAGCAAGGGAAAGCTTGACATGGTGCAAAGCCAGTTCATGGGCCGACATAACTCATCTCCTCAACCTGTAGGTGAACAGATTGATACCCAAGCTGCTTAAAGGAAGCATCTAGAAGCTTCGGGAAGCCCCCATCTTCTTAGACTTGGCTTCTAGCCCCCCAAAGTGCCGGCCTTGCCATTAACCTTCCCTGAACTTCAATTAGCAGCAGCAAGGGGGCCTTGGCAGCTGCTGAGGATTTGTAGGGAAAGGCCCAGGGCATCACCCCCGGCTGCTGCAAAAGGGCCTAAGTGTTCTCTTGGAGGGATGCCTGGCAGTTATTGATCCACTGTAGGTGGGGCTCCTAAGAGAGGGAGTGGCTCCCTGCCCTACCTGCCTCTGGGTCTGGAAAAGATGGGACTGAGATGGACGATGGGTCCCAGGTTATGGGGCAGCTCCCTCGCCACATCTTCCCCTTCCTTATGAATCGAAAACCGTGGCGTCAAATGCCATCACAACTTGGGCCTTAGTCAAAGAGCTTCATAGAATCCTGATAATTACAATTTTGTTAAATCAACACACTTGCAGTTGCTTGGTATATTATTACGGATTGAATTGCGCCCCCCTGAAAGTAGGTTTAAAGAACATACTTTCAGGGGCTCATGGCTGAGCACTCGGCTGCTAACCAAAAGGTCAGCAGTTTGAACCCACTCATCCACTCTGCAGGAGAAAAGACCTGTGATCTGTTCCTGTAAAGATCGTTGTTGTTGTTAGGTGCCATCAAGTCAGTTCCAACTCGTAGCGACCCTACGTACAACAGGCCGAAACACTCTCCGGTCCTGGACTATCCTCACAGTCATTGTTATGTTTGAGCCCATTGTTGCAGCCACTGTGTCAATCCATCTTGTTGAGGGTCTTCCTCTTTTTCGCCAGCCCTCTACTTTACCAAGCATGCTGTCCTTCTCCAGGGGCTGGTCCCTCCTAATAACCCGTCCAAAGTACATGAGAGGAAGTCTCGCCATTCTTACTTCTAAGGAGCATTCTGGCTTTACTTTTTCAAAGAAAAGATTTGTTCCTTGTTCTGGCAATCAGTGGTATATTCAATAATCTTCGCCGACACCATAATTCAAAGGCATCAATTCTTCTTCAGTCTTCCTTATTCATTGTCCAGCTTTTGCATTCATATGAGGCGATTGAAAATACCATGGCTTGGGTCAGGTGCACCTTAGTCTTTAAAGTGACATCTTTGCTTTTTAGCACTTTAAAGAGGTCTTTTGCAGAAGATTTGACCAATATAATACATTGTTTGATGTCTTGACTGCTGCTTCCACGGGCATAAAGATTGCAGTCTAGGAAACCTATGGAGCAGTTCTACTCTGTCATGTGGGGTCACTATGAACCGGAATCAACTTGAGGGCACTCAACAACAACAGGGAAGGGACAAGTGCTACAGTAAGGTAGAGTTTACTTATTCCTAAGTACCCTCTGACCCTGGGGGGCATTTGGGAAAAGACATGGAGGGAAGGCAAGGGTTTGGGTCAAGCACAAAAGACACTGATGGAAAGGCTTGGAGCCACTGAGTAGAGTCTGGGTGGCACAGAGCATCGTGAGGCTTCCTCAGCTCTTCTGTATTTGCCTACCAGCACTTACCAGGACTGCAACAACTTCAAGGTGCAGAGCCTCACGAAGCTGCTGATCACAGCTCCCTCCCCACCCCAGGCTGCTCCAGATTTGCTTTTGAAAAGCACTGACCCATGTGGGGCCCCATAGGGAGGGAAGCTGGGATTGGTTCCCAAGGGGCAGGGTCAGATGTCCCCTTTCCACCAACCCTGGAGACAGTGATGGTGCAGCTGCCCCCTCTACATACCCCACATTTCAAATCTAAGCATGAAAAAACTATATTGGACAAATTTCAATGAAGGGACATTCTACAAAATCTCTGACCAGCACTTCTCATAACGTTCAGGGTCAAAACACACAAGGGAAGTCTGAGAAACTGTCACTGCCCAAAGAAGTCAAAGGAGACACGTAATGTGGTGTCCTGGATGGGTGAGGTACTGGAACAGAAAAAGGACATTAGGTAAAATCCAGGGAAATCTGAATAAAATATAGACTAGTTAATAATAATGTATCTATATTGACTCACTGGAGTCCCTGGGTGGTACACACAGTTAATATTCTCCATTGCTAACCATAAAGTTGGCAGTCTGAGTCCACCCAGAGGTGCCTCAGAAGAAAGGTCTGTCAATCTGCTTCCAAAAACTCAGCCATTGAAAACCCTACGGAGCACAATTCTACTCTGACACACATGGAGTCACTGTGAGTTGGAGTTGACACAAGGACAACTGGTTACTGGTTTTTCTGTTGGTTCATTAATGTTGACAAACGTACCACACTATAGGGCTGCTGTGAGTTGTAATGGATTCAAGGGCAACGGGTTTTGATAATGTAAGGTGTTAACAAGAGGAAATGCTGGGTGTGTGATGTGTGGGGTATATGAGAACTCTCTGTGCCATCTTCACCATTTTTCTGTAAATCTCTACTGTTCTAAAAAAATAGTTTATTAAAAAGAAACCACTGCATTGTGAGATGTGTCATCCAGAATACACAGAAAATGGACGACTGCTGCTGGGATCTTTCTACAGTGAACCCGGGTCTCTCTTTGAACAAAACTGCTGAGTGGTCCCACTGCTGGTGGAGATGAGGTGGAGAGGAGACGGGCAGTGCACCCTTGAACACCAGCACCAGACAGTCCTCGTGGGACAAATCTGCCCAGGAGATGACGACCTGCAAATGAGCACATTGCACCGCTCTGGGGAGCCAGACCCAAGACAGGGCTACGAGGGCTGCAGCTTGAGCGTGCACGAGGCTCTTCTGCCTGAGCTAGGAAAACCTATATCTAAAACAGCCCCAACAGCCGCCTTTTCTCCTTGCCCATTCCTGACCCACATGTAGTCTCAAATCTTTCCTGTTGGCCTCAAATCCTCTATCAAGTTGGATATACACAAGCCATCTCCAAGCCAGACAATGAAACCTAATCACCAAGGAGCCTTCTACGAACTCAGATTCTGAAACCTCATCTCAAATCAACTCGGTCAGAATCACCAGGGATCGGGGTCAAGAAATCTAAATTTTAACAAGCTGTCCTGGTGATGATTGTTACTGTTGTTGGGTGCCATTAAGTCGATTTTTGACTCAAAGCTATTCCAAGTGACAGAGTAGACCCACCCTATAGGGTTTCCTTGGCTGTAATCTTTACGGGAACAGATGGTCAGGTCTTTTCTCCCTTGGACTGGCTGGTGAGTTCAAACTATGGACCTTTTGGTTAACAGCCAAGCGCTTAACCATTGCATCACTAGGACCATTATTGATGCTTCTGAAACACCCACTACAGGGTGTCTTAATTCTGGGCAGTGGGAACAGCAACACTGTTTGTGTGCTGTGATCGGCTTGGGGACGAGAAGGGCAAGACCCTCAAGAGATGGGAAAGGAGGCCGCGTGCCGCCCAACCCACATCGTTCACCTTGACATCACCCCTCCTAGTATGGAGGGTGGCTCAGGGAAGGGTCTTCTATGTGTTGGAGAGATCAGCACCATCCCCTGTAGGGTTTTATCACAATGCCTCGGGCTCAAAGGGAAAAATCCCACAGCCCCTTCTCCAACCTCCCCCTCCCCACCCCCAAGCTCTGGCTACCCCAAAACTCTTTTTCTGCCCTGTCGGTAACTTTGTTCATGTCGGTTCTGTCAGAGGAGGAAACATCAGGAGTGGAAGACAGAAAAATCAGAGTCTCATGAGGAGGACCATCAAAAATTTACCAGTGATGGTGTGTGAGTGAAGAGAGACAAAAGTGTAAAGCAGAAACGTGCAACCTCACCAGGGCTGGGCGCCATGTTGTGCACACGAGGCCATGTACTGAAGACTACCAGGGCCCCATGAAGGATTTTAATATTCTTTCCTCATTAAAATATAAGCATCATAAACAATGCAGAAAGCAAATAAAAGCACATAGATGAAAACAACACCTTTTCACGGACTCGTTAGCAAAAATATTAATACTTTGGTGTCAATTGTATGTATTGTTACAGTTGTTGCTAGCTGCTATCTAGGTGGCCCCCAACTATGGTGACCCCATGCATGATGGAACAAAATAGAACAAAATGCTGCCTGGCCCTGCACCATCTTCATGATCAGATCCATAATCATGACCGTTGTGATCCACTGGGTTTTCCTTGGCTGGATTTTCAGAAGTAGATGGCCATGCCTTTCTCTCTAGTCTGTCTTAGTCTAGAAGCTCCACTGAAACCTATCCACCATGGGTGAACCTACTGGTATTTGAAATACCAGTGGCATAACTTCTAGTATAATAGCAACATGCAAGCCACCACAGTACAACAGACTGACAGATGGGGGTGGGCAGCTGAAATGAAGATCATTAATTTGCCCTCCTCATGATAAATGGAGAAAAGATTGACATTGTCAAGGATTTCATCTTACTTGGATCCACAATCAACACGCATGGAAGCAGCAGTCAGGATACCAAACGACCTACTGCATTGGG
>NW_004444005.1:10259299-10260253 GCF_000243295.1 Trichechus manatus latirostris | reverse complement strand
GGTCACACACATAGGAACTTTTGGAACTAGGATTTAAACCCAGACGGTCTTCTTCAGAGACCATATTTTAACCACCATTCAAAGCTGCCTCTGGATGATAGAATGAGAAGGTCTCATATGTATTTTTTCCCACAAAGAAAGAAGGAGGGAGTGGAGGAGTGGACGTATTTGAAGAAGTAATTTCCATAGTATTAAAGGAGATGAACCCATCAATATCAGGAACACTGCAATTCCAAGTAGAATAAAACAAATTCCACACACCTAGGCATATTTTAGTGAAACTACTATCCAACATGACAAAGACAGCATCTTAATATCAGACAGAGAGGAAAAAACAATCAACTAAATGGTTATTCCTAACCCACCTCTCCTGGTACGCTTTCCCACCTACTTTTCCCTGCTTTGATACCTTAAAACAAACCGAATTCGTTGCCCTGGAGTCATAGCAACCCTACAGAACAGAGTAGAACTACCCCACAAGGCTGTAATCTTTATGGAGGCAGACGGCCGCGTCTTTCTCCCCCGGAGCTGCTGGTGGGTTCAAACTGTTGACCTTTTGGTTAGCAGCTGAGCACTTAAACACTGTGCCACCAAAGCTCCTTTCTGATACCCTACAGACTGTTTAATTGACTTCCTTGCATGCTAGTCAAGGGAAGGCACTGCCAGGGGGTTGGAGATGGAGGAGGTGTTTCTCTCACAGCTCCATCCCTCAAGGGCTCCAGATCAAACAGGGCCCTGATAACACTGTGCCTTTCCTGTGCCCCTTTGATTCTTGGGCAAAGGCAAAGTCTTCCTGCTGTTGCTAGTCCTTGGCTGCCTCATAGCCCTCATTCTCTTCTTTAATACTACCAAAGCTTGTGCTAGCAGTGTTTTCATTGCAGTCTCTTCATTTAAACCATCTTAATATCAGCCAGAGAGGAGGAAAAAAAAGCATCAGCTAAATGGTTATTCCTA
>NW_004444005.1:10256931-10258830 GCF_000243295.1 Trichechus manatus latirostris | reverse complement strand
AAAGTCTCTGTGCAGGAATGAATGAATCCTTTCTCTTGTGTAGCCCCAGGGCTAACATAACTGAAGAACAGACCCATCAAATATTTGTGTGGTTTTTAGGGATTCAGGGTTGCCATTCTAGCTAACTCACAATGTTTCCAGGTCTCCATGCTGAGATCAAGGATTATCTATTGCCGTTGAGTTGATTCCGACTCATGGTAATTGGTTGAAAATAAATGATATCTTGAGACTTGAGGAGACTTTTGGAAATCCATGAGGGAGCTGGGAATATTGACCTTCCAAATGCCCTGAAGGTCTCTTGCTGGTAGAAGTTGCCTTTCCTCCTATTTTTAATCAATTAATATCCTGTTTCATAAAGACCTTTCAAAAACTTCAGCTGAGCTATTTGCCTTATAAGGGGATGCCCCATGACTCCTCATTCTTCCAAGCTGAATTGAATCAAATCCCAGCTTAGCTCCAAGGAAGGGTTGCAAGAGCTTAACAATTTGTTTTAGGAGGGACTTGAAACACCTGTTTGGAAATGGATCGTGAGGTGTTAGAACAAAAAGGATGACATTTAAGTTTGGATCAGGCCAAGTGTGTTGATAAGGATGAAATCAACTGGGACTTAAAAGTCTCCACTTGAGCAGCTGGAAGAAGCTCTAAGAACTTGCTTTGTTTAGATTCAACTGCGACCTACATTCATTGCAGCTGAGATACAAAAAACTTTCTGCTATATTTTAGATTAAGGAATCTGAAGTAAGGTGACCAACTCACGCTGGTTTGCCTGGGACTTTCCTGCTTTGAAATTGAATGTCTTGTGTCCTAGGAAACCCCCTCAAAACCAATCCAAACCCGTTGCTGTGGAGTCGATTCCAACTCATAGCAACCCTATAGGAAAGAGTAGAACTGCCCCATAGGGTTTCCAAGTAGTGGCTGGTGGATTTGAATTGCCAACCTTTTGGTTGGCAGCCAAGCTCTTAACCACTCAGTCCCTGTCAAACAAGGATGGCTGCTTACCCTAACCTGAAGGGTCAGGAAGCTTAGAATTTCGGATTGGTTCTTTTACCTGCAACATGCTCAGCTTTACCTAACCTATGCCATTTAGAGGGTGCAGAGAACACTTCCTTCACCAAAGCTTTAAGAAATCCTGGAAAGAAATCCCAGAAAAAGGTAGTGGCCATGCTCTGAAGGCTGGAGATGATGGTGTTAGATTCTGTCATTGGGTTCACAGTGACCATTATGAATAAGGAGGGTGTAAAGCCAAGTCTTTTCAATAGTCTCACATGCATACGAAAGTTGGTCAATGAGAAAGGAATACACAAGAATAGATGTATTCTAACTGTGGTGTTGATGAAGAATATTGACTATACCGTGGACTGCCAGAAGAACAAACAAGTCAGTCTTGGAAGAAATACAACTGGAATGCTCCATAGAAGAGAGAATGGTGAGACTTCATCTTGCTTACTTTGAATATGTCATCAGGAAAGACCAACTGCACAGGGTCAGTGAAAATGAGGAAAACCCTCAATGCGATGGATTGACACAATAGCTGTAACAATGAGCTCCAACATACCAATGAGCATGGAGATGGTGCAGGACAGGACAATGTTTAGTTCTATTATACATAAGGTCGACATGAATCAGAGTCGACATGATGGTAACTACAACAACAGCAAAGCATTGAAATCAGAGTGTTTGACCTGTAAGGAGTGATGGTGGTGGCAGTTTGATCATGAGGTTCTGCTGAATGAAGAAGATTGGCAGCCTACTGAGTTGTTACTTATTCAACGTCCTGGGAGCAACATCTAGTTCTGATGGTAAGAAACTTGATTTGAATCTCTAAAATGGAAACCCATAGTCTACAACCCTATTGGTAGGCATAAATCAGTTTACAGATTGAGAACATTATTTTGAGAA
>NW_004444005.1:10241371-10254916 GCF_000243295.1 Trichechus manatus latirostris | reverse complement strand
CAACAGACTGGAAGAGATCCATATTTCCCAAGAAAGGTGATCCAACTGAATGTAGAAATTATTGAACAATATCATTAACATCAAACACAAGTAAAATTTTGCTGAAGATCATTCAAAAGTGACTGTAGCAGTACATCAACATGGAACTGAAAGAAATTCAAGCTGGATTCAGAAGAAGATGTGGAATCAGGGATATCACTGCTGATGTCAGATGAATTTTGGCTGAAAGCAGAGAATACCAGAAAGATGTTTCCCAGTGTTTTATTGACTGTGCAAAGACATTAGACTGTGTGGATCATGCCATATTATGGATAACATTGCAGAGAATGGGAATTCCAGAACACTTAATTGTGGTCATGAAGAACCTGTACATAGATCAAGAGGCAGTCATTCCAACAGAACGAGGGGATACTGCGTGGTTTAAACTCAGGAAAGGTGTGCGTCAGGGTTGTATCCTTTCACCATACTTATTCAGTCTATACTGAAACAAATAGTCTGAGAAGCTTGACTCTGTGAAGAAGAATGAGGCATCAAGATTGGAGAAAGATGCATTAACAACTTTTGTTATGCAGATGACAGAATCTTGCTTGCTGAAAGTGAAGAGGACTTGAAGCACTTACTGATGAAGGTCAAAAACTGTGGCCTTAAATATGGATCACATATCAACACAAAGAAAACAAAAATCCTCACAACTGCACCAATAAGAAACATCATAATAAATGTAGAAAATACTGAAGTTGTTAAGGATTTCATTTTACTTGGATCCACAATCAACACCCACGAAAGCAGCAGTCAAGAAATCAGAAGACGCATTGCCTTGGGCAAATCTGCTGAAATAGATCTTTTTAAAGTGTTAAAAAGCAATAATGTCACTTTAAGGACTAAAGTGCACCTGACGCAAGCCATGGTGTTTTCAATTGCCTCATATGCATGTGAAAGCTGGACAATGAATAAGGAAGAGGAAGAAGAAGAATTGTGATGTTGGTGAAGAATATTGAATATACCATGAACTGTCAAAAGAAGGAACAAATCTGTCTTGGAAGAGGTACAGCCAGAATGCTCCTTAGAGGAGAGGATGGAAAGACTTCGTCTCACATACTTTGGATTTGTTATCAAGAGGGACTAGCTCCTGGAGAAGGGCATCATGCTTGGTAAAATAGAGGGACAGCCTGAAAGAGACAGGCCCTCAGTGGGATGGATTGACCCAGTGGCTGCAACAATGGCCTCAAGCATCATAAAGATCATGAGGATGATGCAGGACCGGGCAGTGTTTCGTTCTGTTGTACACAGGGTCGGTATGAGTAGGAACTGACCCAATGGCACCTAACAGCAACAACAACAAGGTCATAAGGAGCATAATCCAAAAAATGGGCCATATACTTGTCCTATGAAATTGCAAAGAATTGATATCATGAAGATCATGTTCTCAGACCAAAATGAAAGTTTAGGTTTTAAACAACATTCATACATTTTAAAAGATACTTATTAATAACTTATGAGTGAAGAAGAAATCATCATGGAAATTATAAATATGTAAAAGTTAACAATAATAAAAATACTACATAAAATACTAGCATAATCCAGCAAAAGCAGGCCTTAGAGAGAAATTTATAACCTTATATGTGTATTTTTGAAGAGAGCATAAAAATTAATGAACCGAATGTCCAGTTAAGTTGTTACAAGAAGTACAGCAGAATTACCCCAGACAAAATAATATTTAGGATATACTACGATAAAAACAAAAGTTAACAAAAGAGATATTCAATAGGACCATCAAAAAACCAAAAATGGTTCTATAAAAATACTAATAAAATAATTTCCCTCGAAATCTAAACTAATTTTGAAGAACTGACTGACCAGGGCTGAGATAAGACACAGTCGTAGATTTTTTTTTCCTCCCGATGGTAGAAATCACTTTATTAGTCTCATGATTTCTATGAGTCAAGAATTCAGACAAGGCACAGCAGAAAGGCTGTCTCCACTCCACCACACCTGAAGTGTCTTCAGTTGGAAGGTGTGAAGGCTGGGAGCTGAAGTCATCTGTTGTTGTTCTTGGGTGCCCTTGTGTTGATTCCAATGCATCATGACCCCATGCCACAGACTAGAGCTACTCCATAGTGTTTCTAGGCTGTAATCTTTACAAAAGCAGATGGACGGGTCTTTCACTGAGCTGCTGAGTGGGTTCAAATCACCAACATTTTGGTTAGCAGCTGAGTGTTTAACCATTGCACCACCAGGGCTCCTTGAAGTTATCTGAAGCCTTGCTTAATCTCTTGTCTAGTGGTTGATGCTCGCTGATAAGGATCCTGGTGGCACAAAGTTTAAGTGCTTGGTTGCTAATCAAAAGGTTGGCAATTGTAACCCATCTAGTGGCTCTGCAGGAAAAAGACCTGGCAATCTGCTTCTGTAAAGTTTGCAGCCAAGGAAACCCTACGAGGAAGTTCTACCCTGTCACATGGGGTCGCTACGAGTCAGAATTGACTCTACAGCACCCAACAACAACAACAATAATAATAATAGTGGTTGATACTGGCTGTTGCTGAGGACTTTGCTGGGATATTGGCTGAATACCCACGTGTCCCTCTCCATGCAGCTTGGGCTTCCTTGCAATGTAGTTCCTTGGTTGCAAAGGCTAGCAACTCAAGAGAGAGAGCCAAGTGAAAGTTAAAAAGCATCACTCTGCCACATTCTATTTCCTAGAAGGGAGTTAGTAAGCTTGGCCTCTATTCAAGGGACAGTAATTAGATTCCACCTTTTAAAGGAAGGGGCATCAAAGAATGTGAGCCACAGAGTTTTTAATCAATTGTACTGGGTAGTCTGAGAACCCTTTCAATTTATTTCTTCAACAAACATTTATTTAGGTTCTAACAGGTAAGGGAGATGATAGAAAACCAGGCAAGCACAGTGTATTCAAGGGCTGCTGCAGGTCAAATTAAATAATGCCTTAGAATTGACCATTGGTTTAGCAACATTGAAGTCATGAGCGATGTAAAGTAGGTAGGTGAGTGGTACAAATGGTTAAGCACTCAACTACTAACCTAAAGTTGGTAGTTCAAACCCACACAGAGGCACCTCAAAAGACAGACCTGGGGTTCTGCTTCAATAAAAAACACATAGGGTTGTCATGAGTCGTAGTCAACTCGACAGACATGGGTTTGGTCTTGGTTTAGTGATGGGACACCTAACTGAATTGTTTTTAAGAGGAAATTACAGACAGGTAACACAGATAAAAGGAGCCTTTGTGGTGCAATGGTTAAGTGCTCAGTTGCTAACGGAAAAGTTGGTGGTTCCTACCTACCAGCCACTCCGCAGGAAGAAGACCTGGTGATCTGCTACTGTAAAGATTACAGCCTTGAAAACCCTACAACACAGTTCTGCTCTGTCACATGGTGTTGGGATGAGTCAGACTCACTTCAACGGCACACAACAATAATAACAACATAGATGATGATCTTTGTTGCAAAGGGCAGCAAAGAAATGGGGTGGTAACCAGTGGGAAAAGCAGGATCAAAAAATCTGGAAACTTGCAGTCTTCCGTGCTGAGTCATTTTCTTAAATTATTTCTTTGATAATCCCCTCTCTTCCATGTGATAGTCTTTCTGAGGCTTATCATTTCAGTGTTGATCTCTTGGACTTATCTTCTAGTTTCCTTCATTAAAAAAAAAAAAAAAAAAATTCTATTCTCCTTTTTTCATTTTCTTTTTTTTTATTGTGGTCCTAGTTTCTGAAAGATTTCCTCAGCATTTTCTTTTGTCCTTCAAATGAAAGTGTGTGTCTACACTGGATGCCAGAGCTTCGCAGCAGGATCAAGCTATGGTTGTCCGCGGTGGTAGCTGCTTTGGTAACCCACTCCTTATTGTTTGCCTTCCTCTTCCTGTCTCACTTCCCCACTTCCCTGTACTTGCTTCCTTCACCTTAAATAAGCTACTTGTACTGAAATCCTTGTCTCAACAGGAACCCAAACCAAGACACTCTGGTCTGCTAAGTCACTTTCACTCAGCATTTCCGTTCCCACTTTCAAAATTGTGTTGCCATTGTCTGTTCTCTGTCAGCCTTCGGAAAATTCCTTTATTGTCATTTTATTGAGGCTTCCAGAGGGGCCGAGATAAGTGAATGTGTTAAATTTGCCATGTTTTTACAAGAGACATTTGCTAATAATCATCATTGTATCTACAGCCCCTTGCCCAGTTGCCTGGCCATTGATGAGTACGTGAAGCAATGCATGACTACAGAGATGAAAGCTGATGATTTCCCCCCTTCAAGGGGAAAAATGCAATCCCAAACTGTCACCTGCGATTCCTCAGAATTTACTGGAGTCCAAAAGTAGGTCTTCATGCCAATAGACACTTAACTTTTCATCTTTGCATGCCGTGAGTAAGCTGTGCGCACATCACTTAAGGGTGGGATGTGGATGTACTCTCAAAGAAGCAGTGGTCCCTCCATCAGCCCTGTCATCCCTGGGCCATGAAGTCATCCTCATTAGCGCTAAATGCAACGTTGCCACCAGCAAGGTCACTCCTAAAGACTCCCATTCCTTTATTGCCTGCACAACACCAAGAATAATGAAAACATTGTCTACCCAAAGCAGGTTCTGGTGGGGCCCATGTTGCCCTGATGACATTAGATCAGGCTAAATTGTTTTCATTAAAATGCAGCCCATTACTCTAGATGAGAAAGGAGCTCCATGGAGGGAGATTTCAGATCTACACCTTGTTTCACTGAATTATGGAAAATTAACGGGCTTTCACTTCAGCTTCCTCAAAGCAATAATGCTCTCTCAATTGGAAGGACAGAACTGCATGATTAGGGAGTTAGGGCAGCGAGACATAGGTCTAATTTTGCTTTCCACGACAACAACAACAAATCCCCACTCACTAAAGCAGAGGAGAAGAGATATTTATATATGAAATGAATGCTTTTGATTTGATCCCTGGAGTGAAATGTCATAAATAGCTGTTAATTTGGGTCTGTTTACTAAAAATTTAATGCCTGCGGAAAATCTATTTGAATCATCACAAATGTAATAATGTCTACTAGGAAGAAAGCAGGGAATGATAGCAGTAATTTGGGATGAGATTTGAGGGCACCGGGGATGATGTTTGCAGAACAGCAGCCTAATTACTCTGAGTGTGCCCTTCCCACCATGCAGATTTCAGCCCAGCGAAGCATCGGTTAGAGTGACCAGCCTGCTCCTCAGGCCTGACAGAGCAATGAACATCTTTTTTTTTTTGGTACTGAGTATTATTGCTATTAATGTGTGTCCCTTAAATGTTTTCTTAACTCTCTTGATGAAATAGGTTAATTATCATGATGATTATTTTAGCATATGATTTTGTGGCTGTGCCTGATAAAACAAAATGCATTTCCTGGGACGCAAGGAAGGATATCCAATAAAACCGTGAGGTGTAAACGCACAGCTGATGGCAACAAACAGTTTTTTCTCTGTAATGACGTCCCTGGAGAATGGCGTTGTGGGTAGAATGGAGACCTTTGATCCCGACTCCGGAGCCGAACATGGAAAAGGATGGAGGACTTTTGCTTTCCAGACCATTAAAGGCAGCCCCTGCCCCCTGCTCCTCTCTCTGTGATTTCCATACACATTTCTTTGAGAATTTTAAGTATTACTGTTTTGGGATATGTTATATGGATTGAATTGTGTCCCGCCAAGAAATATGTTGAAGCTCAAACGTCTGTACCTTTGAGTGTGACTTTGGGGAAATGAGGTTTTTCTTTGCAGTTGCTATCCCTGGGAGGTGCAGACGGTTTTCACTTGGCTGCTAATCTCAGGGTTGGAGGTTCAATCCACTCAGATGCAGCATGGAAGAAAGGCTTGGCAGTCTGCTTCCGTAAAGATTACAGTCAAGAAAACCTTACGAGCACAGCTCTACTGTGTAACACGTGGGTGAGTATCGACTTGATGGTCATGGTTTTTTGTTTGTTGTTTGTTTTCTGGTGTTATCCATTAAGGAAGCCCCACAGGAGTAGGGTGGGTCCTGACCCAAATGCCTTCTGAGTGGTGTCTTAGAGAAGGACAGATAGAGAAACCGGGTCACACACGGGGAAGGCACCAGGTGAGGGTGGGAACAAGCCAAGGAACATTGAGAAACACTCGGGGCCGCCAGAAACTGAGAGAGACAAGGAAGGATCTTCTCCTAGAGCCCAAACAGAGAACGTGGCCTTGTTGACACCTCGAAGTTGGACTTCTAGCCTTCAGAACTGTGAGAGAATAAATTTCTGTTCTTTAAAGCCACCAATTTTGTGTGTTTTTGTTTGTTTTGTTTTTCTTGTTTTTGTTTTTATGGCAGCCCTAGGTAACTAAGGGAGCTCTAGTGGCACAGTGGTTAAGAGCTCAAGTGCTAACCAAAAGGTCGGCAGATGGAAACCACCAGCCGCTCCTTGGAAACCCTGTGAGGAAGTTCTACTCTGTCCTATAGAGTCGCTATGAGTTGGAATGGATTCGACAACAATGGGCAGTGGGTAGGTAACTAAGACAGAGTGGAAAGAACAGAGAAAATAACTTTAATTTTGTGTTTCTTTCAGCCAGCCTAGCCTGCGAGTGTTCATCGCAGCCATTTGTGGAATGCCTACCAGGAGGAGCCCCGACCACAGTCCTGCAGGGGGCGCCAGACACTCCACATTACAGATGGAGACACTGAGGTGCACAGACAGAAGGGGGTTTTCCAAGGCCACAGATCTACTAAGGTGGCTAGCTGGAACTTGAACACAGCCCCACCTGATTTCCAAGCATGTTTTCTTTCCGTTATGCTAAGTTGCTGCCTCAGTCTATCTAAAACATTCACCAGAGGAAGAACACCTTTCAGGGCCCAGAGGATGGGGGACGGGGCCTCAGGCTGTGGTCAGTCCTGCCTAGGGCAGATCTGCCTGGTTGCCAGGGGATGAAATGTTACCCCACCCCATGGCACAACAGGGCGGCTCAGCTGGACAGAGACTCAGCTGCTTTTCATTCACACAGAATTGGGAAGAACAGTCTCTGCTATTCTTTAGGTCAAGGGCCAAAGGCCTTGGAGTGAAACCAAAGTCCAGATTTCAAACCCCCCTCTGTCCAGTTGGTCCTTGTCTGAGGAAGTCTCTCAGCATCCAGGGTTTTCCTGCTTCCTGGGGTCCTTGCATAAGCTCTGTGTTATTCCCAGAGCATCTAGATGACTATGGCCTCCTGTCTTGTGTGAGCTCTCTTCACAAGCATCATCTTGATCCCATCCCTTTACCCGGAACTCCCCAGCTGAGTCCATCCCCATCCAGGCTCGGAGACTGGATTTCCCTCAGGTATTGTTTTTCTTCCTGTTTCCCTTCTCTAGTTGTTGAGGATGCAGAAACCTCTCTTGCGCTCCCTGACATTTACCCTGTGGGCTTTGCTGCTTCTTTCTCAGGACGGCCCCTTGGGGACAAGCATGCTCCCACCTGTGTGCACCAGGCCCATTTGTGTTACAATGACCCCACAATCTCAGAAGTGCAGAGATTTTTCTGATCATTTGGACTGCACAGAAGTCAAAGACTCACTTGGACTCCAGAGAACCAAAAAGGTTGCCGACATAAAACCAAGAAATCTTACCAGACTCAAATGCAAAGTGAAGTGAAATGCCAACCAGACATAGTCTAACTTTTGTAATACAAGTACAATCAAAGAAAGTTTAAGATAATTTAATTGGTGGAGTCAGGGCGAGGATTCCAAGATTTACCAGTACTTATGGTGAGCACACGCACACACACACACAAAAGCACACACACATACACACATGCACAAGTGCACGTGCACACACGAATGCACACACATGCATGTGCATGTGCACACACGTGCACACACGTGCACATACATGCACACCCACACACCTACACATGCCCACACATATGCACCCAGACGCATGCATACACATGAATGCCCATGCATGCACTGCATGCAGGCACACACACATTCACATGCACATGTGTGCACGCACACGTACTTGTGTGTACACACACATACATGCACACACATCCCCAATCTCAGGTGCTCTAAGGTATAAAACAATGGGAAGGTCATTGTTGGAGATTCCCAGGTGATGAGGCCAAGCTCCTAGATCCATTTAACGATAAGTTCTATGAAAAAGGGAGAGTGTCTACCTTCTCTTCTGTGAAACAACAATCAATGCTTATGAAATCAAACAATGTACTGCAATGGGAAAATCTGCTACAAAAGACCTCTTTAAAATCTTAAAATGGAAAGGTGTCACTTTGATAACTAAGGTGCACCTGATCCAAGCCATGGTATTTTCAATTGCCTTGTATGCACGGGAAAGCTGGATAATGAAAAAGGAAGAGAGAAGAACTGACACATTTGAATTATGGTGTTGGCAAAGAATATTGAATATACCATGGATTACCAGAAGAACGAACAAATCTTTCTTGGAGGAAGTACAGCCAGAATGCTTCTTAGAAGTCAGGATGACGCTTACTTGGGGCATGTTATCAGGAGAGACCAATCCCCGGAGAAGGACATCATGCTTGCTAAAGTAAAGGGTGAGCATAAAAGAAAAAGACCTTCCATGAGATGGATTAACACAGTGGCTGCAGAAATAGGTTCAAGCATACCTATTATCGTAAGGATAGCACAGGACTGGCCAACATTTAGTTTTGTTGTATAGAAGGTCCTCATGAGTCAGAGTCTACATGATGGCAGGTAACAACAACAACAACATTCTCTTCTGGATCATAGTTCTAGATACCATGACTGGTATATGGCAGGAACACAATAAGCAATGAACGAATAAATGAATAGATAAATAAAAAAAAAACAAATTGAAATGGAAGAAGGCAGAGTATCTGCTGCTTTGGATCCTGGTGGTCTAGACCAAATTCAGCCAACCTCTGATTGTCTCATGGGATCTCTTTATGATACCACAAATCCGCTCAAATAAAGCCCTTCTAGTTGGATATATTGAATTTGTTGTCAATAATACTTTTCACTCACACACAGAAAAGCTTCTATAATGTGGGTCAAACTGTCAAGCTGTTTTGCTAGGCTTGAAATAGATACATAACAACACTTGTATTTTGAAGTTGTCTTTAACTTGGCACTGGAATCACAATTGTAACACAATCATCGTCACTTCAGAGCCAAACCCTTCTTTTTGCCAAAATACCTAAAGAAAAGAAATGAAGAGTAGAGGGGAGGGGAAGTGAGAAGAGGAGAGGAGAGAGCAGGAGAGAAGAGGGGAGAGGAGAGGAGAGCAGAGGAGACAGAAGGGGAGGGGAGGGAAGCGGAGGGGAGGAGAGGAGAGGAGATGGGAAGGGAGGAGAGAAATGGGGAGGGGAGGAGACAAGAGGAGAAGAGAGGAGAGGAGCTGGGGTTCACATCTTGATAATACTTAATCTGGTGGTGCACTGGAACTGTCAACTACTATGTTCAATGACACCATGTTGGCTACTTAAAATCGGCCATGCTGAGAGTATTTACACTGTGGACATGGGTCTATGCTACAAACCAAGGCATTTTGTTTCTGCAGGTGAAGAAACCAGTCTAGCACTGACCAAATCCCTTGCACCTTCAATCCCTCTGCCTTCCCTTCGCTGCTGAATCTGCATTCTTGAACATCTGCGTTTTCTGCAGTCTGCCTGGCACAGTTCGCCGTGTTGCATTGCTTTTATTAAGTGCATCGGCCTTGGGTAGGGATGCAGGGAAAAATAAAGATGGAAATGGTAGTTGTCGGTGTTGCTGTTGTTGAGTGTCATTGAGCTGATGCTGACTCATAACAGCCCCACGTGACAGGGTGGAACGTCCTCATAGGGTTTCCTAGGCTGTAATCTTTGCTCCTTAGAAGCGAGGATGTTATCAGGAGGGACCAGTCCCTGGAGAAGGACGTCATGCTCGGTAAGGTAGAGGGTGATCGAGAAAGAGGAAATCCCTCAATGAGATGGATTGACACAGTGGTTGGAATGATGGGCTCAAGCACAGCAACGATTACAAGGATGACACAGGATCAGTGTTTCATTCTGTTGTACATAGGGTCAGTATGGGTCAGAACCAACTTGATAGCACCTAACAAGAACAACAACAAACTTTATGGGAGCAGATTGCCAGGTCATTCTCCTCCAGAGTCGATGAGTGGGTTTGAATCACCAACCTCTCAGTTAGCAGCTGAACGCTTAAACATTGTTAGTAGTAAAATGCCATAAGATGTTTTCTGCCTGGAATAGAGGTCTTGGGCTCCACCCATGCACTAGTGTGGCAGTACCTATTTTCAATTACAAGAGTTAATTAGTAGGGAGCATGAATGGATTTCATTAAATGTGTTAATTTCTCTCTGAACAAAATGTCCCATTGAGTCTCAGCGCACTTAGCATGACAACAAGGTCCTGCCATGCTGTGTCCCCAGAGACTTATGATTAAGAAGTAAAGGAAAGGGAATGGGAGCCTCATTTCTTCAAGCTCAGCTCTTGACTAATGGCAAGTTTTTTAACCTCTTGTGACTCAGTTTTCCCACCTTTACTGCGGAGGTTCTGACTGTGCCTACGAGATGAGGTGGTTGTGAAGACTGAATGAGGAAATAGTCCTCAAGTGCTTGGTGCAAGCCTGCACACAATGCGTGCCTCACTGATGGTGTTGGCTACCATTGTTGTGTTGCTTTCCTTTACTATTATCTTGTTATGCCAATTCTATGGAATATGATTGAGTCCCTCAATACAAATGGCTAACATTCAGCTGTTAACTGAAAGGTTGGAGGTTTGAGTCCACCCAGAGGTATCTCAGAAGAAAGGCTATTGATCTACTTCTGAAAAATCAGTCATTGAGAACCCTATGGAGTACAGTTTAACTCTCACACACATGTTGGTCGCCATGAGTCAGAATTGACTTGATGGCAACTGGATTTTTGTATGGGATGTTATATAAAAAAGTACCCTGAGTAGTATGAAACAACAACAAAACCAGGAAACTAGGACTTTTCTCTACTCCTCCTGGAACATCACAATGCACATGAGCGTAAAAAAAGCCCTGAGAGACCCTCAGGAGAGGGGCCTGTTTAACTCTGTTTAACTCAGAGTATGTCAGACATATTGGGGCAGAGGGCATTTCTGAAGCTGGGTCTGGGAAACTCCCACCCTTCACCTCAGCACAACAGTGAGAAGCACTGGAGTGCTGGAGGGAGCTGTGGGTACCAGAGGCTTCCGGTAGTTGGGGGTGGGTTTGCTGGGCCTTTGAGCAGCTCTGGGGTCTATAATTGGGGAATAAAGGTGAGACTTATATTGGTGTCTCAGGAACAAGGTAGTCCCTGTCCACTAAGAGGGACAAGTGAGTAGACAGAAGAAGGGACTTACTTGGAGACCTTGGCTGTGTGTGGGCTGTACCTATGCCCTCTGCATCATGTGCATCCTCCGTCCCACTACTGACCCCAGAGTGTGCTGACAACTGTATGTACGCTTACCTGGCACAGTGTCTAGGAAAATCCTTGGCACATAATGTCAGTGCTGTTGCTGAAGGAATGGATGGAAGGATGAGGAATGGGTGGACAGGTGGATGGATGGATGGATGGGTGGGTGGATGGATGGATGGGTAAGTGGGTGGGTGGATGGATGAATGTTTGAATGGGTGGGTGGCTGAGTGGATGAATGGATGGATAGACGGAAGGAAGGAAGGAAGAACAGATGGATGGACAGTCTGATGGATGCTCAAGTAGAGTGTATCCATGGGCTGATGTCCATCAGAGGAGGCTCAGTGTTGGCTTTTCTGACCACATCAGGGGGTATACTGTAGAGAGAGGCTGGAAGGAGGATCAGGGTGAGGTGGTAGAAGGCAGGGGAACCCTAGTGTGAATGGAGCCCCAAGCAATAGGAAGACTCACTGTGGGCAAGCCACATCTCAAGCAAAAGACAGAAAGAGAACGCAGAATGCAGGAACTGGCAGAGACTGAGCTCAGAGTCAAGTGTGAAGGAGGAGGAGGAGGAGGGCTCTGTACTGTACAAGCCTGGTGTGTAGCTGGGAGGGGCAGAGTGCAGAAACATTCCTCTATAATGGTTAGGATTTCAATGGAGAAGAACTAAACCCATACACGCTGAGGAGTACAGGGGAGAGAGTGGGCCTGCTCAAAGATACAGGAGAGTAAATAGCCCTGGTCAGCTACACGAGAGCAAGTGTTACTGACCAGCGATGCATAAGACAGAGTGGTCCTGGTCTCGGATGCAGAGGAGTGGTCATTTGGCCCTAAGGAATCAGAGTGGGCTTTATCAAGGTGATGACACTTGAGCAGACCCTGAAGTTCTGAGTCACACATTACAAACTGAAGATGCCTTGTCAGAGGAAGATGTAAAACCCGAGCAGGACCATCTCCCTCATCCCGTCCTCACCCGTCCTTCCATCCTTGGCCCCAGTGGCCAGCCTTTGTTGCTGGCACATTTGTCTAATTTCCCCAGAAACCCAAAAGGAGTACCAGTGGCAATTAATATTTTTATGCAAATGGTTGGTGCCTCAGGGCATACCCTTGCTGTGATTTATGAACAATGATTAAAAATAACTCATTTAATGTAATCTAACATGAACAAATATAAGAAGACAAGACTAAATTAAATTTCTTCCCTCTGGAAAAGGAGCTTGAAGGTCGTCACCCTCTTGGAAATGTGCGTGGTCCCCTTCATTGGTGCTCATGGTTCCAGGCCCCAGAATGAAGTTCTAAAAATAAACGAAGTTGCATTTAATATGTTGTCCTCACATTAAGTCAGTTCTTCTGGTTATTTTGAGTCACCTTTCGAGGACTCCGAGTCTTCTTTCTGCCCACAGAGTCAAGGTCGTGAATCGGGACGAGCTGGTCAATTTACTTAACACGATTGTCTCCCCTGGGCCCATGTGGGCTCTTTCCAGGGAGGACATAACATAGGCTGCTTCATAAGGAATGTACCAAGCAATTAATCAACAGATTTTGGGTGCTTCTTCCTGCATGCAAATTACTAACATTTCCAGCCGCAAACCCCAGCAGATGACTTTCCAGACACAAAGCATTGAGGGTGGAGGGTTCCAATTCCACATGGTCACACACAGACCAGAGTCAGAATGAGATTTTCTGCTATCACAGGCAAGGGGCTTTCACATGCATCACTATCCTTCATTTGGTTAATCACCATTATTGCATAAGAGAGGGAGAGGAGCTAAGTGCGGAAAGTACAAAGGAGAGAGAAAGGGAGTGTTTTGCATGAGGAAGTAATTCTTAGACTGAGAGACAAGAGCTGATATGAAGTAAACTGAGAGACGAGAGCTGATATGAAGTGTAAATCATACCTGTTGCCATCAAGTTGATTACGGCTCATAGTAACCATATAAGACAGAGTAGACCTGACCCCATAGGGTTTCCAAGGCTGTAATCCACAAGAGGTAGCAATTTAAACACTGACTTGCCATCAAGAACTGTGCAGTCATTCAGGTGTCTTACAACTACAGCAGCTACTCCCCCACATGAAGATGTCAAACATCCTCACCCCGATGTTGAAAGTCCTGAGTGGGTTCTAAGACACCCTGACTCAGCACACATGTGGTGCCTGCTTGTAAGGTAGGCAACCTTAGTC
>NW_004444005.1:10238658-10240367 GCF_000243295.1 Trichechus manatus latirostris | reverse complement strand
TCATGTGGGTTCCTGAAGGCCTGCTATCTGCCTGTGAGGCATGAAGGGTAGAGAAGTATCTATTTTTTGAGGACTTATTTTCCACAGACAGCATGTCAACATTATCTCATTTAATACTCTTGTTGTTAGCTGCTGTTGAGTCAACTCCCGACTCATGGTGATCCCATGAACAATTTAACGAATGCTGCCTGGTCCTGCGCCATCCCCATGATTGGTTGAAGATCAGGCCATTGTGATCCATAGGGTTTTAATTAAGTGTTTTTCAGAAGTAAATGGACAGGCCTTTCTTCCTCGTCCATCTTAGCCTGGAAGCTCCACTGAAACCTGTTCAGCATCAAAGCAACATGCAAGCCTCCACCGACAGACGGCTGGTAGCTGCACACAAGGTGCATTGGCTGGGAATGGAACCTGGGTCTCCTGATGGAAGATGAGAATTCTACTACTGACCACCACTGCCCCCTTTACTCTCAAGACCCTTAGTTACTCTTATCTGATTAATAAGAGTTACATTTCATTACATTTGGTATTCATTCATCAAATACTTAACTGAGAGCATACTTCATTCCTGCAGTCTTCTAGTACTGGAGATACAGAGTTGAACCACACAGACTGTGCTTTCAACCTTATTGAAGTCACATTGCGATTGAATACTAATTAAGCAACAACTGCTTTCTAATATGCATTGCCTCTAATGTGAACAGATGTCATATTTCATCAATTCTAGGATGAATCTGAAACCTGGATATACTTCGTCATCACTGTTGGCCAGATGGTGGCCTTAACGTAGTGGTCACTGCCTGGGCAGACACCGAAGCTTGCAGAAGAGGTGCAGTGGCTTGGAAAGAAATCTCAGACACTGGAGTGGAGCACCCCCTACAGGAATGTAACGTGCCCATGATGGCACAGAAGAGAATGTGCGGAAAAACGTGAATACAGGCAATTCTTAATCCCGAGAATCAAGCTGTAGGTAGGAAGAAGCTTTAAGAATACAGTAATGAGCAAAATAACAGGGTCCCATATCCCAGTAACTTATTAATGTGTTACATGGTAAAGAAGAATTAAGGTTGCTGATCAGCTGACCTCAAAATGGGGAGATGACCCTGGATTATCCGGTGGACTCAATGTCATCGCAGGGTTCTGAAAAGTGGGAGAGGGAGGAGGAAGAATCGGAGTACTTGTGAGACTTGGAGATGCTACACTGCTGATTTGAAGATGACAGAGGGGACCATGAGCTTAAGAATGTGCCATGGAGTCCGTTCTGACTCATAGCCACCCCACAAGACAGAGTAGAACTGCCCCATAGGGTTTCCAAGGATCCGCTGGTGGATTCAAACTGCTGAGCTTTTGGTTAGCAGCCAAGGTCTTAACCACTATGCCATCAGGGCTCTTAGATGCTGGAAAAGGCAAGGAAACAGAGCCTCCAGAAAGGAACTCAGCCCTGCCCTCACCTTGATTTTGGCCCAGTGATGCCCATGTGTAAGACTTGTGACTACAGAACTGTAACATAATAAATCTATATTGTTTCACGCCTCTGAATGAATGATGACTTGTTACAACAGTGATAGGAAACTAATGCAAAACCATACTGAACTTATTTCACTTCTATTTTTGTACAAACCAAAGTGACATGGAGCAAAAATCTACTGTATAGATAATACTAAGTGACAGGAAAGCATTGCATATTAGTTTAATTGGGAGTTTCTTTTTCT
>NW_004444005.1:10237163-10238034 GCF_000243295.1 Trichechus manatus latirostris | reverse complement strand
TGTCTGATAGGTCAGATGGATGTGCCTGTCTCCAGCGACCTGGAAAAATGAAAATCTCCATTGCGCGTGGCCCTGGGCTGCATCTCTGCAGCTGTTTTTTCTAAGACCGCCAGTTGCCAAGCACAAGTTTGCAGTTGCAATTCTGCGGCAATGACCCCCTGGAAATAACTCTCACAAAAATGTCACTTAGGAATCTTTATGACTCAAGCTGTTCATCCATCTTCCCAACAGGTCAGCTGTTGGCTACCTGTGCAAAAGATCTTTCAGAAAACCTTCTCGAATAAATCACTAATTCTCTTTCTCCACTTGGAGGAACAAAACTTTATGAAATTGAAAGGTAAGAGAAGGAAGAAGCACCAATCTTAAAGTCTTCATTCATACAGCAGGCCTCCTCTGTGCACCTTTCTCGCTCCCTGCTGGGAGATCTGAAACCCTAACAGTCCTTGGTGCACTCAGCAATTCCCGCCCGTTCCCAAGCCTCTATCTGGGAGACCACCAGAACACAATTTATGAGCTGCCTGTTGCAAAAGCAGGAGAGGGAGATGAAGCATCGGGCTTCCGTCTGACCCACTTGGAGTGAGTTTGCATTCACCCCGCACCACCTTTATGGAGAATGAGGCACCCTGGAACCTTCTCTCACCATGAACGGCTAGAGTGCCACAGTGGCTTTCAGGAGCCAGGAGCTGAATCAAGCTCCTGGTGCAAGAGGCTGCTGGTCTCCCACACCCGACCCTCGCTCGGGGCACAGGGGGCCAGGACTGCCTGCCCCTCCTGCCTCTCTGCCTTCGTCCAAGGGTGTTGCCTCAGACAGCATTGGATTCCATGCCAGCCTTCCCCTTGGGCTTTTCTTGAATTCTGTGTGAAGGAGCAA
>NW_004444005.1:10233122-10234941 GCF_000243295.1 Trichechus manatus latirostris | reverse complement strand
GTCACATCTTTCTCCCATGGAGCTGCTGGTAGGTTCGAATCATTGACCTTTCAGTTAGCAGCCAAGTGCTTTAACCACTGTGCCACTAGGGCTCCTTATTTTTGCAGCTATATTTTATTACTTCATTCATCCATTCATTTATTCAAGAAACATTTCTCAAGCATTTAAATCACGTGCTGGGCAGTAGGGTGGTAGCTGAATATGAAAGACTCTTTTCCTCAGCATACTCAGCACAGACCTGGACACCTTAGAGGTGCCCTCTTGCTTACCTTCCTGGTATTTTTATCCTGAGGATTATTTCTGAGCCAGGAATATGTAGAGCTGTGACTTTATAATCTGAGATTTATGTATCATTAAGTTCTGCAAGTACATGGTCATAAATAAGTGCTAAGTACCCAGGCTCCCACTCTGCTCTGCAGAGGAGATCGGAGGTGGAGGGTGAGGAAAGGGAGGGGCTGCCTTCCAATGGCTCCTGGGCAAATTGCTCAGTGCCTGGACATCCCTGAGAGAGTCAAAAGTGCTAGAGAATGGGCGAAGTGAATTCCCAGAAAGCTGCCGGAGAAGAGTCGTTATCCCCTGGCACATGGAGATGAACTTAGAACTTCTGTAAAACCAATTTAAAAAAAAAAAAGTGGTCGTTGAATTGACTCTGACTCCTGGCAACCCCACATGTGTCAGAGTAGAACTGTGCTCTGTTGGGTTTTCATGGATGTGATCTTTTGGAAGTAGCTCGCCGGCTCTTTCTTCCAAGGCATCTCTGAATTTGAACCACTAACCTTTCAGTTAGTAAAGAAGTGCTTAACCAAGGGATTCCACAGAAAGTCTGCACTTAAGTCAAAAAATGGAATCTATTGTGCACAGTTGCGCCCAGGCATCAGGTCAACGAACACCAACGTGCTAAGCCCCTCTCAGGTGTACTGGATTCAGTGTAAGGGTGCCCTATAGCCAGGACTCACCTGGTTGCAAGCAACAGATTTTCACCTGGAAGTTGCTCAAGAGGAAAAACAAAATAAAAGTTGAGTCATTAGACATTCTCCAGAAGACAGAAACAAATATGCTACAGAAATATAGACACTAGGGTGATTCCAAGTACATTAGGGTTTACAACTAACGTTCAGAGATCCTTAGGTATATTCTAAAATTTGTCCTCTTTTTTCTCTGTAATATTTTGAACAGATGGAAAAGTAGAGAGAATAACAAATATCTTCACTTTTCTCAAAGCATACTATTTTGCTGTATTTGGTTTAGGGTTTTTTTTTTTTTAATAGTAATAAAATTTTAATGAGAGTGTTAAAGCATCCTGTTTACTCTCCCTAATCTCAAACTGGAATCCTGGTGGTGTAGTGGTTAAGTGCTACTGCTACTAACCCAAAGGTTGGCAGTTCGAATCCACTAGCCACTCCTTGGAAACCCTATGAGGCAGTTCCACTGTGACCTATAGGATCACTGTGAGTCAGACTCAACAGCAACGCGTTTTTTTGGTTTTAAGCTGAGTATAGAGTCCCTGGCTGGCACAAATGGTTTAGTGCTCAACTATTAGCCGAAAGGTTGGCAGTTTGAACCCACTCAGAGGCACCTCCAAAGACAAGCCTGACAATCTGTTTCTGAAAGGTCACGGCCTTGAAAACCCTACGGAGCAGTTCTACTCTGTACATGTGGGGTTGCCGTAAGTTGGAATAAATTTGACAGCAACTAACTACAATGACAAATCTCAATACACTCCCTCCGACTCTAGAAGCAACCACTCTTCTGAATTTAATGTTCTTACTCCTGCTCATGACCATATAACTTTGATACATATGTGTTTATTCAGAAATTA
>NW_004444005.1:10224368-10231533 GCF_000243295.1 Trichechus manatus latirostris | reverse complement strand
TACCTCAAACTCTAGACTTGCATGTCCATCCAATTACTTCTGCAACATTTCTAATTGAATGCTTAACAGACATAGCAACCTTATCTGGTTAAGCAGTGCCATTGGTTGTATCCCCTAAATCCACAACATCTCTAGCTTTCTCCATTTTAGAAACTTGTAAACCATTCACCCAGTTATTCAGACCAAAGACCAGGGAGTGGTCTTTGAGCTGTGCTTTTCCTTGCATCTCCTATTCAATGCAATAGTGAGTCCTGTCACCTCTACCTATCTTCACAGTTATATCCCTAGTCCTATACCATCTTTTGTCTGAATCACTAGGACAGCCTCCTCTCAGGTGTCCCTGCTTCTTCTCTTCTCCTCTGCAGCACCTGGAGTGAGCTTTTGAAAGCATAAATTATCTCCTCTTCTTAAAACATTCCAATGGTTTCCATTCCAAACCAAACACCAGTTGCCTTTGAGTCAATTCCAACTCATGGCAGCCCCCTGCATGTCAGAGTAGAACTATGCTCCATAGAATTGTCACTGGCTGATTTTTTGGAAGTAGATCACCAGGACTTCCTTCTGAAGAATCTCCGAGTAGACTAGAATTATCAACCTTTCAGTAAGCATCGAAGCCCATTAACTGTTTATACCACTCAGGGATTCCAACAAAAAATTTCTAGGGAGAAAAAACATAAAGCCCCATAAATTTGAGCCCAATTCCACCTCAGCTTCACCCTCCCTCTTTTCCCTTCTCATCCACAATGTGCCACCATGCTGGCTGTATGTCTGGGAGTAAAATGCATAAAACTCATTCCCAGTCTCTGGGACCTTTCCTCTTCTTTATCTGTGGAGTGTTCTTTTCCCTGATCTCCATGTGGCCGCCTCCTCGTCCTCCTTCAAGTTCCCACCACTTCCTCATAGAGGCTTTCTCGTGAGGACTCAAATCTCTACTCAACATCTCCTCCTTTTCCATCCTCTGGAACATTCTCTGTGACATTACCTCATTTTATCTTTCTCATAGCACAATAATCGTAAGTGGGTAAGTACTAGACATCCACTTATTTACTTACTTATTTAGTGTAGTTATTTTCTGTCTCTCCTCACAAGGACCCATGCCCTTGGAACACAAGGACCCTGTGTACCATGCACCACTCTCTCCCCAGAACCCACAAACTGTCTCAAACAGAGGAGGAACACAAAAAAGCATTTGATGGATGATTGGATACAATGAATGAGAATCAGTTGAGGACATTAGACGTGCTGTGTAGGTAATAGCGAGTCATGAAAGGTGTTTGAGCCAAGTCACCAGAATCCTTGCTACTACTCTGTTTCCTCTTGGCTGAGTGGTGAGTCTTTTCCCCAGCTTTGGAGTAATGGTTCTATTGGTTTGAAAGAGTGGAGGACTGGAGCTGGGGGTGGGACAAATGAGGATGAGAAAGAAATGATTTTGTTCAGGTCCATACCGGAGGCTGTACCAGCACCCCAGATTTCAGGAGACCATTCTTGTTATGGATTGAATTTCTCCCCTTCAAAAAATATGTTTTGGAGTCATGATCCCTATACCTATGGATGGAATCCTATTTGGAAGTAGGGTTTTCTTTGTTATGTTAATGAGGACGTATCATTGTAAGGTGGGTCCTAAACCTAATCACCCCTAAGTAATATAAAGAGAAGCATAAACACAGAGAAGACAAGAACAAACAGTGGGAGAGAGAGATGTCACTTAGAGATCATCAAGGGATCAAGGAACATCAGGGCTAGAGAAGCTGAAGGAGACAAGGACCTTCCACTGGAGCCAACAGAGGGAGTGACTTCCCCTAGAGCTGGAGCCCTGAATTCAGACTTCTAGCCTCCTGAACTTCTAGCCAACAGAGGGAGTGACTTCCCCTAGAGCTGGAGCCCTGAATTCAGACTTCTAGCCTCCTGAACTGTGAGAAAATATGTTTCTGTTCTTTTAAGCCACCCATTTGTGGCATTTGTTACAACAGCACTAAGAAACTAAGACACTCCAATATCTCCATCTGTGTTCTAAACCTTACCCAAACGGACAGGCTCTGCTATTATGTCCCCTAGCTCTTGTAGATATGACTTCATTATGTCCTGACTTCTTCGTCAACTCACAGATATCTGACCAGACCAGGGTCTCTACATTTATTACAGAGGAAGGAAAAAAAGAAGGCAGAAAATGATAGCTTGGGAAAGGTAAAAAGAGAAGGAAGGAAGGAAGACAAGTGTGCTGGGGAGATGGAGAGGAGGAATCCAATATGCAGAAAGAGGCAGAAGCAGGATGTGGGACACAAAATTGAGAAATAATTCTTAAATTGGATGTCTCGCTCTGGCAGAGGTTTTATAGCATATTAAGAGATTCTAATGCAAACCACTGCCTGTTTTTTTTTAAATGTATGCAGAAAACTGACTGAGAGATTAGTGTGGAGATTCATGAATTTGAACTGTATCAGATCAAGTAGTAGTGATTTTTTTCCCCTCTGCCTCCCTACTGTTCAGTGTATGCAGCTCTCAATGGGAAAATAATCTTCCCTTTTACTTCAAATGGTCCCTGAGTCTTTCAAGATCCTTGGAGTAGCAGAGGGAAGTCAGTAAGTCATTCATTCAAGGATCTGGCCTGTTAGATATGGATTTATAGGCACAATGTCAATAGATAAAGATTCTCTGGACCCAGAAGGACCATGAAGCAATTTCAGTGCAAAACATGGGTCTTTTTTATTAGCTTCATCCATTCATTCATAAGCCACGGTATCGCAACTGTGCAAAGACCCAGCCATTCTTTGATGCATTCATTCCAGGGACAGGTATTGAATGTCTATTGTGTCAAGAGAGACACAGTAGGCATTATGGAGGATGGAGAGGAAAGGGAAGCTTGCCTGCTACTTGGAAAGACCAAAAGCAGAGTTTGCAGCAACTTACAAGACTTGCTCCCCTCTGTGATCTCTCGAGTGTAACATAAGGAAGGCCTTGGGTGACTATACAGGTCTTGAGAAGACACTGTCAGCTGATCCCAGCTTTTCAGGTCTGACTTCCTCACTTATGGATGAAAATATTTGCTGCATAGTTGGGAGAAAAATATTTTATTCATTAGTTTTAATAATCACTTTTGGAGGTATAATCAATGATTTCCCTTTTTTCAAATTCATTGCATAAACTTTCAAACATACCTAAAAGCAGAGTTTTGTTTCTCATATTTGATTCATCAATTCATTTTTGCCTTTTTCTTTTCTTCATGTATTATCCACAAGTACCAGACATTATATCATTTCTGCTAATCAGAATCCCAACAAGGCTGATGAATTGCTTGTGACTGTTATGTCTCTTAAATCTCTTTACTGTGCAGTTGTCCTTCTACGCCTGTTATTTGTTTTATTTTTAAAGTATGTCTTTCTGTTGTAGTTGTAAAAATACAGATAGCACAACATATGCCAAGTCAACATTTTTCACATGTACACTTCAGTGACACCAATTAAATAAATCATATTGTGCAACAATCACCAATATTCGTTGCCATTTTGGGTATTAACTTGTTCCAGAAATCAGATCAATTGTCCTATAGAATGTCAACCACATGGGGTTTGTCTGTTTGGCTCCGGTACGTTATTTAAGCTGATCTTCTATTTCTTCTTTTTCTCCAGTGCAAGGTGAAGGCTTGATTGGTTTCAGATGTAATGTTTTGGGCAAGAATTCTTTATAAGGGTTATCATGTGACCCATATTGTGTCACAACAGGGGACATACTCTATGGTAGTTGTCTCAGTCATCTAGTGCTGCTCTAACAGAAACACCACAAGTGGATGGCTTTACAAAGAGAAGTTTATTCTCTCACAGTCCAGTAGGCTACAAGTCCAAATTCAGGGCATCAGCTCCAGGAAGCTGCTTTCTGGCTCTGTCAGCTCTGGACGAAGGTCCTGGTGATGCATCAGCCTTCCTTTGGTCTGGGAGCTTCTCTGCGCAGGAACCTCAGGTCCAAAAGACGCGCTCTGCTCCTGGCGCTGCTTTCTTGGTGGTATGAGTTTCCCATGTGTCTCTGCTCGCTTCTCTCTTTTATATCTCAAAAGAGATTGCATTAAGACACTATCTAATCTTGTCAACCTCATCAGTATAACTTCAACACAGTGATAGAATTTACAACACATAAGGAGATCACATATAATCTCATCATAGTGAGAGAGTTTACAACACATAAGGAAATCACATCAGATTACACAGTCATACTACACTGGGAATCATGACCTAGCCAAGTTGCTGCACACATTTTTGAGGGGACACAATTCAACCCATGACAGTAGTCATACCTTTAGGGGTGACCAGATTGGTCAGTGATGTTAGGTGGTGGCAACCTAATCTCTCTATTGTCAAGCTCTCCATCAATCATCCATCTAAAGTTCCCATCAATTGATAATCATTGCCTGAGCCAATTAATTCCTTAGACGCTGCAGAAGAGTGATTTTTTTTAAGAATTGATGCCTTTGAATTATGGTGTTGGCAAAGAATAGTAAATATACCATGGACTGCCAAAAGAATGAACAAATCTGTCTTGGAAAAAGTATAGCCACCATGCTCCTTAGAAGCAAGGATGGGGAGACTTCTCACATACTTTGGACATGTTATCAGGAGGGACCAATCCCTGGAGAAGGGCATCATGCCTGGTAAACTAGAAGGTCAGCTAAAAAGAGGAAGCCCCTCAGAGAGATGGATTGACACAGTAGCTATAACAATGGGCTCAAGCTTAGCAACGATTGTGAGGATGGCACAGGACTGGGCAGTGTTTCGTTCTGTTGTCCATGGAGTCACTGTAAGTCTGAACGGACTCGACAGCACCTAACAACAACAACAACAACAATTTCTTTCTGTGTTGAAATCTATGATTTTTACTGAAGAAAGTTTAAAGGGACTGTAGCATGTACTTAGCAGTGTCTCTGTACATTAATTTCGTTTCATGGTTTTAAATTTTAGCCATTCTAGTTGGGAGGGTTGTGGCATATCACTGATTTTAATTTACATTTCCCTCATGATTAATGGTGTGGCATGATTTTCATATGTCTACTGGCCATGTGGGCATCCTTTTCATCTTCTTATTGATTAGTAGGAGGTCTTCATTCTGGATGTGAATCATTTCTCAGTTGTATGTATTGTAAACATCCTTTTCCCTCTATGTCTGGGATTTTCACTCAGCTAATGGTATCTTTAATAAATAGAAACTCATAATTTAAATATAGCCAATATTCTAAATCATTTTTATAGTGTTTTCTGTTTTTTTTTCTTTTTTTTTTTAAGAAATCTCAAACCCGAAACCATGTTGATATTTTCCTATTATCTCCCAGAAGAGCAATTGTTTTATTTAGGTATAAGATCCATTTGGAATTGCTTTTTTACCTGTGGTGTGAAGTTAAAGTCAAGATTCAGGTAACTTCCTCCCCCGTATGGGTATCCAATTGATCCACCATGATTTATTGGAAAGACTATCCTTTTCCAAGGAGTCTTGGTGGTGCAGTAGTTAAAGCACTCTGCTGCTATCCGAAAAATTGGCAGTTTGAACCCACCAGCCACTGCTCCTTGGGAGAAAGATGTAGTAGTCTGCTTCCAAAAAGATTTACAGCTTTGGAAACCCTATGGGCAGTTCTACCCTGTCCTATAGGATCGCTATGAGTCAGAACTGACTTGACGGCAGTGGGTTTGTTTTCTGGATCCTTTTCCACCTGTTATGGATTGAATTGTGTCCCCAAAATATATGGGTATCAATATGGCTAGGCCATGATTCCCAGTATTGTGCGATTGTCCACCATTTTGTCATTTTATGTAATTTTCCTATGCCTTGTAAATTCTATCTGTATGATGTTAATGAGACAGGATTAGTGGCAGTTATGTTAATGAGACAGAACCCAATCTGCAAGATTAGATTGTGTCTTAAGCCAATCTCTTTCGAGATATAAAAGAGAGAAGTGAGCAGAGAGACATGGGGACCTCATACCACCAAGAAACAAGAACCAAGAGAATAGCACATCTTTTGGACCCAGGGTCCCTACCTTGAGAAGCTCCTAGTCCAGGGGAAAATTAATGACAAGGACCTTCTCCCAGAATCAACAGAGATAGAAAGCCTTCCCATGGAGCTGGCACCCTGAATTTGGACTTCTAGCTTCCTAGATTGTGAGAGAATAAATTTCTGTTTGTTAAAGCCATCCACTTGAGGTATTTCTGCTATAGCAGCACTAGTTAACTAAGACACCACCTTTGTATTCGGTATAAGCTTTGGCCCCACTGACTATCGTAAAGCAGGTGACCATGAATGCATAGGTCTACTTATGAATTCTTTGCTCTATTTTATTGGTCTATTTATCCACCCTGTGGTCATATCACACTGTATTAGTCCTGTGGTTTTATAACACTTTGCTGCCTCTCGTGAAACCTAGAATTTCATTTTTCTTCTTCTTCAAGATAGTCTTAGCTCTATTCAGTCTCTGCATTTTCATAAGAGTTTTAGAATAAATTTGTCAATTGACTTGCATGTACACAGAGACACCCACACAAATCCTTCTGGGATATTGATTGGGATTGCATTGAAACTATTGATTACAGTGTGAAGAATTGATCTTGTTACAGTATTGCCTTGTTCAATTTATGAACATGGTTTATTGCTCCATTTATTTAGACCTCTTAAATTTACCTCATTAATATCTTGTCGTTTTGGGGTTGAAGTCTTGCATATTTTCATTTATTCCTAAGTTTTATGATTTTTAGTGTTATTGTAAATCATGTAATTTTAAAACTTTCATATCTTATTGTTTCTAGAAACTAGAAATATAACAGATTTTGTATTTTGATTTTGTATCCACTGACTTGGTAAATTCACTTTTTCTGTAATAATTTTTATGAGGATTTGCTTGCATTTTCTACGTAACAATCATGTTTGTTTTAGCTCTTTCTTACTATAGCATCATTTAGGATTTTAAAGACAATATTGAGTAGAGGTGGTGTTGGCAGAACCTTTGTCTCCCTCCTGATCTCAGAAGGAAGACTTTCAATATTTCACATTCTTTTTAATTTTTTCTGTAGATTTTTATAAGTTTAGTATATTTGATTAGATATTTTCTTCTGTATTCGTAGTTTTATCATGAAAAGATGATGAATTTTGGAAATGCTATCTCTGCTTCTTTTGAGATAATCTAATTGTTTTT
>NW_004444005.1:10216354-10217258 GCF_000243295.1 Trichechus manatus latirostris | reverse complement strand
GTTTCTCCTCTATAAGAAAGAACCCAGGAGCATGAGTGGGTACTTGGCAGGTCTGAGCATCTGACTGTGGAAACTCAGAGCCGTTGTCCTCAGGAGGAGATGGACATGTAAGGGATAACTACAATGCAATGAGGCCAATGCAGTATGGAGATCACCCTCTCCTGCAGCTGTGCTTCTCCTCCTTCACCTCCCCTGTTGGTTACAGGTGCTGTCCAGTCTCCCTGCTCAACATCTGCAGCCCATGCCTGAGTGCTGGTGCCTGCCCAGACCAGGACATCACACCTCACCTGGCTCAGTGGAGGAGGTTCCTATCTGGTCTTCTAACGCTGCCACCAGAGCGTGTAACATGACAGCCTAAACATGCAACTCACCCGTCTTAAAACCCTTTAGTGATGTTTAAGTCATAACAGCAGGTAAAGCTTCCCAGGAGGGCTCTGCGCCCTGGCCAGCCATCAGCTCTCTGCCATCCAAAAAACAAACAAACAAACCCATTGCCATGGAGTCCATTCTGACTCATATGTACCCTATAGGACAGAATAGAACTGCCTTGTAGGATTTCCAAGGAGTGGCTGGTAGAAACAAATTGCTGACCTTTTTGGTTAGCAGCCGAGCTCTTAACCACTGTGCCACCAGGTCGCCCTCTGCTACCCATGGCTGGGTATATTCCAGCTGCACACAGTTCTTACCATTTCCACAGTGCCAGGCTGTCACCACTGTGTGCCTTTATTCTGCTGTTCCACTCTTTTAGATTCCTTTCATCTGATTATTGCCCTAAAAATAATTCTATATGTCCATCAAGACCAGTACAAATATCCTTTGTTCTACAAACCATTCTCCTATACCTGCAGGCAGATTTTAAGTAATAGTAATAATGGATTTTTAGAACAAAGGCAATGCTGAGCAG
>NW_004444005.1:10213570-10214915 GCF_000243295.1 Trichechus manatus latirostris | reverse complement strand
TGCATATCAGGTGATTGAAACACCACACATTGGGTCAGGCACACCTTAGTCCTCAAAGTGACTTCCTTGTTTTACAACACCCTAAAGAAATCTTTTGCAGCAGATTTGTCACTGCAATGCTTTGTTTGATTTCTTGACTGCTGCTTCCATGGGTCGTGATTGTGGATCCAAGTAAAATGAAATCCTTGACAACTTCAATACTTTCTCTGTTTATCACGAAGTTGCTATTGGTCCAGTTGTGAAGATTTTTGTTTTCTTTAAGTTGAGATGTAATGTTATGAATTGAATTGTGTTTCCCCAAAATACGTGTTGGAATCCTAACCTCTACCAATGACGTAATTTAATGTAATACAATATAATTACTTTACATGTAATGTAATGTAATGCAAGTAATGTAATCGCCTCCCATTAATGTAATCTAATGCAATATAATAAATCAATCAGCTGAGGTCATGCCAGTGTAGGCTGGGCGCTAAACCTAATCACTTCTGAGTTTTCAAAAGAGCAGAATAGACACAGGGAGCAGACGGATGCCACTTGAGGATTGTCTACAAGCCAATGAACCAAGGAACTCCCAGGGCTACTGACAAGGAAGAAATCAACACGACCGAGACCCTGATTTGGCCTTTCAGCCTCCAGAACTGTGAGAGAATAAATTCCTGTTCTTTAAACCTATCCATTAGTGGTATTTGTGTTATAGTAGCACTAGCTAACTAAGACATGCATGCTATACTGGTTTTTTTGTTGTTTTTTTCCCCAGAAAACTGGTTGCACCCACTGCAATAACCCACAAGGCTGGTCTGATAATAGATGAGGAGGCAGAGGCACAGAGAGTTTAGGCAAGTTACCCAATGGCACTTAACAGCTGTTAAGTGCCAGAGTCAAAATCTGAACCACATCTGCAGCTCCAGAGCCTAGACTGTTAATTGTTGTTCTTGTTAGTTGCCATTTACAGCCTTGGAAACCCTATGGGATCCCTATGAGTTGGAATCAACTTGAAGGCAATGGGTTGGGCAGTGGGATACCTGTGGATGCAATCTCCTTTGGGAATAGGATTTTCTTTGTTATGTTGTTGTTGGGTCGATTCTGACTCATAACAACCCCATATGAGAGTAGAACCGCCCCATAAGGTTTCCTAGGCTGTAATCTTTGCAGTAGCAGATCACCAGGTCTTTCTCCCACAGGGCTGCTCGGTGGTTTTGAACTGCCAACCTTTTGGTTAGCAGTCAAGCACTTAACCATTGAAGCACCAGGGCTCCTTTGTTATGTTCATGAGGCCATGTCAGCATAGGGTGTGCCTTAAACCTAATCACTTCTAAGTGATATAAAAAGCAGCATAGAAAAA
>NW_004444005.1:10207425-10211436 GCF_000243295.1 Trichechus manatus latirostris | reverse complement strand
CACCACTCAGATGGGATTAGGACCCACCTGCTCCAGCATGATGTCATGTTAACCTAACTGATAACATCTCAAAGACATTATTTGCAAACAAGCTGGTTAAGACTTCAACATACAGTACCTTATGGTTAAGAGCTCGGCTGTCAACCAATAGGTCATCAGTTCGAATCCACCAGCCACTCCTTGGAAACCCTATGGGGCAGTTCTACTCTGTCCCATAGGGTCACTATGAGTTGGAATCAACTCAGTGGCAATGGGTTTGGTTTTATTTTTTGGTATTCAATCCATGAAAATCATGTAAATCCCTGAAGATCCAGGTAACATAGTAGGACAAGAAAAACTCGAATCAAAAACATTCTTTTCATAGTCATGTGGTTCCCTAAATCCAACTGCAAATAATTGTTACATACATTCCTTGAGAGAAAAAGAGACAGACATAGACAGATAGACAGGAGAGATGTCCTTCTTGATGAACATTTCTTAAAACCCCACGTTGTGCCCAGAACCGGAGGCCTGCAACAGGAAGTCACAGTGAGCGTCATGGAGCCCAATACACAATCCTCAATCAGTACCGGTGCAAATTAAGCCCTAATCATAACTGCTTTTGTCCCCTGATGATGTTTTGTCTTATATGACAATTTCTGCAGAAATAATTGATTTTATGGCTTGATTTCGTTCCTTGCCTTTCATGTTGAAGACATAAACAGATAATGAGATTGTTGTGTAACATTCACCAAGATTAAATGCGGGCCAAGTGTCTGGGATTAATCAGCCCCGTTCCTTTCATTATATCCTCAGGAGCTGTACAAGAAAGCAGAGTAGTTGGGGTTTTGCTCAGGACTCCACCTGCTGCCTGTCCCAAATGTGTGCTCCAAATGTGTACAGTAATGCTCAAAGTGGCTAGGATGGCTGAAAAGCTCTCACTTGTGTGAAGGTCACAAGGAGAAGAAGAGAAACAGACAGGCAATGTCTTGCAGAATCTCGGACAGAGGCATGTGGGCAGCCTCTTTCTCCCATCATGACTCAGATGACATAGATTGGGGCATAGGATTGGGACACACTACTCAGGGGCAGGAGTCTGGGGTTTAGCCCAGTTCTACATTTACCTGGTTCTTGATCCTGATCATGAGTCCCTGGGTGGTTCAGTGAATGTAATCACGGCTACCCAAAAGGTTGGCATTCAAATCCACCCAGAGGAACCTTGGATAAAAGGTTTGGTGATCTGCTTCTGAAAAATCAACCATTAAAACCCTACAGAGACAGCGATAATAGCTGCACACCATGAAGCATGTAATCAATATCACTCAATTATACATGAAGGAATTTGTGAATTGGTGAATGTTTTGTTGTGTATATTTTCTCCACAATCAAAAAAGAAAAAAAACAAACAAACTGTAGAGTGTAGTTATATTGGCGATAGTGATCCTGAACAAGCCACCTAACTTCTCTGAGCCTTAGTTCCCTGTCTGTGAAACAAAATGGTGGTGTGGGGACAGCCCCTGGGGCCCTTTCAACAACAGGAAACACATGGAAGGGGAGCTGAGGAATCAGTCAGATGAACTTGCCTCATGCCAGCTCTGGGGTTTCAGCTCTATGATCCAAACTTTTAAGCTCAGTTTCCTCAAGTAAAGGCAACATGACTCACCTCACGGGGTCTTGGGGCAGGGTTGCTAGATAAAATTCAGGATGTCCAGTGAAATTTGAATTTCAGGTTAGCAACAAATAGATGATTAGTATAAGTGGGTCCCACCTATTATATGGAACCAACTTATACTAAACAATTTTTCATTGTTTATCCAAAGTTCAAATTTAATTGGCTTTGCTATATATATATTTTTATAATCTAGCAACTCTATCTTAGAAAAGATTAAGTCTGATGTATATACCGTCAAATTATTTCACTTATTCCATCAATAATTATTTCTTTAGCAGCTACTATGTACCAAACAGGTGCCCTGGTGGCACAGTGGTTAAGTGCTCGGCTGTTAACCAAAAGGTCAGTGGTTTGAACCCACCAGCTGCTCCACAAGAGAAAGATGTGGCAGTCTGCTTCCATAAAGATTTACAGTCTTGGAAACTCTATGGACAGTTCTACTCAGTCCTATAGGGTTGCTATGAATTGGAATCGACTGGATGGCAGTGGGTCTTTGGGTTTTTATGCACCAGACCCTCTTTTGAGCCCTGAGAAAATGGTAAGGAATGAATGTCAAGTGTACGTGATTTAAATAGCACATAAAAGCCAGTTAAAATCTTTGAAATGTATCTGATAATTAGCTAGGTTTAAAGCAACAGCTAGAATACTCCTTAGAAGCAAAGATGGCAAGACTTTGCCTTACTTACTTGACACATCATCAGCAGAGACCAGTTGCTGGTGGACATTATGTTTGGTAGAGAGTCAGTAAAAAACAGGGAAAACTTCAATTAGATGGATTGACACAGTGGTCACAATAATGGACTCAAACATAGCAATGATTGTGAGGATGGCACAGGACCAGGCAACATTTTGTTCTGTTGTACATGGGGTCACCATGAGTTGGAGCTGACTCAGTGGCACCCAACAACAACAACAAGGAAAAGCATATCATGAGAGAGCAGTTCAAAGCCCACAGCCCTAATCCCATCTGATCACTCCAAAAATGTCTTCTGAGAACCTTCCTCACCAGGCACTATTTTCGGTGCTGGGGATGCGTGAGTGCATGGAGCAGAAAATATCCCTGCACAGGAGGAATCAAGACTTTAGAATCAATAAATTAACACACACAGTAAAGAAATAAATGGTGCATTGGGGAACAATACTTTTGTATATTAGGAAATAATATGTCCTGTTGTTGCTAAGTGCAATCAAGTCCATTCTGACTCATAGCGACTCTGCATACAACAGAGCAAAGACACTGTGGGGTCCTGCAACATCCTCACAACAGTTGTTATGTTTGAGCCCTGAACTGGGACATTCCAGCAACTTAGGACCCTCGGGTCTCTGAAGCTGCTGTGCTCGGGTGGACATAAGGGACCATCAGATTCCATACAAAGAAGGGATCAGGCTTGTCAGGTAGGCATCATGGAAAGGTAGAGGGCATTCTGAACCATGAAAGTTGCATAGGATTTGGGTACTTTGTCAAATGGAAGCGAAAATTTGGTGGCAATTTTCAGAAATGCAAAGCGCTCTGTGCTTTACAAAGACCCACCCTCAACCTGGGTGCCATGTGCCATCCCCTCAGCAGGAATAAGAATGGACAGAGAGAGACCATGGCTCTGACTTTACCCGTGGTGGTTTCCACTGCGAAGGGCAGGAAGGATTTGGGGAGTAACACAGTCAGCGAGGCTTGTCTCAGATGCAGAGGGATGGGTTTGCAGAAGAGAGGCTGGTCTCATTGGTCAGTTTCAGGACAGAACTTGGCTGCATTTTCTGGTGGGCAGGGTCACTGTGGGATCACTGACCACGTACTCAGGAGCATCCTTCCCTTTAAGCCATAATCAGATGCAGCAGAAACCATAAGCACGCCAGCCACGTTGCTCTCTTCTCTGTTCCCTTTCCACAGAGCAAAGGAGAATTGATGCCTGGGTTCTGGACCAGGTCACCTGCTCCAACTTGGCTTTGCCAGGAACTACAGCATGGGGTCATAATAACAAAGAGACACTTTGACTCAGGATCTGCTATTATCCCATGGGCATTCTGTCCCTCTGGGCAAACATTGTCAGGAGTAATGCCCAGGCCAAAGCAGCAGCTGGACACTGAAGGGCCCCTGGCCATGACATCTACCTAATACTAACTTGAATCATACGAAACTGCCAACATTCAACAGTTTTTAATCTGCTATGATGACAATTTTTGTGGTTCAACTTATACTAGCCAGTAATGCTTCAAGCCTCCCGGTTACTTCAAACACACTGGAAAGGAGAGGAAGCATGAGATAGAGACAAGAAGAGAGGCCTGGGGCCATGAGGTAAGAATATACGTGTGTGTGTCTGCGTATAATATATACTATATACTAAATACTGTATACTATATGTTGT
>NW_004444005.1:10203547-10204603 GCF_000243295.1 Trichechus manatus latirostris | reverse complement strand
TCTCCCAGACACCAGATGCCCTTTCTAAAGTGCAGCCCTGCCTGTAAACTGGCATAAACTCTTCAGCAGACTCCACTCTCCTGTAGGAAGAAGTCTCATCTCACAGCATGTCATCCATGTCCATCCTGTATGTCTTCTTGCATGATCTCTGCTTCACCGGTTGTGTCCAGCACCACCCTGCTTGCAGTTCTCTGTGCACCAGGGCCCCTGGTCTTGCCCATCCTGCCCTCTCTGCCTGGACCGTCTCTCCTTACCACATTGTCCAGCCGCCTTCCACTTAGGCCTTCTTGGCCCCCCTATCTGGGCAAACAAACTTTCCTTAGTTAAGCGACCATCAGTTTGTGACCTGGGCAAGCTATCCAAACGCTTGCAGTTCAGCTTGCTTATATGAAAGTAAGGGTGACACCCAAGCCCTGGGATGCTGAGTGAGAAGTGTGCTAATGAGGGGCAGTGAGCTGGCACACAGACTTTCCATTCCTAGTCTTTAGTGTTCCTGGACCTAACATAATAGATGTTCAATCAATCTCTACCTGTAAGTGGACAATGAGAAAACAACTAATGGCAAGTGTTCTGTTTTGTTTTGGTTTTGGTCTGTTTTTCTCTCTAAAGAGCATTTATAGTCACCCTTTGGTAACTGTGGGGGATTGGTTCCAGGACTCCCACGGATGCCAAAATCTGAGGATGCGCGAGGTCCTTATATAAAATGGAGTATATCTGCATATAATCTACGCACACCCTCCTGTATGCTTTAAGTTAGCTCTAGATTAATTATAATACCTACTACAATGTAAATGTTATGCAAATGGTTGTAAAGTTCTTTGTAAATAGCACTTTAGCTGCCTCTTAGCCTTGGAGGGATTGCTTTGACCACTTCATTGCTTTTTAGGAGCATTTTTTTTTTCACAGAAACAAAGGGTGCACACAACACAAGCAGTGATCAAGCAAGATTCAAGGTGAACGTTGCTCAAACTGGAGTGCTGGAGAGAGACTGAGGCTCTGAAATGAGGGTAACAGCAGCAGACGATACCTACACATCATTTCATTCACATGGACTCA
>NW_004444005.1:10198281-10202282 GCF_000243295.1 Trichechus manatus latirostris | reverse complement strand
GGGTGTTGAGAGGTGTTGAGGATGGCCAGCAGACCCCACGCTTGGTCCTTCACATACATCGTCATGTTTAATTCCCACAGGAAAGCACTCCAGGTGAGTCGGCTGCAGTTTTGCGGATGCTGAGCCTGAGTTTCAGAGTCCCCTGAAATCATATAGCTAGAAAGTGGCAGAGTCTGAAAAGGAGCGCTGGTGGCACCATGGTTAAATGCTTGGCTGCTAACCAAAAGGTCGGCAGTTTGAGCCCACCAGCGGCTCCACTGGAGAAAAGACCTGGCAATCAGCTCCTGTAAAGCTTTCAGCCTAGGAAACCCTATGAGGTAGTTCTTCTCTGTCATGTAGGGTCGCTATGAGTCAGAATCAACTTGGTGGCTCACAACAATAATCACAGGGTCTGAAGTGAAGTCCAGGCACTCTGCTCATTGCAGGAATCAGTGTTCCCTCACAAAGCTCACCTTGGCAACTCCACGGAGGCTGGTTAGGAGGAGGGGAGTGGAGAAGCAGAGTCTGGGCGGGGGCTCCATGCACATGTGCAAGCAGGAGCCGACGGCAGCCATGGGCAGTCATGGGTCACGGACCAGAGGGGTCTTCCTTGTCCCCCTCAAAACTCCCACCCCTACAGCCAGCACTCATTTAAGTCTTGCAATCCTTCCTCTAGAACCTATTTTAAATCCCTCCAATGCCTCAGTCCCACAGCTACCACTTACCAGCACCTCCACATGAAGCAAGTGGTGCCAATTAAGACACAGATGCTGGAGCCAGTGCCCTGGGTCGAAATCCTGGTCCCACTACATTTTAGCTACTAGTCTCGGCAAGTTAATTAATCTCTGGGTGCCTCAGTTTCCTCATGTGTGAAATGTAAATAATAAAAGTACCTATTTAAAGGTTTGTTCTGAAGACAAAATGAAATTTCATACACAAAGAGTTACCAAATAAAAATACAGGACTAAAACACTAATAATCTATTATTGCAAGTCTGTCCAAATATCGCAGTGTGCACAATCACACTTCAACTAAAAAAAATATTTGTTGTTTATTCTGAAATTCAAATTTAATGGGGCATCCTGTGTTTTTTTCTGGCAATGCTAACACGCACACACACACTCACAGGCACATACACACACAGGCACATGCACACACACACACACACACACACACACACGCGGCATTTAGGACAACACTGGAAACGAGCTTCCTAGCCTGAGCTATTGTTCTCACCATCTTCTGTCACCAGGATTCTAGCAGCAGCCTTATGTCTGCTCTGTCCCTTGCTATCTTGGTCTCCTCTAAAAGGTACTGACCCCAGTGACCAGCTGATATTTTCAAATGACAAATCAGATCCTGACTTGCCCTTCTTAAATCCCGTGGACGGATTTTTCACTGCACTCAGAAGTTTACCAACTCTTCATTCTAGCCTATGAGGTTCTTTGTTGTCAGGCCTCTGCCTTCCACTCCTGCTTCCTGCCCTGCCTCATGTTTACTGCCGAACAGGCCTTCTTTCACATCATTCATTCATTCCTTCAACAAGTATTTAATGAGCAACTGCTGTGGGATCCAGTTTGGATGCTGGGATATGGGGGAATCAGACAAAGATTCTACCCTAAAGAGCATAAAGTGTTCTCCTAACCCACCCAGGCTCCTGACTCACCTAGATCCCTAACCCACCCAGGCCCCTAATCCACCCAGGCCCCTGACCCACCCAAGCCCCTAACCTACCCAGGCCCTTGACTCACTCAGGCCTCTGACCCACCAAGGCCCCTAACCCATCCAGGTCCCTAATCCACCAAGACTCCTAACCCACCCAGGCCCCTAACCCACTCAGGCCCCTAACCTGCCCAGGCCCCTAACCCCCCCAGGCCTCTAATCCATCCAGGCCCCTGATCCACCCAGGTCTCTGACCCACCCAGGCCCCCGACCTGCCCAGGACCTGATCCACCCAGGCTTCTAACCCACCCAGACTCCTAACCCATGCAAGCTCCTGACCCACCAAGGCCCACCCCTAACCTACACAGTCTCCTAACCCACCCAGGCTCCTAACCCATCCCAGGTCCTTATCCACTCAGATTCCTAACCCACCAGGTCTGTTTCCTGGAGGATGAGGAAACCACCATGTGTAGATCATGTGCTATATTATTTTACTAAATTTTCACATTGCCATGTGGCATGATTTTATCCTTATTTTTCAGGCCAACGAAAGACCTGGCCTAGGCCTAGAAGGTAAATACCCCAGGGCTGTGGTCAGTGCCTGGTTGACCAGGACTCCAACCTAGGCCCAATGACCCCAATGTGCCATATTCCACGTGCCATCTTTCCATCTGTATTAATTTTTTAAAATGTGCAAATAACTCCTGTTGTAGTCTAATGATGTCCAATGAAGAGATAGATTGTACACACATTTAGCAACATTGTTATGACAAGCAAAGGAGAAAGTCACAGGGTCCATCTCTCTGGTCCCTTACTGTGTCCATGCGATGAGCAGCCTCCAGGAGCTGGGGCACCAGGCTGGGCCCTGAGCCCTGCTAGGGATTCTCAGCAGAACCAATATGGGTCCTGCCCTGGAGGAACCCAAATACTGGTGATGGGGCATTCAGACCAGGAAAGCTATAGGGCACAGGCAGAGGGGGCCACTAGGGCTTGGGAGGTCAGACCAGGCTTCATTCAGAAGGTCCTTGCCCACCTGGGGAGGTCAGAGCAGGCTTCGTGGAGAAGGCCCTTGTCCACATGGGGAGGTTAGAGCAGGCTTGTGGAGAAGGTCCTTGGCCACCTGAGGTGGAAAGATGGGTGGGCTCCCAGCTGGTGGGACTCCCCAGAGCAATATCACTAGTCCAGCAAAAACGGGGTCTTCACTCTTGGCTGGGAGCTGGGGACACAAGATGGTGAGACACAACCCTGACCCCAATAGGTTCACAAAGGTCAGGAGACATGGGGATGATGCCGTGGCCTTTAGGAGAGGCGAGGGTAAGATTGGAAATGCAGTCAGGGTCCCATGCCCGAAAAATGAGGGTGCTGGGGCACTGTGGTGGGTCTGTGAGAGGGAGAGCCCTGATCAGATGCTGCTCACGGTGGACACTCACAGGGGAGAATGCAGGCCGGGGCCAGACGCACTGGTATTGGCCCTGTATACCAAGGAGCTGCCAGAAGACAGTGCAGTGACACCGGTGTCCAGACTCTGAAGATGATGAAGACCCACTGCCATAGAAGTAGGAAAAGCAAAGCTTGTTGTAGCAGAGTAGGTTCTGAAAACTTCCCAGAGCAGTCTCCCCTTGGCAACAGGAGAGCGAGCCTCTGCAGGACATCACCAAGGGCACAGGAAGTCACTGAGGGCACAGGGCATCAGCGAGGGCACAGGACATCACCAAGGGCATAGGATGTCACTGAGGGCGCAGAACATCGTTCAGGGCACAGGACGTCACCGAGGGCGGAGGACCTCACCAAGGGTGCACAGGAGGTTACCAAGGGCACAGAACATCATTGAGAGTACAGGATGTCACTGAGGGCACGTGATGTCAATGAGGGCACAGGAGGTCACCAAGGGCCCACAAGACTACACTGAGGGTGCACAGGTTGTCACTGACGGTGCAGGACATCACTGAGGGCCCACAGGACGTCACCGAGGGCACAGGATGTCACCAAGAGTGCAGGATGTCACCGAGGGCACAGGTGGCACCACCAAAGGCATGGTTCCTCCTCTCCCATTGTCCCCAGCCTTTCCTAGCAGAGGCAGCTGCTGTGGACGAGGTCTCTCCCTGCAGATGAGGAACACTCACCCATGTGAGGGCCCTTCGAGAAAGTTGCCGTGATCTAGGCAGTCACATGTCCCCAGACCATCACTAATTTACTGTCCTGTTTCCCTCTGCCCCCACACATACAAGGCCTCAGTGATGCCCCCAACCCCCTACCACCATTTCCCCTCCACAGGTGTGTCTCCAGGACCACACACAGGTGTGGCACACATACTCACACCTGGCTCTCCCTGTGCCTGTGTTGCTACTCTGGTCTCTTCA
>NW_004444005.1:10188855-10197466 GCF_000243295.1 Trichechus manatus latirostris | reverse complement strand
CCTCTTATCCCCTATCTCAGTGACCCTGCAAGTTGTGGACCCCAGTGAAGCCTCCGGGATCCCTGAGTCACCATGTGGAGGGAAGCTGCCTGGGGATCTGAGTGGGAAATCTGAAGTACAGGGGTCTGTTTGTTGCCACAGCACAGCCACACTCATCCTGGCTGATAGAGGTTCCAAAGGGAAGAGAGCCTGGGCAGCAGAGGAGCCCAAAGGTGAACAGGCCTGGTCCCAGAGGCCTGCCTGGGAAGATGGGAAGCCGGGAGGATGTGGGGAGGGGAGACAGGGCTGCTGACTGTGGGATATGGGGCCTGAAAGCAGACCACAGTAACCTCAGAGTTGCACCTTTATATGTCAGCATCACTCCGTGGCTGGTCCCCCACCCTCCTGCCAGCTCCTGGTCACATCTGTGTCCAGAGTCCGTCCAAGGAGGAGGGCTGGGGCTGCAGATACAGAGCTCAGGGCCAGCACCCAGGACCTGATGGTGTCCTGGCGGGCTGTTCTGAGGAGCTCTGTCATTGGCCAGAGCCCACTGGCTAAGAGAGAAAGCAGAGGATGAGGGCACGTGTTCCCAGAGCACCCCTGGAACCTGTGCCTCCCTCCTCATGGGGCACTGAGCCTGAGAGTGGCTGGAAGCTCTCGCCCCCTCTCAGGACAGCTTCTCCTCAGGCTCTTCTTCAGCCCTCCGGCCACATGTTGGGTCACTGGCTTACTCATCAGACGCTTCTGAGGGCTCAGGTGGCTCTGAGCAGCCATGCCCCCCAAGGATGGCACCTTCTGGGGAGACGCTTTTGCGGCCTGCATCCCGGAGCTCTCAATGCACCTGGCCACCTGGCTCCCAACCCTGCCTTCCCTCAGCACCACCGTGCACGTTTCCCCAGAGGACAGAGCACCTGCGTTACATGTTACATCTGGGACGACGGGCGCTCTCTGTGGCTCCCAAGAGACGGCTCTCAGAGGCCACCTGCAGGCAGGAGGGGGCCTCCACTCAGTTCCCCTTGGATTGGAGAAGGAATCTGGGCGTCTGACCTCAGACCAAGCCAGGCATAGCCTCAGGCTGAAGTCCAGGTGCAGGCACCTGGTCTACTGGGCTCAACACTGGGCTTCCCAGCCCTGACCTCTGACCTCTGCTCCCTGGATGTTGGCAGTGGGAGCCACTGAGAAAATTCCCACGCAGGACTCCAGCTCTGGAATTTTGGCCTCTCAGGACAGGGACCAAGGCTCATGATCTCCAAACCCCTGACACAGGTTGGTCCCGTGGTCGTTTGACTGGATGGATGAGAGACTGAATGAATGAGTTAGTGAATGACTTAGTTAATGAACATCAATGACCCTTCCCCTAAACTAAAACCAAAGAACCAAACCTTTTGCCATCAAACTGATTCCGACTTATGGCAACCCCGCGTGTTACAGAGTAGAGCTGCCCCTTGGGGTTTTCTTGGTTGTAATCGTTAGGGAAGTAGATCACCAGACCTTTCTTTCGTGGCACTGCTGGGTGGGTGGTAGTCAAGCACAAACCGTTTGTGCCACCCAGGGACTCCCTAAACTTGCCCAGATTCATAACTTGGAGAAGTAGCTGAAGGAACAGACCTGCAGATTTCTGAGCTGCCACGGTCAGGATTCCGATAAATTAGTCAACCTGAAAAAAAACTTGCAACCTAATTCTTCAGGGACTGTATTTCAAAATCAGACAAAAAGCACCCTTGATGTAGCGCGATGCTAAAGCAGCAGCACAGTGTTCAAAGGCAGAGCACAGGCGGAGAGCAGTTGAGTCTGTGCCACTCGGCATAGCGATCCTGGGAGAGAAGCAGACAGCTGCTGTGCACGGTCTGTGAGCACAGTCCTCAAGCCACCCTTCCCCCTCAGCTCCGCCACCCCTGTCAGGCAAGAATATTCCTTCCTTAAGCAGTGTCTAAATGCTGTAGTGCTAAGCTAAATGTCAGAGGTTCAAACCCACCAGCCACCCTGCAGGAGAAAGAGGCAGCAGGCTGCTTCGGTAAAGATTACAGCCTTGGAAACCCTATAAGGCCATTCTACTCTGTCCTATAGGGTCACTATGAGAGTCGGAATTGACTCCATGGTCATGGGTTTGGTTTGTTTTTGTTAAACATCCCGTGCATCGTGGGACCCCTTTACACATGCTGATGGCTGAGTGGCCCCCTGTCCTCCAAACCCCTGCCATTGTTCAGACCTTCCACCTCCTCCTCCACAGCTTCCCTCCAGGAAGTCCTCACAGCTGAAACTGACCCTTCATTTTTCTGCACAAATTAAATAAATAAACCAAACCAGTTGCCTTGGAGTTGATTCTGACTCGTGGCAACCTTACGTGTGTCAGACTAGAACTGTGCCCCATAAGGTTTTCAATGATTGATTTTTCAGAAGTAGATCACCAGGCCTTTCTTCTGAGGCACCTCTGGGTGGACTCTAACCTCCAACCTTTCGGTCAGCAGCTGAGCGTTAACCGTTTGCACCCCCAGGGACTCCTCTTTCTTGGCAAAGGACACTTGGATGATTTTGCTTGTGTAAACCTTTCTCTCTTTGCCTTTCTTCAGCCTCAATTTTCACTGCAGTTGCCCTGTAAAGTGTGCCATTGGGCTCAGGTGGAGGAGAGGACTTTAACGTGACCTGGACCAAGTCCACGATGGGTGCAGGGCCCCGGGGGGTTCCCTGAGTGCCTCATTTGTTCAGTGCAGCAACCTGCGCCCATGATGTCATCTAGCTGTGCTCTGAGCAGGGGGGCACCCAGTGCATTGGAAGCTCTGAGAAGAGGGCCTGGCCCAGGAGGGTGAGGCGGGACGGTCAGGTAGACGGAGGGCCTGGCCCAGGAGGGTGCGGCGGGATGGTCAGGTAAACGGAGCAGAGGGGCAGGCTTGTTCTGCTCCTGATCAACTTGCGGAGGTTTACATTCCAGCACAGAGCTTATCAGTGTCCCTGCTGGTGGTTCAAGGAGCCCCTGGGTGTGGTAAATGGCTAAAGCACTGGACCGCTAACCAGAAAGATGGAGATTCAAGTCCACCCAGAGGTGCCTGGGAAAAAAGGTGTGGGGATTTACTTTAAAAAAATCAGCCATTGAAAATCCACTGGAGTGCAGTTTCAGTCACACACATGGGGTCACCATGAGTCAGAATTGACTCAATGGCAACTCCTTACCGATTATTTGTGGCTCTGTGGTGGGATTCTTGCCGCCCATATGGGAGACCGGCTTTGATTCCTGACCGATGCACCTCAGGCACAGACACCACTTGTCCATCACTGGAAGCTTGCTGTGTTGTAGTGATGCTGAACAGGTTTCAGCGGAGCTTCCAGATGAAGAAAGACTAGGAAGAAAGGCCTGGTGATTTACTTGTGAAAATCAGCTGATGAAAACTCTATGGATCACGATGGTCCCATCTGCCACTGATCATGTTGACTGTGCAGGACCAGACAGCGTTCTATTCCACTGCGCATGGGGTTGCCATGAGGCAGGGGCCAACTGAAAGGCAGCTAACAGCAACAGGAACATTTTTAAATTGGAAGGTGTAGTCTCAAAAAACTAGACATCTTCCTAACTGCATGCCAAGTGACTCCAGACTAGAAGAGATGAGCTTGGGTGTGACTGATCACTCTACAAGCTGCCGGCTTAAGTAGATGCTCATTAACTGTTTCACTGGGTGAATTAGTCCATCGACAGGCTGTGGCTGGGCAGACCAAGCAGTTGACAGCAACAGACCATCAACTTTTTCCCAGTGACTACTTCCCATCGAATTCCTACCAGGAAAAATGAAACTCTAGCAGGTCTTTGTTTCAGTCTGTGTTTAATTGGTTAGAAACCTATTAGTCAAAAAGGTAGAACCAATATTCTGTGAGTCAGAAGAAAGTACTGACCTGGAGAGGGAAGAGCGTGTTTCTCAGCTCCTTGGGGAGCGGGATAATGGAGCTAGGGCAATGCTGTTGTTGTCGCCTACGTGCGATTTGTAACCTACTGGTGCGAATATTACCTTGAGGAGGTAATTATTTTATGCCTTCTTGTACATTTTGAATACATTCTTCAGCACTTTAATATTTAAAACCTGTTTTTCTGAAGCAGTGATTTTCCTCCGTCATGAACTGTATAAAATTTATTGGAACCCATGTCTTGTCAAAAGTTCTCACGAGCACTGAGCAGCTTTGCTTGAATGTGTTTGCGGCAGGAGTACCTGGGGTAAGTGAGTGCTGGCAATAGGTTTGCAGATAATAAAAATTGACACCCGAAGTGGCCTGGGTGTGTGGACAAGATCTCTCTAAGGCGAATCAGCATGATTGTCTTTTAATTAACCTTGAAATAGAAATATTCTTAACCACGAAACCTTTTCAGGTGAACTGCGATGAAATAGAGGCACCCTATTACCATAATAACATTTTAAACTTAATAATGTATTTAACATTTGCCTAATGCAAGTGCCTGTAAGTGCAATGATATGTCAGTTGTAATAATAAGATCAAACAACAGTCTTTAACTACTAAAAGTGATATGATGGGTACATCTCACTCAGGTAACGGCATACATCCCCTCTCAGGTGCTTAAAGTGGGTTCTGTGTGGCAAAGAAGGGATCTTTCACTATGTTAGCCTCTACCCGAGCACAGTGGTCATTCAGTGGTAGAATTCTCACCTTCCATGCAGGAGATCCGGGTTCGATTCCAGGCCAGTGCACCTCACGCACAGCCACCACACGTCTGTCAGTGGAGGCTTGCTTGTTGTTATGATGCTAAACAGGTTTCAGTGAACCTTTCAGACTAAGACAGATTAGGAAGAAAGTCCCAGTGACTGACTTCTAAAAAATCAGCCACTGAAAACATTATGGAGCACAGTAACACATGGGGTCCCCATGAGTAGGAATCGACTTGACAGCAATTGATCGTGTTGTTGATTGAGCCTCTGCCTGGTCTCCTTCCCACTTTTCATGGGCTACTGGGTATTGAGTGCTACTTGGCACACAGGTATCACTGAGATGGGGTGGTCTGCCCCCAAGCATCATGCTGGCTGGTGATGAGAGAGATGTGTCCACAGTGGCAAAAACGAAGGCCCAGCCTCTCCTGGTGATTGGGCTCCAACTCCTGTCTCGTAGTCATGACTGGGCTCTCATCACGTGGCATTATTAGCGCCCATTGCACCAGACACAACGCTCTAATGGCTGTAACAAACAACTCCCAATGCTTCGTGGTTTTGCACAACACATCACTTCTGCCTGGAGTCACAGACCCACACTTGCTCAGTTTGAGGAAGCTCTGCTTCATGCAGTCACTCAGGGATTCAATCCCCCGTTCTCCAGTGGCTGCCTGTTCTCCAGAGTCTCAGAGGCCCCCACTTCACCTTCTACATCCAGTTGGCAAATGGAATAAGAGACAGAGCAGGGAGAATGCCAGGGGCAAGCTAGGGGCAAGTCTGAAAGTGTTGAACCCTACCTTTGCTCATGTCTCCTGGTCAGAAATCAGATGCTCAGCCCCATGCAAGAGAGCATGGGAAATGGGTGTCTTGGAAAAAATGAAGGGGGTTTGGGGTACCAGAGTGTTCTCTCTGACCATAAGATGCTCATGTCTGTTTCCACAAGTAGATTCCACAGGGCAGGGAGTGGATCTCATTCACAGCCATGTCCTGATGCCTAGCCCAGAGAAGGCACTCCATATGGGGCTTTGGAATCCTTGTTGTTAGTTACCATCAAGTCAACTCAGACTCATGGCAACTCCATGGAGTCCCTGGGTGGAGCAGACAGTTAAGCACTCAAGTACTAGCCAAAAGGTTGGTGGTTCGAACCCAGTCAGAGAATGTTGAAGCATCCTGTTTACTCATCCTTAATCTCAATACAGAACAAGGGAATACTTCGTGGTTTGTAAGCAGGAAAAGTGTGCGTCAGGGTTGTATCCTCTCACCATATTTATTCAGTCTGTATGCTGAGCAAATAATCCAAGAAGCTGGACTATATGAAAAGAACAGGGCATCAGGAATGGAGGAAGATTCATTAACAACCTGGGTTACGCAGATGACACAACCTTGCTTGCTGAAAGTGAAGAGGACTTGAAGCACTTATGAAGATCAAAGACTACAGCCTTCAGTATGGATTACACTTCAACATAAAGAAAACAAAAATCCTCACAACTGGGCCAATAAGCAACATCTTGACAAACAGAGAAAAGATTGAAATTGTCAAGGATTTCATTTTACTTGGATCCACAATCAACGACACGCAAGCAACAGTCAAGAAATCAAATGATGCATTGCATTGGGCAAGTCTGCCGCAAAATATCTCTTTAAAGTGTTAAAAAGCAAAGATGTCACTTTGAGGACTAAGGTGCACCTGACTCAAATCATGGTGTTTTTCAATTGCCTCAGATGCATGTGAAAGCTGGACAATGAATACGGAAGACTAAAGAAGAATTGATGCCTTTGAATTATGGTGCTGGTGAAGAATATTGAATATACCATAGACTGCCAGAAGAGTGAATAAATCTGTCTTGGAGTAAGTATAACCATAATTCTCTTTATAGGCAAGGATTTGGAGACTATGTTTCACATCCTTTGGACAAGTTATCAGGAGGGACGAGTCCCTGGAGAAGGACATCATGCTTGGTAAAGTAGAAGGTCAATGAAAAAGAGGAAGACCCTCAATGAGAGGGATTGCACCATAGCTGCAACAATGGGCTTAAACATACCAACAATTATAAGGGTGGCGCAGGACCAGGCACTGTTTTGTTCTCTTGGACGTAGGGTCGCTATAAGTCGGAAGCGACTTGATGGAACCTACCAACAACAATCTCAATACAGAGTCCTTTGTGGCTCAAATGGTTAAACACTCAACTACAAGCCAAAAGGTTAGTTGTTCGAACCTACTTAGATGCACCTTAGATGACAGGCCTGGTGATCTGCTTCTGAAAAGTCACAGCATTGAAAACTGTGTGGAGCACAGTTCTATTCCACACACATGGAGTCGTCATGAATTGGAACTGACTCAATGGCAACTAACAACAACAACAACGTTGCAATAAGTAGGGAAAAAGGAGAGATTTCATTCATGAGGTCCCTTCCCTGCAATAGACACTGTGTTTGGCACGTCTATAGGCCACTGTCTCGGTGACGCTCAGCAGTATCCCAGGAGAGACTCTGAGCTCCGAATGAACTTGCCCAAGGTCACCTGTCTCATCTCGTCAGCGGTAGATCTAGGTAAGAACTTTTCAGTGTTCTTACCTGTGGTATGAGCTGAGAGCAGTGAGAGTGAATTACCCTTTCCCTGCGGAGGGAGAGGGAAAGGGCACAATGTCTTGGATGCCCTTAGAGAGGCAGGGATAAATTGCTTTTTCTTCCCTACAAATGAACCCAAAAGGACCCCTGCCCCCACCACCCCCTACACCTGGTGAAATGCCAGACAGGCGGTCCATCCAGCTCCAAGACACACGTCCTCTCTTAGGGAACCTCAGCCTGTTCCCTGTGCCAATTACAGCCTGTCATCCGGAAAAACTACCTCATGTGACAAGTGAGATAATTAATATGCTTAGAGAAAACTTTCTTTTCTCTTAATTAAAGTGCACAATTCCTTTAAAAAGCAAGAAAATATAGCTACTGTCTCTCATCAGTGCATGTACACACCAATTCTGCAGAACACTGCTGTTTTGTTATATTGCACTTTTAGAGTTTTCTTTTTTTTGAAAAGCAGTTAGCAGTTAATATTTTTTTAGAATAAAAAATCAGCCAAAAAGTATCAAGCAAACAATAATATTGGCAGCCATTTGGAGAGTGCCGAATATGTACAAGGCATTTTGCAAACATGATCTCTAATACCCACGATCACTCTACCCGGAATGATTATTATCTCAATTTTATGCATTAAAATAAACGAGGAATCAGGGAATTTTAAGACAGGCATGCTGTCACACAGCTTGGAAATGGCAGAGCCAGGCTCTGAGCACAGATGTTCCTAGCTCGAAGCCTGGCTTATTTCTTCTGGACATTCCGCCTCTCTGGGGTTGGGATCAAAGTAGCTCAACAACCTGGAATACTTGTAGGGCCCGCTGTGTATCAGGCAATGTGCTGCAGGCTCCCTGTGTGGTTGTTGTTAACTGTAGTCCAGTTGGCTCCGACTCTTGGCGACCCTATGTACAACAGAACAAAACATTGCCAGGTCCTGTGCCATCTTCACAATCGTTGGTACGTTCAAGTCCATTGTTGCAGCTATTGTGTCAATCCACCTCATGGAGGATTTCCCTCGTTTTTGCTGATGCTCTACAGGAAGTCCTCCACTTATGATGTATTAGAGTCACAACAAACCTTATGCACTTACGACTGTCCTTTTTTGTACATCTTATCATCAGTAATATGTACTACGTACAATGTTGCACCCCCACGTGTCTGTCAGTTTGTCTTACTGTGGGGGCTTGCGTGTTGCTGTGATGCTGGAAACTATCCCACAGGTATTCAGATACCAGCAGGGTCACCCATGGCTGACAGGTTTCAGCTGAGCTTCCAGACTAAGACAGAGCAGGAAGAAGGACCCGGCAGTCTACTTCTGAAAAGAATTAGCCAGTGAAAACTTTATGAATAGCAGAGAACATTGTCTGATATAGTGCTGCAAGATGAGCCCCCCAGGTTGGAAGGCATTCAAAAGA
>NW_004444005.1:10185488-10187203 GCF_000243295.1 Trichechus manatus latirostris | reverse complement strand
TTCAAAAGCGGCTGTAGCAGTATGTCCACAGGAAAATGCCAGAAATTCAGGCTGGATTCAGAACAGGGCGTGGAACTAGGGATATCATTACTGACGTCAGATGGATCCTGGCCGAAAGCAGAGAATACCAGAAAGATGTCTACCTGTGTTTTATTGACTATGAAAAGGCATTCAATTGTGTGGATAATAACAAATTATCGATAACATTGCAAAGAATGGGAATTTCAGAACACTTAATTGTGCTCATGAGGAACCTGTACACAGATCAAGGGGCAGTTGTTCGAACTGAACAAGGGGCTACTGCGTGATTTAAATTCAGGAAAGGGTGCGTCAGGGTTGTATTCTTTCACCATACCTATTCCATCTGTATGCTGAGCAAATAACCCAAGAAGCTGGACCATATGAAGAAGAAAGGGGATCAGGATTGGTAGAAGACTCATTAACAACCTGCAATATGCAGATAACACAACCTTGCTTGCTGAAAGTGCAGAGGACTTGAAGCATTTACTGGTGAAGATAAAAGACCACAGCCTTCAGTATGGATTACACCTCAACATAAAGAAAACAAAAATCGTCACAACTGGACCAGTAAGCAATATTATGATAAAGGGAGAAAAGATTGAAGTTGTCAAGGATTTCATTTTACTTGGGTCCACAATCAACACCCACAGATGCAGCAGTCAGGAAATCAAAAGACGCATTGCATTGGGAAAGTCTGCTGCAAAATACCTCTTTAAAGTGTTGAAAAGCAAAGATATCACCTTGAAGACTAAGGTGCGCCTGACCCAAGCCATGGTATTTTCAATCGCATCATATGCATGCAAAATCTGGACAATTAATAAGAAAGATCAAAGAAGAATTGACACCTTTGAATTGTGGTGTTGGTGAAGAATATTGAGTATACCATGGACTGCCAAAGGAATGAACAAATCTGTCTTGGAAGAAGTACAACCAGAATGCTCCTTGGAAGGATGGCGAGACTACGTCTTATATACTTTGGTCATCTTGTTGACGATAACTTAGAACTTGAAGGAGACCCTGCCCTTCTGAGACCCACCTTCGCGTTTTGTGGTTGTTGTTAGGTCTCCTCCAGTAGGTTCCGACTCAGAGCCACCCTATGTACAACAGAATGAAACACTGCCCAGTCCTGCACCATCCTCACAATCATTGTTATTCTTAAGCCCATTGTTGCAGCCACTGTGTCAATCCATCTTGCTGAGAGTCTCCCTCTTTTTCACTGACCCTCTACTTTACCAAGCATGATGTCCTTCTCCAGGGACTGATCCCTCCTGATAACATGTGCAAAGTACGTTAGACATAGTCTCGTTGTCCTTGCTTCTAAGGAGCATTTTGGTTGTACCTCTTCCAAGACAGATTTGTTCATTCTTTTCAATATTCTTCACCAACACCACAATTCAAAGGCATCAATTCTTCTTCCGTCTTCCTTTTTCATTGTCCAGCTTTTCCATGCATTTGAGGCAACTGAAAATACCATGGCTTGGGTCATGCACACCTTAGTCTTCAAGGTGACATCTTTGCTTTTCAACTCTCTAAAGAGGTCCTTGGTAGCAGATTTTCCCAATGCAATGCATCTTTTGATTTCTTGACTGCTGCTTCCATGGGTTTAGACTCTCCCAATCACACCCCCACTCAAAATGTTATGACAGAGGCCCCTGTGCTGGCCTGTTTCGGAAGCTACAGAGGGAAGAAGGGAC
>NW_004444005.1:10179593-10184996 GCF_000243295.1 Trichechus manatus latirostris | reverse complement strand
TGGGCAGGTTGAGCACCTGGAGAAGACTCTGTTGCTCACCTGGCCTTTAGTTCCTACATGCCTGGAGACTCCTGCCCACCAAGCCCCCCGAGGTGGGCCTTTCCCACATGTGAATCCACTTAACACTTAGAAACACCTCTAGGGGTGGAAAGCATGCCAAGCTACATTGGGTAAACAGGGCTCCTAACAGGTACTGTGTGGAAGACTGTGGAAAATGCTGATCCACTCATTCATTCATTCACTCATTCATGTGTTCAGTATGTATTGAGCACCTACTATGTGCCAGGCATGTACTAGGCACTTGATATACAGATGTGAGTCAACAGGAACAGATCTCTACACCCAAAGAACTTCCACTGTAGTGGAGAGAAACAGGCAAGAAACAAAGGATATCACTAAAAGAAAGATAAAGATGTGTGAATACGTAGCAGATGAAGTCATGACAGCTCTGGTGTACAGGGAAGGAGGTGGTTTGGAAAGGCCTCCTGAGGAGGTTGGTCTTTGACCAAACATCTGTTCCAGGTGAGGGAGAAGCCACCTGGACACCTGCTGGTGGAGGAGCCAGAGGAGGGCTCAGCAAGGGCGGAGGTGACAGTCACATGCCCAAAGCGACATCAAAGACCTGTTACAAAAATGAGACCAAAGGGGCACAACAGTCCAGGGACAAGGACAAGAAGGCAGGAGGGGACAGGAAAGCTGGTAATAGGGAACCCAAGGTTGAGAAGGGACAGTGTTGACAAGCCGTGGGGTTGTTAACCATTGTCATAAAACAATATGTGTACTAACTGTTTAATGAGAAACTGTTTGTTCTGTAAACCTTCATCTAAAGTACAATAAAAACAAAAACAAAGACCCTGTTAAAATGCAAATTGGATCCCTCAGTGCTTGTTGAAACTCTGCCCGGGTTCCCTAATCCCTTTGAAACAAGTCATACCCCTTAACATAGCCCCCAAGGCATGCAGGGTCTGGCGTTGATCTCCCTGTTGGCTTCTGTGTCCCTCACCCTCCTCCCTCCCCTATGTTTCAGCCACGATGGCTTGCTGGTTCTTCCCCTAATATAGGAGGGTGTCATCCTGCCCCCAGGGCCTGCACGAGCCATCCTTTCTGCTAGGATGCAGCTCCACCTGCTCCATGCCTAGTCAACTTCTGCATCTACTGGCCTTGGCTTAAATGCTGCCTCCTCCAAGCAGTCCTCCCTAGTGACCCCATGGAGCTTTTTTATTGCAAGACCCTGCATGTTTTCTTTAGAGAAGCCACATAGGTGAGAGTCTCTTTCCTGAGAGCAGGGATGTCATCTGTTTTCGGGCTCTCTCCCTTGGGCAGGAACATAGTGGGCAACCAATTCTTGTGCTTCAGATGAAGGGTGAATAATAAAGCCGGTGAGAGTGTCAGCATGAATAAGGCTTGCAGAGCTGGTGAGCACTGATATTATTTACAAGGAAGACAGAAGAACTGACGTGTTTGAATTGTGATGATGGCAAAAAATATTGACTACACTGTGGACTGCCAGAAGACCGAGCAAATCAGCCTTAGAAGAAATACAACCAGAACACTCCTTAGAAGCAAGGACGGAGAGGCTTCAACTCGGTTACTTTGGACACGTCATCAGGAAAGACCAATCACTAGAAAAGGACATCATGGTTGATAAGCTAGAGGGTCACCGAAAATGAGGGAAACACTCAGTGAGATGGATTGACGCAACAGCCACAATGAACTCACACATGCCAACGCTCATAAACATGGCGCGGTACTGCACAACACTGAGTTCTGTTTCACCTGGGGCCACCATGGGCCAACCCAATGACAGCTAACGACAACAATAATATTATTATAAGTTGAGGGAGGTCCTCAGGGAGTGGATCCAGCTTGTCCTCCACCCGACTCTGGCGTGGGTCTGGGATCTGAGTTCACATGGTGCAGAGACCGAGCAGACAGGGTGCTGCCTGACTCTGGGGGCGGGGCATGGGTCCCTATGACCTGCGGTTCCCCTGAGCTGGGACACCCCAACTGACTACCACCCCCTCCTCAGTGCTCTTGCAGCCAGCAGAGTGCCCCCAGCCCCAGGCTGCCTTCCAAGGAAGCTACAGCAGCTGGCTGTGTCGCCTGATGCTTCCAGCATCCCAGTCTGCTCCATCTTTCAGTAATTGGAAGCCCTGAATCCCGTGGATCCCCTCAGGCTGGGTCGCCTCCTGGGAAGCAGCTAGAATGAGAAGAAGGGCTGCCTCGTAAACCCTGAGTTCAAGAGTTGGCTGGAGCTTTTCATTTAGCTTGATGGATTTAATATCCTGCATCCTGAGAGATGAGCTCAATGTGATCCCGCGCTCTCCTCTCCAGCTCTAAGCCGACAGCTGAGCAGCATATTATGGGGTTGGGAAAAACCATTAAAAGCCTTCTCTGCCTGGTCTGCCCTCCACCAGAGGCTGGGTGCCAAGATGAGCTGCGGACCCCCAGCTGCTGCTGAGGGGTCCCCTGAGCCAAGCTTCTTGCCAGATGGTGTCATCTTTCTGTGGGGTGTGGGCACCACATCACCTCCTTATCTGTGATGCTCACCTGGACGGAGCAGACTCTGGACCGCTTTGGGGTTCCCTGTGCGGGCTTATTATAGGAGTCGCCGCTTCACTGCTGCTCAGGGTTTCCCCCTTGCATTCAGCCATGCCCTTGCCCAGAGACTCGATCCGCCCTGCTTTCTACCCTGGAGCCTGAACACTGACCACACGCCTCCCCATCGGAAGACTCTTTGTCTCAGACCCTGTCTGTCCCCTTTGTGGGCAAGGGCCTCCCTGTGAGTCGGATCCTCAAGTCCAGGCCATATTCCTCGTGGTCCCCTTCTGAGTCCAGGACCACCCCTCCAAGGTGGCAGCAGGGAGGAGAGGGCAGTGGATAGACACATATGATTCCTGCTGGTTGAGTCTCTGGAGACAGTGGGGTGAGCAGCTGCATCCCAGCCCCAGCTGTACCCCAGCTCTGGCTTCCTGTCCAGGCCCCTTCTATGCACACCCTTAGAAAGAAGAGTCATGTTTATCTCCCCAAAAACAAAACAAACAAGCCCATTGCTGTCAGGTCAATCTCAACTCATGGTGACCCCACATGTGTCAGAGTAGAACTACCTACCTAGGGCTTTCAGTGGCTGATTTTTGGAAGTAGATCACCAGGCCTTTCTTCCAAGGTGCCTCTGGGTGAACTCAAACTGCCAACCTTTCAGTTAGCAGCTGAGCATGTTAACAGTTTGCACAACCCAGGGATTCCCATCAGAGTCTCCAAAAAAAAACAGTTGCCATTGAGTCTATTCCAACTCACAGTGCCCCCATATGTATAAAGTAGAACGTGTTCTGTTGAGTTTTCAGTGGCTGTAATCTTTCAAAAGCACATTGCCAGGCCTTTCTTCCAAAGTATTTCTGGGTGGGCTTAAACCTGCAACCTTTCAGTTAGCAGCCAAGTACATTAAGCATACACCAAACAGGGACTCCCAGCTTACCCACAGTTGACCTCTCTAGAAGGTTCCATGTGGACATAACAACAGGCAGCCAACTGGGAATCAAAGGGGGTGTACCTGCCAGCAGCCCCAGCTACCTCTCTGTCTCCTGCAGCAGAGTTGATGATGCTTGGCGGGGACAGACTCCGTCTTCTCCTGGTGCAGACCTGCATCTTGTCTGTCCATGCTCAATTTCTTGTCATAACAGGAATTAGCCTATCATTTTATTTCATTTTTTATCCGTTTCTAATTTTAGTTAGATACTAATTTAGTTAGACAATAATTTAAAAAACCAAAAACCAAACCTGTTGATGTTGAGATGATGCCAACTCATAGCGACCCTACAAGACAGAGTCGAACTGCCCCATAGGTTTTCCAAGGAGCAGCTGGTGGATTCGAACTGTCGACCTTTTGGTTGGCAGCCAAGCTCTTAACCACTGCGCCACCAGGGCTCCAGAGGCTAATTTAGTTAGATACTAATTTTAGTACCAAGGACATTTCAGACTTACAAAGAGAACTGGGAAGTTTCTTCCTCTTTTTACTCTCCAGGTTGGAAAGGGACTGTTTGTTCGTTTGAGATCTGGTAAAACTTACCCTCAAAATACTCCTTCCTGTTGCCTCTGTAGGTTTTCAGTATGGGGAAGAAGGGCGAATGGAAACATTTTTCCATTTCACCTTAGATATTAAATTTATGGGCAAAAACTTGGTTCTAATACACTATTCCCTCATATTTTTAAACTCCACTGTATCTATGAAATGTTTTATTCTGAATATTTTTATTTGTAATTTCTCTCCATTTTTATTTATCACTTTTCTCAAAGTCTTGTCTATTTCATTGATCTTTTCAAACAAACCTCTTTGGATTTTGCTGATTTTCTCTTTTGTTTCCTTAATAATTTTAATAGTTTCTCCCTCTAATTATATAATTTTCTTTCCTTTAGATTTGTTGTGTTTTGTTTTGGTGTGTGTGTACGTTTAAGCTAATGATTTTTTTCCTCTGCTAATTGATTCAGTTGTATGTTATTGACATTTTCCATTTTCATATTTTAATATAAGAAGTAAGACATTATCACTAAGCTAGTGTTATCTGACCTTTGCCTTGAATTCTTAATTGTTTGACACTAATACTCACATACCTCCTTTATATTTAAAAAAAAATTTGCCTGAAAATCTTTTCCGTCCCTATACTTTCAATCTCTTTGTATCATTTGTTTTGAATATGCCTCTCAAAAATATTATTGTAATGATAACCCTGAAATCTCTGCCTACCCCAAGTTTATGGAGATATTTTCTTCTAAACTTCTTCTAAAAGCTTTATATTTTTAATGTTGACATTTAGATCTACAATCTAACTGTAATTGAGTTTTTAGTACGGTGCAAAGTAGTTCTTAAGATTCTTTTTTTTTTTCATTATGGATATCCAGTTGACCAACAACTACTCATTAGAAGCCATTAATTTTCAGCACGCATTTTCAGCCTAGTATTTTTATAAAAGTCATAAAACATACACTTCTACTGAAGACAATAAGACTTTAACATGCTTTTACTTCCCTCTCCACCCCTCTCCTGGCTGGTTCTCTTTATTGCCATGTGAAGATCCTCTTTTCAATATTTATTATTTAGTTTTATTACTAATAAATATGTTTTAACATTAATATGCAGCCACTGTTAAATATTATGTGTAAAAGTTAATTTACAATTAACGATAATATTTACCTGATTTGTTCGTTTTTATTAAGGAGCTCTGGTGGTGCAGTGGTTAAGCACTTGACTGCTAACCAAAAGGTCAGTGATTTGAACTCACCAGCTGCTCCCCTGGAGAAAGATGTGGCAATCTGCTTCCGTAAATATTACAGCCTTGGAAACAGCATATAGGGTGGCTATGAGTTGGATCGACTCTCTGGCAGTGGGTTTGGTTTCTGTTTTGTTGT
>NW_004444005.1:10178394-10179309 GCF_000243295.1 Trichechus manatus latirostris | reverse complement strand
TAGGCATCTCTCTTTGTTTCCATTATTCTATGAAGGATTTTTGGATAATTTCTTAATTTTGGGGGGTTCTGTAATGTATCCAGAATATACCCAGGTGCACTGCTTTTTATTTATTGATTTATTTTTAATTCATCTATTTGACTTGGAATTGACGTGACAGCACATAATAAAAACAACATTCCACAAAAGGTTCTTTTTAATCCGAAAACTAAGGGTCTTCCTCTCTTCAGAGAAACATTCTTTTTTTTTTTTTTTTTCAGTCTGTAAGCATCCCCTCTCTGCTAATCTCTCTGCCCCCTCCTTCTTCTTCACTCCCTTTTTGTAAAACTCAATAGCCCACCCATCCAGTTGGCTAATTCACTATTCAGCTATAACTATTCTGCAATGCAGACATATTTTGAGTTTTTAATCACATTCAGTTTCCAAGAATTCTGGTAATTCTTGCTCCAGTTTTTTTTTCTTCTTGTAGTCCCTGGACAGTGCAAATGGTTAACACACTTGGATGCTAACTGAAAAGTTGGAGGTTCGAGTCTACCCAGAGACACCTCGGAAGAAAGGTCTGGTAATATACAGCTGAAAAATCAGCTATTGAAAACCCTATGGAGGTACCTCACACCATGTACAGAAACTAACTCAAATGGATCAAAGACCTAAATATAAAATCTAAAACAATAAAGATCATGGAAGAAAAAATAGGAACAACACTAGGGGCCTTAATACATGACATAAACGGAACACAAAGCATAGCTAACAATGCACAAACACCAGAAGAGGAGCTAGATAACTGGGAGCTCCTAAAAATCGAACATTTATGCTCATCAAAAGACCTCACCAAAAGAGTAAAAAGAGAAACTACAGAGTGGGAAAGAAAATTTTGGCTATGACATATCCAATAAGGGTCTAATCTCTAAAATC
>NW_004444005.1:10175202-10176037 GCF_000243295.1 Trichechus manatus latirostris | reverse complement strand
CCATTCCCAGAAATCCTGCAACATCTCTGCTTCTTTGGTGGCATCTCTTCCTCGTGGTCTTGGCTCTTGTGTGCTGATTCTCACTTAGTCTCTCTGCTTCTGTCATTTTTAGGGGATTTCTGGAGGAAGGGGGGATAACTGCACTGCTTGGTCAGCTACATTGGCCCAATAAAAGTATCTTTATGAGTTCATCCTCATCTCACTGAAAAGTTCTGAGTACTTTGTTGGCTCCAGTATCTAGTCTAAATGCCCTAATTGGCCCAGAAGACCCATTAAGATGGTACCATTCTCCTCCTTCTGGTCTCCTCTTGCTCTCGTTAACCTAGGCTGATGTCTGCTCCAGTGACACAGAGGACGTCCTACCTGTGTCAGGCCAGTTCACACAAGCTGGTCCCTCTGCTGAAACGCTCTCTTAATTTCTGGACCAGCTACTCCTCATTGACCTACAGACCTTATGCAGCCGCTGCTTCTTCACCTGGGAGGAGTTGCACAGGCACCAGCAGAGCCCTTCCTACTCTGCATTTCTCACCTCATCTAGTGCCTTCCTGCCTTTTTCAGGCTACACCTCTGCAAGGGCAAGGACTGTGCTTCCCTCACCTTTGCATCACTCCTGTTAGCACAGGAGGCGACCTGCAGAAGGTACTCACTCTATTCATCGGTGAGTGCAAGGATGAATGCCAGTGTCCCTCCTGTGAAAACTCGTCATCATCCTCCCAGCATTAATGTTTCCATCTTGTTTGTAGCTGTTGTTAGCTGCCCAGGGTTAGCCTCCAACTCATGGCGACCCCAGTGCACAACAGAACAAAAAGCTGCATGGTCTTGTTTGTACCATGGC
>NW_004444005.1:10170069-10173493 GCF_000243295.1 Trichechus manatus latirostris | reverse complement strand
AATAAAAGTTTAATATTCAAAAGTATTAAAATAAATAAATAAAAATACTGTGTGTCTCAAGATCAAGGATGTGTTTACTCTCATGGGATCAGAAGTAGGACTCTCCGGGTGAGAAAATATGCATCTGCCATCAGCTGAATGCAGCTCACTAATAAAGCAAATTCACGATTGAAAACCCAAACCAGCTCTTCTGTCCATGGATTTGTGCCCAAGATTTCTGAACTACTCCAAGCCCCGTACTCATCCGTGGACTCCCACCTGGGCCCTCATAATCCTGCCCCAGCTCCCTCTCTGCCATCCGTGGACTCCCGCCTGGGCCCTCGTAATCCTGCCCCAGCTCCCTCTCTGCCATCCATGGACTCCCACCTGGGATCTCACAATCCTGCCCCAGCTCCCTCTCTGCTATCCGTGGACTCCCACCTGGGCCCTCATAATCCTGACCCAGCTCCCTCTCTGCCATCTGTGGACTCCCACCCGAGCTCTCGTAATCCTGTCACAGCTCCGTCTTCTCACATACTCCCTCCTCGCCATCCAAGGTGTCCTGACAGAAACCCTGGTCTTTAATTTAAGCGAACACTCATTTGTCTATGCAGGCTTTTCTATTAGAAGGAGCAGAAAGAGACAGAGGCATGGATGTCCTGTTGTGTAACTCCGTGCTATGGCTGCCTGCCTGCCCTGGAATCCCATCCTAGCTCTGGTACCTATGGTCATGGTGCAGTCAGGAGGTGGCGGGGTGATATGTCAGAGGAGACCACCACCATCCACAACGAACTAGGGGAAGTAACTCTGAGACAGGCCACGGGGCATCTCTGGGGGAACTGGGGCAGGGGGCACACAAACTCTTCCCATACACGACTGGGCAAAATCAGAAGGAACAACTCAGGCTTTCTCTCTGTTTCTCTGCCATCGTGGTGTGTGTGGCCAGCTTCCATCCTTATCATGTCTTCTCACAGGTCTTTCAGGATCAAGAGATGCCTGGCCACAGAACAAAAGCAGAATCATCCCATTCCCTAATGGATTCAAATGAAAACTGGTAATGAAATCAGGCACCACTCCAAGAAGAGACATTGGAGAAGAACCATGCTGGGTCTCTGAGGAGTCACACATGGGACGGCACACAGAATTACGCTCCATCAAGTTCACTAGCATCTTACCATAAAAAAAAAAATCAAATCCATTGCTGACGAGTTGATTCTGACTCATTGCCATACCAACTTGAAAATTGTGCCCCTATCTGAATAATTGAACATGTTGTATTGGCAAAAATCTGGTTTATTCCTTTGTTTTTATGCCCCTGCATTGATAGGTTGGTTCAATAATAAATACATGAGACCTTTTGTTTGGGAAAAAAAGGAAAGAAAGAAACATCTCTGGTTCTATGGGGCAGGGTAAGAACTGCCCTACAGAGTGAGGAGCCTCGATGAGAAATTCTGAAAGTTACAATATAAAGGTCCAACAGCTGCTTCCCAGTGGAGCCAAAGCCATACCCCCAAGGGCATTTAAGGGGCAGCAAGAGGGCCCCAGGAGGAGGACGTGGCAGATGGGGGTTGGGGTGTTAAGCTGGCTGAGCACCCCCTAGAATGAGGATGACCCTAATGCATACACCCACCACTTCAGAGATAACATAGCAGAGCCGACCTTGGACCTCGTTCAGTGGAGTGACCGCTCCCATTTAAATTATCAGGACCCCAATCACTCAAACCCACTGCTGTTGGGTCAATTCCAACTCACAGCGATCCCATAGGGTTTCCAAGGCTGTAAATCTCTGTAGAAGCAGACTGCCACATCTTTCCTGCACGGAGTGGCTAGTGGGTTCTAATCGCCAGCCTTTCTGTTAGCAGTTGATGTCTTTAACCACTGCACCACCAGGACTCCTCATCAGGACCCCAGTGGTGTCTAAATAGCTCTCCATCCATTAGGTGGGGAAACTACCGCTCTGCTGACGGCAGGCCACCCTGAGGGAGGGTTCATCTGTTGCAGGGTGATTGTTAATCCCTGCAAAGGAGCCCAGGGCCACTCTTGTGGAGGGACATCGTTGGGAGGTGGATCTTGGTGGACGTCTTTTTCTTTTTCCTCCTTGTCTGTGATGAGAAAGCCAGCAGGTCTGCTGGGCTGTGAGGCAGCATGGGGAAGGGAACTCACGTGGATCCCAGGGATCCCCATTCACTAAGGAGCAGGGGAGCCTCCCCTCGGAGGACCGCATTTCGCAGGAAGTCCTGGGATGCCGAGGGCAGGGAGCAGGCGACCGATACCTGGAACTGGCCCCTGAGTGTCTGGGCGAACCCCTGCTGCCCCATCAGGTGCTCCCAGAGCCGCTGAAGATGGTAGAACCATGACGTCTGCACTTGCTGTCCGGTGGGAGACACAGGACTTCACAGCAAACTACCAGAGGCGCAGGTTAAAATCACTCACGTGAGGATTCTCTTAGTGTTTTCTGTCTTTTAAATCGAAACGGTCGTTAATAACACCAGTAAACGGTATGAAAAGTGTGAACACAAGCTCGTCCCCCTCCTCGGCGTGACAGACTTCCCGGGGACTCAGAGGCCTCACTGGCCGGTGATGGCGTCCATCCTCAGGGACACACTTCACAGGTGATCCAGCATTGATGACAGTGCCTGCCAGTGCCGAGATCAGGGCCAGCAGGGCGCCGCAACGCACCCCGGGTGCAGGTGAACAGGCCTGAACGTGAGGCCTCACCCCACCTGGATGAGTCTCTCAGAGCAAGGTCCGTCTGAACCCACAACCCCAGGACAGGTGAGGTCTGTCACCTGGCTTGAATGGCTGCTTTCCACACCTGAGGCTCACCTGTGTGAGCCCAACACACACACACACACACACACACACACACACAGTGAAATCTGTGAGAGCCAGAACTTGACAGGACTGCCTTGCTTTTCCGGGTCTCGAACATTTTCCGCCATTGATAGGGTTCGACCCGGCCACTTTTCTATCCCATTTATTAGTGGAAAATATTTGAAGTTTCTTTCTCTGACAGGGTTCCGCCTTACACGGGTTCCAGCTTTTGCAGATTTCACTGTATACACACACACACATCATGAGATTGATTTATTGTGTATATATTTAGGTAAAAATTTATTATAGATATGGACATAGACACAGACAAAAACATGCTGTTGTTGTTGTTAGGTGCCGTCGAGTCGCTCCTGACTCATAGCCACCCTCTGTACAACAGGATGAAACCCTGCCCAGTCCTGCGCCATCCTCACAATCATGGCTATGCTTGAGATATAAACATAGACGCAGATAAATGAAGAGATTCACCTTAAGGCAATGGCTCACCAGATTGCGGTCTGGCAAGTCTAAAACCCATAGGGCAGGGGGCAGGTGGGAACTAAGGCAGGAGTTGACACTGCAGCCTTGAGGCAGAATTTCTTCTCTGGGAAACTGATTATGCTCTTACGCT
>NW_004444005.1:10156071-10169026 GCF_000243295.1 Trichechus manatus latirostris | reverse complement strand
GGAGGACGAGTTGACCACGTGATGAAGTCCTCCTTGGAGCTGCTATTCTCTGGGCCCAGCCCTGCCTGCAGGTTCTCACAAGAGAATTAATGGATGAGCTGCTGCTGGCCCTGACGTGAGACAAAGAGACACAACTCGAGGTTGTTACAGCAACAAAGCCAGAAGTATCTTCTCAGCCCTGCCAGGGAGCAAAGCTGGAGAAGTGCTCTCACCAAAGCCCACGCCGCATCAGAGCATGGACGATGGCTTCCATATGGAGCCTCTGTGGATGGAACACTAATAGGGGAGAGTGGAGGCCACCCCAGCTCGGCCGGCAAGGAGACTGCACGTCGGGTCTTTGGAGGAGCGAGCCAGGTGACCCCAGCCTCCCTGACAGCATCAGAGCGCGGTGCAGGCCCTCCACTGTGCCTGGCCCACGTCCACTTCTCTGGACTCTGAGCACCGTGGGGACAGAAGCATGTCTTCCCCACTGTTTCCACGTCCAGAGCCTTCCCTTGGAGCCCAGAGCCTACCAGGGACCAGCCCTTGGAAGGCTTGGTAATGGTTTACTGTCGCTTGAAGCCAAGAATGTTGGGTGCACACCTCTCTAGTTCCCTACTGCACCCCCAGTGCCAAGAGCAATGCCTCTCACCAAATTCAAAAAAATAAAAAACAGTTGCCGTCAAGTCGATCCAGACCCATGGCGACTTCGTGTGTGTCAGAGTAGAACTGGGCTCCAGCGGGTTTTCCACGGCTGATTTTTCAAAAGTAGATCACTGCGCCTTTCTTCAGAAGTGTCTCTGAGTGGACTCAAACTGCCAACCTTCCAGTTAGCAGCCGAGCATGTTAACTGTTTGCACCACCTAGGTGCTCCTGACACAAAATAAGTGCTCAATAAATATTGGTTAGTGCTATTCCTTCATTCATGCATGCATTCCCTCACTCACTCACTCACTCATTAAATCAAATCATCACTACTAACGATTGTAATTTCAATTGAACCCAATACCGTGTGGTCCGTGACCCCTTAGGCACAGTCGCCCGGCAGGTCTTGTCACCAGGTCGAGGACTCTGGGGTACTGCTAGCAACCTGCAGTTGGCACCACCCAGATCCACGGAGGGCCAGGTGCCCAGCAGAAAACCAGGGAAATAGGTGGGCACGGACTGTCGTCGTTGCCATGGCCAAGATGCTCAGGGGTTTCCAGCTGCATGAAGTTGTGTTTTCTTTAGGACTCCATGTTAATGGAACCACTCCACGATACTGGCGTCCCCACCGTGGCCCTGTTCCTAACGTCACAGTCAGGAAGCCCATTTTGTCTTTCCACGGGGGAGAGGTGAGTCCGACTCACATCAGGAGTCATGTTCAGCCCCCCTCCACAGGGGCCAGTCCAGAGCTAGGAACCGCCCCATCAGTGAGAAACAAAAAGGATGGTCTGAAGGAGTGGGGGCTGGGGCAGCCTGGGGTACTCCAAGGCTGTTACCATAATGGTTCAGTGGTAGCATTCTTGCCTTCCATGAGGGATAGCCATGTTCAAGTCCCGGCCAATGCACCTCATGTGCAGCCGCCACCCATCTGTCAGTGGAGGCTTGTGTGTTGCTCTTATGTTGAACAGGTTTTAGTGGAACTTCCAGACTAAGACAGACTAGGAAGAAAGACATGGCAATTTACTTCTGAAAAATCAGTCAATGAAAACCCTATGGATCACAATAGTTTGTCATAACTGGTGATGGGGATGTTGCAGGACTGGGCAGCCTTTTGTTCTGTTGTGCACTGGGTCACCGTGAGTCAGGGGCCAACTCAATGGCAGCTAACAATAATATAACTGATGTGGAGGAAGCGGAACACCCAACTCATCTCCTCTAGCCTCCCTGTTCTCATCTAAGGGGTAAAAACATTAATACACTTGTCTCTTGTGAGCTATCCGCCTGTGTCTGATCAAGTCTCAGCCCCAGACAAAAGAGAGTTTCTGGCCCCAATACCTACAGCCGAATCCTGGAAAATGGAAAATTCACTCCAACAATGGCATCTGAGAAATAGCCTGAGCGCCCCCCACCACCACGAAAACAACAAGCACTTTGTGGGCATCACGAGGCGCCAGGCTCTGGGGAGCAGCCATGAATAGGACCCATACGGCCCCAAAGAGTTGCATTGTCGTGAAATATCTCCCCAGCAGGGTCCCAAACGCCATCCACCACTATCTTTCCATTTTTATCCTACAATTATGTGAAAATTCTTTGCAAACTCAAAAGTGGTGTTTAATGGGTACAGCTCTTCCCACGATGATGGGAGATCCATCGACCTTTCCACTGCGGGGAGTTGGCAGTCTTTAGAAGACATCGTGGCCTGGCTTACTGAGAAAATGATTTCCCCAAGGATCAGATAAGGCACGTTTTCTCCATCCCCACAGGGCTGTAAGGCAGAGATATCCCCGAGCCCTGCTCAACGTCAGCAAATCCCACAGATAGCAGCCTGATCAAACATCGTCTCTGCTCTAAGCCTCTCATCACTGTGAGTCTGCAGGGGCCCTTGGAGCTTCTCCGTGGCAGAATGGCATCCTTTTCTCCTCTTCCTGTATGCTTCTCATCTGAATCCAGCTCCTTCCTGGGGACAGAAACTCTACTCTCATGCAAGTCACAAAAACCTCCAGACCCTAGGTGCCTGGAGCCCACCCTGGGCAGGATTCCTGCTTGCTGCCCTGTGTCCTTGTGCTAGGGAGGATTATCTGCTAAGGAGGTGGCGGTTTTCACGGGGTAAAACCCATAAACCCACTGCCATAGAGTCAATTCTGACTGACAGTAACCTTATAGAACAGAGTAGAGCTGCTTCATAGAGTTTCCAAGGCTATAAATCATTATGGATGCAGACTGCCACATCTTTCACCCTTGGAGCAGCTGGTGGGTTTGAACTGCCAACCTTTCAGATAGCAGTCGAGCACTTAAACTGCTGCATCACCAGAGTTCCTTTTCATGGTGTAATTGAGTTGAATGCACCTTCTTTCCTTCTGTTTATCCTTGGCAATGGTGGTGGGAAAATGTTTTTACTTGCTTCTTTGAGTATCCTTGTTTCCTTGAGGGGAGAGAAATATTCCAAGGCAGAAACTTTGCTTTAACCAGAACAAGACCTTATGTCTATCATCCTAAGGCGGTGGGTGGGTACCATGGCAATTGGGAACCACGCAAGGATGTAAGCAACAAGAGGAGATGGTCTGGTTTGTGGAGAATGGCTTGGCATGGGAGGGACAGTTGGGGACTATTGCAACATCCCAATGTCGACTCAGTTCAAGCAATCAACATACCCACTTGCTGAGTTAGATGATGCATTCATTTCACTTCTTCTTTCATGACTGTATTTGATTTTCACATGCAATCCTCAGAGATACACAGGGCAGGCAAAATTATCCTAACTTTTCAGAATTTTTTAAAATACCATCCAAAATTTTAAGTTGCATTTATATCCAAAGGAATGTAAAGTCATGTTGATATCCTTCTTTCTCATTCAACTTTATTTAACCTTCACGAAATCCCAGGATGTGGTAATGTTATCCACGATTTACAGATGGAGAGGCTGAAGCTCAGACAAGCTAAAGGTTGGTCTCACTGTGAAGCCTGGGCTTGTTTCCACACAACAACAGAGCAGCTTGAACCCCATGCTGCAGTGGCCAGATGGGAAGAACACACAGGATAAGTAATTTTGAAGGACTTCCTCTTGAGGAGCCCTAAGATGAACATCTGCCACCCCTGCCCTCTGCTGCTGATGCTGCCCTTGTCCTGTGCCAATGCCCACCTGGCCCCACGAGACCACTTCTCGGACCTCTTGGACTCCACTCCAGATGCCCAGTGTCACTGTGATGAGCAAGGGGGTCATTGCACAGTGTCCTCCAATGATTGTAAGGAACTGACATGCAGGCATGGGCAGCCACAGGCACAGAGGAGCCAGCTTCACCCTAATCTCAGGATTCCATCCGTAGCCTACCTTCTTGGAAGAATCTCCCATCCCCAGGATATTCTTGCACTGATCAAAGGCAGAGATGGTAACTGTAGGAACTGTGAAGGAGGTGCATTCTCTCATGGTCCAGTTCATTGCAGTGTTTCCTGGGAGCACACAATGTGCCAGCTCTGAGATACAGGGTGAATGAGTCTTGAGTCCGGCCCTTGGGGGCTTAGGAATCAAGACAGACAGAGTGAGAAGCCCAACATGATGTCACACAGACTGACATCCCTGCTAGTAGTCTGATGTGCAGACGACACATACAGAAAAAAAAGATATAGATAGACAGACAGATAGATAGATAGATGATAGATTAGATAGGTAGATAGACAGATAGACAAATGATAGATAGATGATGGATGGATGGATGGACAGATGATTGATAGATACATACATACGTAAGTACATAGACATATAGATAGACAGTTGCCGATGAGTCTGCTCTGACTCATGGCAACCTTATGTACAACAGAACAAAACTTTGCCCGCTCTTGCATCATCCTCATGATCACCAGCAAGTTCAAGTCAATCATGGTGCCACTCTGCCAATCTATCTCACTAAGAGTCTCTGACACCCTCTCTGGGTCTCTATTTCACCAAACGTGGTCTCCTTCTCCAACAATTGATCCCTCCTGATGATATGTCCAAAGGAAACAAGTTGGACAATGTTCTATTGTGATCCTTCTTCTTTGTTCCCAACTTTCCCATTCCAATCAGCAGTAGGTATCAATGTATCTTGATTGCACATTTGATCTATTTCAGACTGCAGAAGTTGGTCAAGATCTTCAATTTCTTCATCTTTGGCATTAGTGGTTGGTGCATAAATTTGAATAGTCATATTAACTGATCTTCCTTGTAGGCATATGGGTATTATCATATCACTGACAGTGATGTACTTTAGGACAGATCTTGAAATGTTCTTTTTGACAGCAAATGCAACTCCATTGCTCTTCAATTTGTTATTTCCGGCATAGTAGACCATATGATTGTCTGATTCAGAATGGTCAATACTAGTCCTTTTCAGCTCATTAATGCCTAAGATATGGACCTTTATGCGTTTCATTTCATTTTTTATGACTTTCAATTTTCCTACATTCATACTTTGTACATTTGATATTCCAATTATTAATGGACGTTTGCAGCTGTTTCTTCTCATTTTGAGTCATGTCACATCAGCAAATGAAGATCCAGAAAGCTTTACTCCATCCACGTCATTAAGGTTGACTCTACTTTGAGGAGACAGTTCTTCCCCAGTCTTTTTGAATGCCTTCCAACGTGAGGGGCTCATCTTCCAGCACTATACCAGACCGTATTCTGTGGCTATTCATAAGGCTTTCACTGGGCAATTTTTTCAGAAGTAGACTACCAGGTCCTTCTTCCTAGTCTGTCTTAGTATGGAAGCTCTGCTGAAACTTGTTCACCATGGGTGACCCTGCTGGTATTTGAAATAGCAGTGGCATAGCTTCCAGCATCACAGCAACACACAAGCCACCACAGTACAAACTGACAGATGTATTGTGGAAATTTCCCATAGAATCCTTCAATACTGCAACTCAAGGCTTGAATTTTTTTGTTTGTTTGTTTGTTTCAGTTCTTTCAGCTTGAGAAATGCCAAGCCGTGTTCTTCCCTTTTGGTTTTCTAACTCCAAGTCTTTGCACATTTTGTTGTAACACTTTACTTTTTCTTCTCAAGCTGCCCTTTAAAATCTTCTGTTCAGCTCTTTTACTTCATTTCTTCCTTTTGCTTTTGCTACTTGACATTCAAGAGCAATTTTCAGAGTCTCTTCTGACATCATTTTGGTATTTTCTTTCTTTCCTTTCTTTTGCTTTCTTCATGTATGATGTCCTTGATGTCATCCCACAACTTGTCTGCTCTTCAGTCATTAGTATTCAGTGTGTCCAATCTGTTCCTGAGATAGTCTCTAAATTCACGTTGGATATACTCAAGGTTATACTTTGGCTCTTGTAGACTTGTTTTAATTTTCTTCAGCTTCAACTTGAGCTTGCATATGTGCAATTGATGGTCTGTTCTGCAGTTGGCCCCTGTCCTTGTTCTGACTGATGATACTGATTTCTTCATAGTCTCTTTCCACAAATGTAGGCAATTTGATTCCTATGTATTTCATCTGGCAAGGTCCAAGTGTATAATCATCATTTATGTTGTTGAAAAAAAATATTTCCAATGAAGAAGTTGTTGGTCTTGCAAAATTCTATCATGCCGTCTCCAGCTTGATTTCTATCACCAGGGCCATATTTTCCAACTACCAATACTTCTTCTTTTCCAGCTTTTGTATTCCAATCACCAGTAAGTGAAGGTAATTAATATGAATTTAGTTCTTATCATGATGAGGTAATTTGCTAGGCAGACAAAAGCAATGACATGTACCAGTAACAACAATATAGCAATAGAGGTACAGGTACTGAGCTCTCACCCTGCAGCAGGCTCCCATGAAGTGCTGCACCTGCCTTCATCCCCCACACTCCCAGAAACCCTGGGAGGAGTCACTGACCTCATCCTCATGTCACTAAAGAGGACACTCATGCCTAGACAGTGTCCAATGCCACACAGCTACGTACTGACTATGGCTTCTGGCCTGTCCAGCTGCCTACACTTGCCTCCTGATAGCAAAGTCCTCTTTCTGAAGCCACAGTTGTTCCAGCTCTTGTGGTATCATGAATGTGAGTCCAGGTCCCACCCTCCAGCCCTACCCATTCCATGTAATTTACGATGCAGACCCCTCTCCCCACCCCTACACTGATGTCAAGCTACAGAGGTGGTCACATGACCTCAGCCTGGCCAATCAGATCATGGACAAGAACTCAATATCCCAGAGAAAGCAGTCTGGTTCAGGGACAGCCAATTGGTCCAAGCAGGATCCTTTCTGGGAATTTTCTGATGGAACTACTTTATTTTATCTTATTTTACTTTATTATCTTATTTTTTAAAATCATCATAGAATATAAATAACTATTTTTGGTAGGTAGGTCTGTGAATTTTAACTGCTATAGAGATTCATGTGACCACTATGACAATCAAGATCCAGAACAGTCACATCACCCCAAAGATCACCCTCCTGCTCCCCTGTGATCACAGCCTCTCACCCCTCGTAATACCTAGCAACCACTGATGAGCCTTCAATCACTGTCATTTTTTTCTGCTTCATTACTATTATTAGGTGTCATTGAGTCGGTTCCGACTCATAGTGTCCACTCCTGTGCCATGCTCACAGTTGTTGTTATATTTGAGCCCATTGTTGTAGCCACTGTGTCAATCCATCTCATTGAGGGTCTTTTCTCTTTGTTGCTGACCCTCTGCTTTACTAAGCATGATGTCCTTCTCTAGGGACTGGTCCTTCCTGATAACATGAGATTGACTTCCTTCCTTCAATATAAAAAACCAAGAACTCATTGCCGTCTAGTCTAGCTACCCTATAGGACAGAATAGAACTGCTCCATAGGGTTTCCAAGGAGTGGCTGGTGGATTTGAACTGCCGGCCTTTTGGTTAGCAGCCAAACACTTAACCACTGTGCAACCAGGTATCCCTCCTTCAATATAACAAGTGTGAAATGTATCAAGTTGTTAGGTGCTTCAATAGCTCATTCCCTGGTGTTGCAGAGTAACATTCCATTGAGCATGCATCGAAGTGTGCTTATCCCTCCACCTATAGACAGACACTTGTGTTGTTGTCAGTTTTGGGCAACTGTTAATAAAGTTACTATGAAAATCCCTCTGCATGTTTTTGTACACACGTACACTTTCCTTTCTCTAGGAGTAGCATGACTGGGTCATATGGTAGGTATAAGTTTAATTTTGTAAGAAAACTGCCAAAGTATGTTTCAGAGTGGCTAAATTATTTGCATCCCCATCAGCAATCCAGGAGAGATCCAGTTGCTCCATAATCCTGTCAGAACTCAGTATTGTCAGTATTTCTCCTTTTTTTTTTTTTAATTTTGACCATTCTAATAAACATGTCCACCACCCTTCTGTCAGCGTGTCATACTGTAGGGGCTTGTCTGTTGTTGTAATGCTGGAAGCTATGCCTCCAGTATTTCAAATACCAGCAGGGTCACTCATGGTGGACAGGTTTCAGCAGAGCTTCTAGACTATGAGAGACTAGGAAGAAAGTCCTGGTAATCTGCCTCCATAAAGATTTGAGTCAAGAAAACCCTATGGGTCAGTTTTACTCTGTCACATGGGGCCACTATGAGTCGACGCAATGGCACCCAACAACAACATGTTCTCCTTGGTGAAATGTCTGTCCAGTCTTTTGCCCATTTTTTAATTGAGGGCTAATCAAGTTGCTATGAAAATCCCTGTGCATGTTTTTGTACACACATACATTATCCTTTCTCTAGGAATAGGATGACTGGGTCATATAGTAGGTTTAAGTTTAATTTTGTAAGAAATTGCCAAAGTATGTTTCAGAGTTTTCTTACTGTTGCGTTTTGGGAGGTTTTTTTATGTATCCTGAACGTAAGTATTTTGTTGGATATATAGTTTGCAAATATTTTCTTCCGATCTGTAGCTTGTCTTTTCACTCTCTTAACAATGATTTTTACAGAGCAAAAGCCTTCTTTTATATGAAATCCAATTCATCATGTTTTTTTCTTCTTTTACAATTGTATATTTGTATTATGTCACTTCTAAGAAAGCTTTTTCCAACCCCTGGTCTCAAAGATTTTCTCCTACATTTTCTTTTAAAGTTTTGATAGTAGTATTTAATCAATGATAAATTGTGAGTTAATTTTTGTGTATACTGTGACATTTAGGTTGAGGTTCATATTTGTTGGAAAAAACTATTCTTTCTCAATTGAATTGTTTTGGCACTATTATAAAATATCAAATGGCCATATTGTGTGGGTCTATTTCTGGACTCTGTATATAATATCTTATTGATTTATGTGCATTTCCCTTTGTCAATATGTACTGTTCTGATTACGTTAGCTGTTTTAGCTTAAAATCCAGTAGTGTAATTTCAAATTCTATTCTTTTTTAAATCATGTTATCTATTTTAATTCCTTTGATATGCCATATAAATCTTGAAATTAGCTTGTCCATATCTACCAAAATCCTGTTGATATTTTATTGGAATTACATCGAATCCATAGATTAGTTTGGAAAGAATTGACATTTTTATTCTGTTGATACCATAAACAGAATATGCCTCTTCGTTTATTTAGGTCTTCTTTGAAAGCTTTAATCAGTATTTTGTACTTTTCAGCATTCAAATTCTGTATGTTTTGTTAGATTGATACGTATTTCATTTTTCAACTATATTTATGTTGAATATTTTTTAATTTTGGTTTTCAAATTGTTCGTTGCTAATGTATAAAAATCTGATTGACTAGTGTGTGTGCACATACACGTGTGTGTGTTGACCTTGTATCCTGCAACCTTTTTTATTTCTAGAAGTGTTTTGTGGCTATTTTAGGAATTTTCTACATAGACAATCAAGCTGTCTATGAATGAGACAGCTTTAGTTTTCCTTTCAAACTGAATTTTTTAATTTATTTTTCTTGTATTATTATACAGGCTAGGACATTATTGCAATATTGAATAGGGCTGGTAAGAGCAGACTTCCTAGTCTTCTTCCTAATTTTAGGGAGAAATTATTATGTCTTTCACTATTAAGTCAGATTTTAGCTAAAAGTTTTTTGTAGATGCCCTTTATCAGGTTGGGGAATTTTCCTCCTATTCCTAGTTTGCTGATAATTTTTTCATGCTTGGATGCTGAGTTTTGTCACATTCTTTTTCTGCACCAGTTAATATGGTTTCTCTTCTTTAGACAGTTAAAATGGTGGATTATATTGATTGATATTTGACTACTGAGTCAGCTTTGAAATCTGAGGATCAACTGGAGTTGATGGTGGTGCATTAAGCTTTGTATATATTGCCAGATTCAATTTGCTAATATTTTGTTGGGGATATTTTCACATATGTTCAAGAGGAATATTGATCTGTAGTCTCCTTTTTGTGTGTGTCTTTGTCTGGTTTAGGTACCAAGGTAATACTTACCTCATAAAATGAAATAGGAAATGTTTCCTCTTCTTCAAGAGTTTGTGTAGAATTGATATTATTTGATTTTTAAAGATTTGGTAGAATTTGCCATTAAATCAATCAGGCTTGGATATTTCTTTCACAGAAAAGTTTTAGCTACACATTCAATTTATTTCATAATTATAGGACTACTCAGGTTATCTATTTCATCTTGGCTAGATTCTGGTAGTTTGTGATTTTCAAGGACTTGGTCCATTTCACATAAATTGTTGAATTTATATGTGTAGAGTTGTTTGTAGTATTCCATACTTATCCTTTTGATGGCTTCAGGGTCTGTAGAAAAAGTCATCTTTCTTTTCTGATAGTGGTAATTTTTAACTTCTCTCCTTTTGTCTTTATCAGTCTTGGTAGAGGCTTATCAATTTTGTTGATTTTTACAGACAAACAGCATTTAGTTTCCTTGATCTTCTCTATTGTTATTCTGTTTTCAATTCTATTGGTTTCTGCTCTTTTATTTATAATTTTCTTTTTTCTTCTTGCTTTGGATTTATTTTGCTCTTCTTTTTCTAGTATCTTAAGGTGGGCCCTAGATTATTTATTGGAGAATTTCTTCTTTTCTAATCTAAGAATTTAATGTCTTAAATGTTCTTTTAGGCACTGCTTTAGCTACATCTCATAAATTTTGATATGTTGTGTTTTTATTTTTGCTCAGTTCCAAGTGTTTTCTAATTTCCCTCGGGACTTCCTCTTTGATCCAATGATTATTTTAAAGAGTGTTGTTAAGTTCCAAGTGTTTGGAGATTTTCCTGTTATCTCTCTTTTATTGATTTCTAGTTTAATTCCACTATGAGCAGAGACCACACTTTGTGTGAAATCTATTGTTTTAAATTCATTAAGCTGTGGTTTATTACTCAGGACATGGTCTCTCTGGTGAGTGTCCCACACTGATTGAAAGTGTGTGTATTTTGCTCTTGTTGGGTTCAGTGTTTTATAAATGTCAACTAGATGCAATTTACTGATAATGTCATTCATTTCTAAATTCTTACCAATTTTGTATCTGCTAGTTCTAAGTGTTGAAAAGCAGAGACGTCACTTTGAGAACTAAGGTGCGCATGACTCAAGCCATGATATTTTCAATCACCTTGCAAGCATGCCAAAGCTGGACAATGAATAAGGAAGATCAAAGAAGAATTGATGGATTTAAATTATGGTATTGGTGAAGAATACTGAATATACCGTGGACTGCCAGAAGAACGAACAAGTTTGTCTTGGAAGAAGTACAGCCAGAGTGTTCTTTGGAAGCTAGGATGGTAAGACTTCATCTCACGTATTTTGGACACGTTAGGAGGGACCAGATCTTGGAGAAGGACATCATGCTTGATGAAGTGGAGGGTCAGTGAAAAAGAGGAAGATCCTCGATGAGATGTATTGACACAGTGGCTGCAACAATGGGCTCAAACATAGCAACGATTGTGAGGATGGCGTAGGATGGGCAGTGTTTTGTTCTGTGGTACATAGGGTCTCTATGAGTCTGAACAGACTTGAGGACACCTAACAACAACAACAACAATAGTTCTATCTCAAGGAGTTGTGGTGGTGCTTAGTTGACCCCTCGACTGCTAACTGAAAGGTTAGTGGTTCAAACCCATCCAGAGGCTCAGAGGGAGAAAAGACCTGATGATCTGCTCCTGTAAAGATTATAGCCTAGAAAACCCTATGTGGTAGTTCTACTCTGTCACATGGGGTTGCTATGAGTCAAAATTAACTTGACGGCATCTAACCACAGTAACAAGTTCTATCTCTTACTATTTGATTACATGTTTGATCAATTTCAGACTGCAGAAGTTGCTAAAAATTCTTCCATTTCTTCATCTTTGGCCTTAGCAGTTGGTGCGTGAATTTGAATAGCAGTTATATTATTAACTGGTCTTTCTCGCAGGCGTATGGATATTATCCTATCACTGTCAGTGTTGTACTTCAGGACAGATCTTGAAATGTTCTTTTTGACGATGAATGCCGTGATGCCATTCTTCTTCAATTTGCCATTCTTGGCATAGTAAACCATCTTATTGTCTGATTCAAAATGGCCAATACCAGTCCATTTCAGCTCACTAATGCCTTGGATATCAATGTTAATGCGTTCCATTTTATTTTTGATGATTTCCAATTTTCCTAGAGTCATGCTTCATACATTCCATGTTCTGATTATTAATGGATGTTTGCAGCTGTTCATTCTCATTTTGAGTCATTCCACATCAGCAAATGAAGGTCCCGAAAGCTTGACTTTGTCCACATCATTAAGGTCGACTCTACTTTTGGGAGGCTGCTCTTCCCCAGTCATATTTTGAGTGCCTTCCAACCTGAGGGGCTTTATATCAGACAGTGTTGTGCTGCTATTCATAAGATTTTCACTGGCTAACTCTTTTCAGAAGTAGACTGCCATGTCCTTCTTCCTAGTCTGTCTTAGTGTGGAAGCTCAGCTGAAACTTGTCCACCATGGGTGATCTTGCTGATATTTGAAATACCTGTGGCATATCTTTCAGCATCCCAGCAACATGCTAGCCCCCATAGTACAACAAACTGACAGATGCATGTGAAAGCTGGACAATGAATACGGAAGACCCAAGAAGAATCGATGTCTTCAAATTGTGGTGTTGGCAAAGAATATGAATATACCATAGATTGCCAGAAGAAGGAACAAATCTGTCTTGGAAGAAGTACAGCCAGAATGCTCATTAGAAGCAAGGATGATGAAGCTTCGTTTCACATAATTTGGGCCTGTCATCAGGAGGGAACCGTTCCTAGAGAAGGACATCATGCTTGGTAGAGTAGAAGGTCAGCAAAAAAGAGGAAGACCCTCAATAAGATGGATTGACACAGTGGCTGCAGCAATGGGCCCAAGCATAGGAACGATTCTGAGGATGACGCAGGACCAGCCAGTGTTTCATTCTGTTGTACATAGGGTCAGTATGAGTCAGAACCGACTCAAT
>NW_004444005.1:10144365-10155226 GCF_000243295.1 Trichechus manatus latirostris | reverse complement strand
TCCATGGGTGTTGATTGTGGATCCAAGTAAAATGAAATCCTTGACAACCTGAATCTTTTCTCCATTTATCATGATGTTGCTTATTGGTCCAGTTGTGAAGATTTTTGTTTTCTTTATGTTGAGGCGTAATCCATACTGAAGGCTGTGGTCTTTGATCTTCATCAGTAAGTGCTTCAAGTCCTCTTCACTTTCAGCAAACAAAGTTTTTTTATTACTACTCACATGGATAACCTTTAGCATCCTTTTACTTTTAATATTCGTATATCGTCATATTAGAAGTGAGTTTCAGATAGGCAAAATATGGGTAATTCTTGTTTTATCCATTCTGACAACACCTATTGTTAAAATAATGGACTGTGTAGACCATTTTCATTTACTGTAATGATAGATATATTTGGACTTAGTTCTGCCATTTTATTATTTGTTTTCTATTTGTTCCTTCCATTTTCTGTTTATCTTTTTCCCCTTTCTTGCCTTCCTTTGGGTTATTTGAATATTTTTAATATTATTGTTCTCGTTTTTTATTGTGTTTCTGTGTATAAACCAAAAAACCAAAATCTATTGCTGTCGAGTCAATTCCAACCTACAGTGACCCTATAGGACAGAGTAGAACTACCCCCATGGGTTTCCAAGGAGCGACTGGTGTATTCTAACTGCCAACCTTTTGTTTAGAAGCTGAGCTCTTAACCACCATGCCACCAGGGCTCCAGGGCTTTGTGTATAAATCTAAAAAACAAAACAAAATTTGTGGTTCTAGGGATTGCAATATACATACTTAACTTTATACAGCTACTTCAAAACAATATTTTACTGCTTCAAGTGGAATATAGGAAACTTTTCTCCATATGAATCCCTTTATCCTCTCTCTTTATGTGATAGTCATCTTATAATTTACATCAACATACACAGAAAACCCCATTAGATAATAGCACAGCTTTTACTTTCGGCTGTCAAACATATTTTGAAAAACTCAACTGGAGGAGAATTGTCTGTTATATTTACTCACACATTTACTGCTTCTGTTACTCTTTCTTCATTCCTGATGTTGCAAATATCCTTCTCCTATCATTTCCCTTCTGTCTAAAGAGCCCCCTTTAGGAACTCTTTTAGAATACGTCTGCTGGCAATGAATTCTCTCAGTTTCCTCTCACCTGAGAATGTCTTTAATCTTTATTTTCCCTGGATATATATTTCTGGGTTGACTGTTCTTTTCTTTCAGCACTTTAAAAATGCCATACCACTTCCTTTTTGCCTCGCTGGTTTTGAATGAGAAATCCACGGCCATTTGAATTGTTTTCCCCCGTAAGTAACACATCATTTTCTTCTGGCTTCCTTCAAAAATATGTATGTGTCTACTTTTCAGCAATTTGATTATGATGTGTCTGGGCATGGAATTCTTTGGGTTTATTTTCTTTGGGTTTGCTGAGCTTCTTGATTCTGTTGGTTTATGTCTTTTGCCAAATTTGGGACATTTCCAGCTGTTACTTCTTCAGTTTTTTTCAGCACCACATTCTTTCTCCTCTCTTTAATTCCAATGGCATGGATATTAGACTTTTTGTTGTTGTCCCACAGGTCCCTGAGAATCAGTTCATTTTTTTTCAACTTGTCCCTTTGTTGCTCAAATTTGATCATTTCTATCGGTCTGTATTCAAGATCACTGACGTTTCCTGTCATCTCCATTCTGCTATTAAGTCCATCCAGTGAGTTTTCTTACTTTTTTCATTTTCAGAACTAAAATTTTTATTTGATTCTTCTTTATAGCTTCTATTTCTTTGCTGAGATGTTCTCATTTTTTATTGATTTCAAATGTGATTTTGATTTGTTGCTGGATTATTTTAATAATAGCTGTTTTAAAGTCTGTCAGATAATTCCAAAGTCTGTGTCATCTCAGTATTGGTCTCTATTGATTGTCTTTTTTTTTCATGAGAGTTGGCATTTTCCTGATTCTTCACATGCCAAGTACTTTTGGATCCTATTCTGGGTATTCTGAATGTTTTAAGACTCTGGGTCTTGTTTACATCCAGTGGAGAAGTTTCTATTTTTTGTTTGTTTTTGCAGGGAGTTGACCTAGTTGTGTTCATGCCACACGTCACAACCTGCCTTCTCTGGGCTGGCTGTGTGTATAAAGTCAGTTCAGTTCTATTGTACAACAGAATGAAACACTGCCTGGTCCTGTCACATACTATCATCATTATGCTTTAACCTATTGTTGCAGCCACTGTGTCAATCCATCTTGTTGAGGGTCTTTGCAGTTCTATTCAGATTGGTGTCATGTGTGCCACCCGGGGGCCGGTATAGGACTTGGTCTGTGGTCTGCTAATTCAATTCCCAAAACTTTTCAGTGCTAAATAGAATGAGTATCTATGCTTGCACAGCTTGTGGGGGGGGTGGTGATCCCAGGAGTTCATGAACAACTTTATGGGGTCACTTTCTCAAGTTACTCTAGCTAGAGAAAGCTGGGACTTTATTTACTCTGTTCTACTATGCACTTGGAAACCCTTGTGGTGTAGTGTTTAAGTGCTACAGCTGCTAACCAAAAGTCTGCAGTTCGACTCTACCAGGCCCTCCTTGGGAACTCTATGGGGCAGCTCTACTCTGTCCTGTAGGGTCGCTCTGAGTCAGAATTGACTCAACAGCAATGGGTTAGGTTTTGGTTTTTGGTTACTATGCACTTGCACAATCGTACCTTCTTCTGTAACCAAGAGACAGGAAAACCAAAAAAAAAAAAAAAAAAAAAAACCGGTTGCCATCGAGTCAGTTCCGACTCATTGCAATCCTATAGGACAGAGTAGAACTATCCATAGGCTTCAAGGAGAGGATGGTGGATTCGAACTGCTAGCCTTTTAGTTAGCAGCTGAACTTTTAACCACTACGCTACCAGGGTTCCGGAGACAGGAAACACAGAGGGAAAAGAAGTGCCGAGTGTTGGTTCCACTCTCTTGGAACCCCAGATCCACAGCAGGGAGAGGAAGGCTATCCTGCTTCACAGTTTTGGTTGCTGTGTGCTCCTGTGCCTGGCTGCTGCCACTGACCCTGTGTGATTACTCAGTGGACCAGGGCATGAGAGAATGGAGAATAAAAAGAGAAAACAAAATGAGGCTTTCTGAATGTTCTCTGTGTGTTTGGATGTCCTCTTTACTGCTCCCTGAGCTGCTAGCCAAAAGGCCAGCAGTTCAAACCCACCAGCCACTCTGAGGGAGAAAGATGTGGCAGTTTGCTTCTATAAAGATTTATGGCCTTGGAAACCCTATAGGGCAGTTCTACTCTGTCCAATAGGGCCCCTATGAGTCAGAATTGACTCGAAAGCAGTTGGTTTGGTTTTTTTGTTTGTTCTGTTTTTGAGCTAGAACTAAAGAGTCTCTCCTAGAGCCCTCTGTGTCTGCACCCTGATGCCCAGTTCTGGATTTTCAGTGCATTGAATTCTGGCTGGAGAAGACCAGAGGAAAAAAATGATAAACTATCCATCACCCTGGTGGTACATGGGATTTCTGTGTTCTTCCCCAATATTCCTGCTGCTTCTTACTTTTCAGAGTCTTCAAATGTTGACCCTTGTGTTCTGGCAGCTTTTATAGGTACAAAGTGTGGGAGAGTCAAAATGGAGTGCGCCTACTCCACCTTACCCAGAGCCAGAACCTACTATGCTTATGTCTGCGTGTCAAATTTTCAACCTTATTTTTCTAAAGCTTCCTCTGCACAATCCTCAGAGTTTGTAACATCCTAAAACCCATTTGAACCAGAGCTGTACAGCTCCGGCAGGTGGTGTCAAATAGCATGTTTTGATGAAATTTTCTGCATTTGTTCTTTCATAACATTAAAAAAATGTATCCGTGTAGTTTTATTGATTTGGATTTGGAAACACTTTCCAACACTTTTAACAGAATTTTTGTTCAGTGTGTCCCAGACACTAGTGTCTGGTTATAAGCTGTGAAAAAAAAAAAAGTGGAATTATTTTTCTTTTAAGAAAATCAATACATCACAAGAGATGTCTTTAACAATAAGAAAGGCAAAGGGGAATGAAAGTTTCTGCCTTAATATAACCTTCAGGTTGGAACAGGAGGTGATGACGGTGAAACCATTCGCATGGAGCCCAAAGACGTGGCAGTCTAGGATCAGAACCAGGGATGGATGACCCAATCAGCAAGGCATGCTGGAGCTCGCTTGTGTTTACTTACTAATCTGTAGTGCACAGCTTTACATGGTGGTGAGACACTTCACAAGACGTGGTGAAAAACAGGTGAGATTATGCGCTACAGATTAGTAAGCACAATGAAGTCCAGGTGTGCCTTGCTTACTGGTGAATCTGCCCCTGATCACAACACAGGTTCTAGAGGTTTGATGACATATGGCTATAAATGTTATTGGTAAGAACTGACCTCAAGTCCTATATCTTCTCAGTTCAGCCAGGCCACACCTTCTATGCAAAGTCTCCAGCCATCTGGACCATCCCATGTGTTTGTCTACACCTTTCTCAGGTGGTTCCTCAGCCAAGGCTGCTTCTCGGTTCCTTCCAAATACACCCATCAGTCCTGGCCCAGTCACCTGCCTCCTCCAGACACTGCCTAGACTGGGTGGGCACATGCTCATCTCTTCCAGCTACCAGATCCCAAAGGCCGAGGTATTGTTGAGGTCCCTGGCCCGTGCTTCATCTCCATAGGATTGGGCCAGACACCAATCGATAATCAATAAACACCTATCTTCCCTCTTTTCCCTCCTTCAGTTTTCCATCCTCATTCCTCTGAGGCAGGGCTGGAGCAGATGATTCCTACAAGAAAAGCAGGAGTCGTACAGACAGGAAGGCTAAACCAAGAAAACGTAGGGTGTCTTCAAAGCTTTAACGATGCATGAGCATGGGATTTTTGGTGAAAAATAAGTAGTTCAGGGTGGGAGTGTGGAGGGCAAGGTGGAGGGGAATGGGAGTTGAACCTGAAGTGGTGGAAGGAACAAGTCCCTGACAGACCTTGAGAAATATATATGTACATGTAAACCTGGTGTCTCGACCCCATGTATTACAGAGTAGAACTGCTCCATACAGTGTTCTTGGTTGTGATCTTTACAGAAGCAGATGACCAGGACTTTCTTCTGAGGTGCTGTCACGGGATGGGTTAAAACCACCAACATTTAGATTAGTAGATGAGAGCGAGCCATTTGCACCACCAGGGAACTAATGTATATATCCATATACACAAACCTATTTAGACATATATGTATATAGACGTATGCACAAAAACCCATCTGTCATATTTTATATTTACACAACAATACGTCAGAGGTTTAGCTGCACAAAGTGTTAATAGGTAGGGTTCTGCTCTGTACCCCACCATGGTGGAAGACAGATGGGTTAAGACACAATGACAAGGCAACATTACCTAAGCAGAGGAAAGCACAAGCCTGGGGAGGCAGGGAAGTACCCCACCTTGCCTTATGAAATCAGAGAGGGCTCCCTGCAGGAAGAGGTATCTAAGCCAAATCCTAAAAGACAAATAGGAGACAGCCAGATGCAGCAGAGAGAGGGGTGGGACAACCCATAATAATAACTGCCTCACATTGAACATCTGCTATATGCCAAGAACTGGGCTGGACAATGTCCACAGGCATCATTTCTGATCCACACAGCAACCCTGGGCATATGTGGATGGTCCCAGCAGTCAGAAGAGGAAACTAAGTCTCAAAGACATGAACCAGCTTGTTCAGGGTGACTTAGCAACTAAGTAAGGCCAGAGAGAGCTGGGGATCTCAGGTGGATCAGGTGGCTGGAGGTGGACCATGAGGAGGGAGTTGCGCATGGTGAGGCCTCAGAGGTGAGTAAGAGTGACATGGGGACATGGCGGATCCTAGTGGGAAGGCAAGACATCTAGAGCCCAATACAGGGGAAGCAGAAACCATTAGACAGAACAGACGTGACTGGAATTGCACTTGGGGGAGATTCCTCTGGCAGCTGCTGGAAGAGGCTTGGAGGGGCGCTGATGAGAAGCACAGAAGTTGGAGTGAGCACTCAGGGCCGGCTGAACTGACGGGCTGGGTCATTTGCTGTTGAAGCCCAGAGGGTGGGCCTGGAGGCAGCTTTGTCCCTCCTGCCTTCTTCAGGACCAGGCCTGGCACTAAGGCAGAGACGACCCCTAGGAGGAGGTGGGCAGAGTGATGACTGAGAGGGTGGCCCAGGACTTCCTGCAGAAGATTTGCGGGTGCCCAGATCTGGGTTCTGATCGCATCTGATTGGAAGATGGCCTTGGGGGTCTTCTCCTGCCCAGCGGGGATGTGGACCTCACTGCTGCTCTGGCTCTGTGTGACCCTGTGGATGCCTGCTGTGCCTGGAAGGAGAGCATCACCTGAGACCCTACATGGTCCCAGAGAAGGTGTGGCTGGGGAGAGCCATTGCTGTGGCCAGTGGGTCTACAGAACTTGGCTCAGGAGGGGTTTCAATTCTCTCATGGTCCTTCCTTCTCACCTTGCAGCTGATGGTTACAAACCTATCTGAAGGCTCTGATGTAAAATAAAGGCTATCTAGCGCCCATCCAGAAGGAGCTGGTGAGACCACGGAGTCTAGCACCCACACCAAGTCCCTCTCAGGACGATGCCTCAATGCTGAGGTGTGCGCGCCCATGTTCCCAGGAGTCAGCTCTCTTTTAGCAGAAAATGCGTCATCCGAGCTGCTCCCATCCAGCCTGTCACATCACATCTTTGAAGTCTCGGGCCCCAGACAGCACTAAGTCTTATGTAAGAATCATAATTGGTCAGCACAGGCCTATTTTCAGAAGCTTCTGACGGCAACTGACTTTGAATACAGAAGCATGCTGGCAGCAGTGATTGATTTGAGGATCCAGGTTTAAAGACACATGTCTCCTTAGATTTAAGTGTATGCAAAGCACTTGGAGAAGAGAAGAGGATCTTGACTTTTTTTTTCCCCCCCTTTTGTCTGCCTAAGAGCAAAATCCCTCACTTCATTAGCAATCCATGCCCTCTCGGCTTTTCACAGAAATCTTGCTCCCACGAAGGAAGTGATGGAGGGAAGAGGGGCAATATCTGGTGAGCAAAATGGAGGCCAGAGATGGTCCAAGACTGTAGTCCTCGAGAGCACCTTTAGACTCCACCCCTGACAGCAGGACAAGCAAGACAGATAGAGGACAGTCTCCAACTCGTTTGTTCCACCTTTTCCAAGATCATCCAAGAAGCTCTGGATTAACGCTCATGCTCACCTATACTGTTGTTGTTAGTTGCTGTCATGTCAGCTCTGACTCATGTATAACAGAAAAAAAAAAACATTGCCCTGTCCTGCACCATCTCCATGATATTTGATATGTTGGAGCCCATTGTTGAGGCTGTTGTGTAAATCCATCTCATTGAGGGTTTTCTCATTTCTGTTGACCCTATACTTTACAGACCATGATGTCCTTTTCTAGCTATTGGTCTTCCTGATGAAAGACCAATGTAAAAAAGTTAAAGTCTTGCCAACCTCACTTCTAGGAACATTCGATTGTATTTCTTCTAAGACTGATTTTTTTTCATTCTCCCAGCAGTCCATAGTATATCCAACATTCTTTGCCAATACTACAGTTCAGGTGCTTCCATTCTTCTTGTGTCTTCCTTTTACATTGTCCAGCTTTTTCATTCATATGCGTTCTTTGATAAGATGATGACTTGAGTCAAGTACATCTTAATCATCAAAGTGACATCTTCTCACATCTGCACTTACTCCTTTATTGATCTCCTCTGGTTGTAGCTGCTGTCCTTCAAACGCCACCTCTGCTCTGAGGACCCCAGTTCATATCTCCAGTGCTCACCTCCCCCCAGAAATCCAGGCTCCAGTGCCACTGATCTGCCTGGCTCATGTCTGCATGGGGATGATCAACAGCTGTCTCAAACTCACCATTCCCCACAACAACAACAACAAAAAAAGAAATCCTATTGCCATTGAGTCAATTCTGACTCATAGCGACCCTATACAACTGCCCCATAGGGTTTCCAAGGAGCAGCTGGTAGATTCAAACTGCCAACCTTTTGGTTAGCAGCCTTTGCTCTTAACCACTGCATCACAAGGTCTCCATGTCCTACACAAAGCCTTCAATTCCTATCCCCTCAGACCACTTCAACACAACGATGGAAGGCAATCCTAATCCCATCCATCCTGTGGCTCACAGTGAAATGCTGGTATCATCCATAACTTTTCTTTCTCTCACACCCAAGACTAGCCCGTCAGCAAATGCTATCAATTCTCTTGTATTAGCTTCACAGGGATGCTGTAACAAAGTACCACAGACTGTGTGGCTTAAAACAATAGAAATGTATTATCTCACAGTTCTGGAGACTAAAAATTTTATTTCACAGTGTGGGCAGGGTCACGCTCCCTCTGAAGGCTCTAGGGGAAGATCCTTCCTTGTCTCTTCTAGCTCCCCGTAGCCCCAGGCATTTCTTGGCTTATAGATACATCACTCTAATCTCTGGCTCTGCCTTCACATGTTCGTCTTTCCTAAGTGTCTATGTCTCTGTGTCTCTTCTCTTCTTCTGAGGAAATAGAAGATATAAGTCATATTGGATTAGGGTCCACCCTACTCCAATGTGTCCTCATGTTAACTAGTTACAGCTGAAAAGACACTATTTCCAGTAAGTTCCCATTCACAAGTACAAGGGGTTAGGACTTGAACATATCTTTTTGGGGACACAAAATGTATCCCTTCACAATAGATCTAGAATTCCAACACTGCTTACCACCAGCAATACAGCCTCTACTGTCTCAGCCAGGCCACTGTCCACTGTTACCTGGACTATTGCCAGAGGCTCTGGCCTGGTCTCCCAGGTCCTACATTTGCCACCTGTGGGCCATTCAAGATAGAAAAGCAGAGTGACTCTTAAACAATGTAACTGAGGTCATGTCTCCTTTTCTCACAATGATACCATAGCTGCCATCTCACTCGTGATAAAATCTAAAGTAGCAAGGAAGATCAGCGAGGCCTTGCATGGCCTGTCCTGCCCCCACCCTGCCTCCCTCACCTTAAATCCTGCTTCTCTTCCCCTTCGTATGACTTCTCTTTTGCTGTGTAATAAATCACTGCAAGCTTAGTGACTTAAAACAACACACATTTATCATCTCATGGATTCCATGGGTCAGGAGTCTGGTCATAGCTTACTGCGGACTCTGCTCAGGGTTGCCAAGGCTGCAGTCAATGTTTTAGCTGGGGGTGGGGTCTCATCTGGAGGGTAGAATAAGGAAGGATCCACTTCTAAGCTATCTCAGGTCATTGGTGGAATTTGTTTTCTTGTTCCTGCAGGACTGAGGACCTCAGGTTCTTTCTGAATGTCAGCTGGAGACCACTTTCCACCTCTGGTGGCTGCCTAAATTTCCTTGCCACTTGAGCTCCTCAGCACAGTCACTTAGATCATGCAGCCAGCAAGCAAGGGGAGCTTTTAGAGTGAGACTTCCAGCAAGAGGGGGTCCTATATAATGTATTGAAATCATGGGAGTGAGGAGTCCTTGTGGTACAATGGCTGAGCACTCGGCTGCTAACTAAAGGTCAGTGGCTCAAATTCAGCTAGTGGCTCTGCAGGAGAAAGACCGGGAAATCTGCTCCTGTAAAAATTACAGCCTAGAACACCCTGTGGGGCAGTTCTGCTTTGTCACATGGAGTCACTATGAGTCGACATCGACTCAACAGTACCTAAAGACAATCATGGGAGTAGCATCTTATCAGCTATGCCATGTTCTATCTGTCAGTAGCCAGTCACATATTCCACCCACATTCAAGGGGAGAGGATGAGTATCCTCACCAGGGACCAGTGAACAGAGTGAGCTACCCTAGAGTCTGTCTGTCACACCCACAACTCTCATTTCCCTTCATCTCATGGATGTTATATGCCTTGGGCCACGTGTCATCTGCCCTAGATAAGTGTGCAAATAGGTGAGCGCCCTGGTCAGATTGTAGGGCAACAGTGACGTATGCTCAAACCCTATGGGAACGAACCTCTGGCTTGGTCTAAACAAAATAAAGCAGTACTGGTTATAGCGTCTATTTTCCAAAGTCTTCAAGCACAGTGGTGGAAGATTCTCAAATATTTCACAAGTATCTCCCATGGGTTCTTTGTTCAGGAGATTCTATTTAGTTCATGTCAGAGGTAACTTGAATTTTTAAGTGCTGTTAGCTCTTGTCCAGATTCTGTTGAAAATAGAGTTTTGGGTGACAATGAGTGAGATTTCAAGTATGGTCCTTGTTGGGCTTAAACAACCTGAGACTTACATTTAATTTCACAATATTTTGTTTTCCAACCTCTGTTTGTCTATAATAATAAATCTTGGTATTTTCCACCCTGGGAATAGCTTTTTTACTATCCAGCTGAATGACATTCCTGAAAGATGTGATTTATACTGGGCAGTCAATTGCCAACATGGAATTTAATACGTGATAACCCAAACTCATTGTCACAAAGACAGATGAGTGCCTAGCCCATTGGGAACTTTATGAAACTGGGCTGGATCCAAAGGCCATGGGGGTGAGTAATGGTCCCTAGGCATTAGCTATTTTGCTATTATATTGTTAGCCCAGTGTCTGTGCTACAGACAGGCTTCAGCTTTTCATTCTACCTACCTATGCACAACCTTCTGCAAGTCACGTCATTTAACCTCTCAAATTCTCATTTTCCCAGTTTTAAAGTAAGGGTTAAATAATGCTTATTTAGTAGAGTCTCCTCCCACAACTCTTTTATTTTAATTTTATTAATTTTTTTCCTGATCTACAGACGTTTAACTATTTTATTGAGTCAAATTTATTTTAGTTTTTCTTTATAATTTCTTCCAGTGATTTTATTCCTACAAAGTCCTTACCTACTCTGATATCAGTTGATTATTTGCATCCATATTCAACTCATATTTTTT
>NW_004444005.1:10136221-10138229 GCF_000243295.1 Trichechus manatus latirostris | reverse complement strand
TTGACTCGAAGCTAACTCGTTTGTTCCTGTGGTTTTTAAGGAATTTTTACTAGTATCTTATTTTGGTCCAGATTTGCATTTTACTGATGACTAACAAGGTTGATCAACTTTTTATGTTTATTGGGCATTTGGATAGCCTCTTCTGTGAATTGCCTGGTCATCTCTTTCGCCCAGTTAGCAATTGAAATTCTTGTCCATTTTTTTTTTAGTACAAAGGATTTCTTGATATATCCATAAAACAAGGCATTTTGGTTCTGCATATTTCATGTGTGTGTTTGGTTTAGGTTTTATATCTTGTCTTAGTCATCTAGTGCTACTATAACAGAAATACCACAAGTGGATGGTTTTAATGAAGAGAAGTTTATTTCCTTACAGTGAAGTAGGCTAAAAGTTCAAATTCAGGGGGTCAGCTCCAGGGGAAGGCTTTCTCTCTCTCTCTGCCTTCTCATCAGTGTTCCCCTGGACTAGGAGCTTCTCCGGGCAGGGACCTCGGTCCAAAGAATGCGCTCTGCTCCCGGCACTGCTTTCTTGATGGTATAAGGTCCCCCTCTTCTCTCTACTCACTTCTGTCTTTTATGTCTCAAGAGATTGTTTCAGGACACAATCCAATCTTGTAGATTGAGTCCTGCCTCACCAACACAACTGCTGCCCATCCTCCCTCATTAAAGTCATAAAGGCAGGATTTACAACATACAGGAAAATCACAGGATACCAGGAATAATGGCCCAGCCAAACTGATACACACATTTTTGGGGGGACATAATTCAATCCATGACATATCCTTAATAGTATCTTTTGAAGAACAGTCACAAAAAAAGGAAGATCACAAAAAAAGAAAAAATAAATGGCATTCTATATTTCAGATTTGTATATGCACTACATCTAGAATTAATTTTTGTATATGATGTGTAAGAGTCAAGATTTAATTTCACATGTTAATAGCCAATTTACGCAACACATATATTGAAAGGAAACCCTGGTGGCATAGTGGTTAAGAGCTACAGCTGCTAACCAAAAGGTCGTCAATTCAAATCCACCAGGCGCTACTTGGAAACCCTATGGGGCAGTTCTACTCTGTCCTTTAGGGTGACTATGAGTCGAAATAAACTCAACGACAACTGGTTATATTGAAAAGACTGTATTCCCACTACCATATAGTGTCAAATTTATCATAAATCAAATGATAGAATATGCACAAAACTTTTTTTGCAACGTCTGTTCTATATCTATCCCTGTCCTAATACTACAGAGTCTAAATTACAGTAATTGTGTAAGTTGGCATGCTCTTCAGTATCATAAATCCTCCAGCTTTGTTTCTCTTCAAGATTTATTTGACTCTCATGGACCTCTTTCATTTCCATATAAATTTTAAAACCACCAGGCCAATTTCCTATTAAAAAATCTACTGGAACTTTGATTGATACAGATTTATTTAGGAGCAATTGACGTGTAGACAATATGGAGTCATTCAGTCCATGAACATAGTAGATGAGCTCATTTATCGTAATCTTTGCCTCAATAATATTTTGTAACTTTCACTGTGGAGATCTTGCACACCATTTACTAAATTTATTTCTATGGATATGAGTACTTACAGTCTGTTGTAAATGGTATTTTTAAGTTATTTTTCTAACTGTAGTGATGGTATAGAAATACAATTAATTTTTGTATATTGTTCTCTTACTATTGATCTTACCAAAATAATTTGTTCTTATATTTTGTTTGGATGCACTTTTAGATGTTCTAAGTATACTATTATGTCATCTTTAAACAATATTTCTTCTTTTAGTACACTGGCAAAGACTCCCAGTATAATATTGGAATACTATACCTCCTGCTTCATGTTTTGCTGTTCACATGCATTTCAATTATATATACTAAATACCAGAAGGCAATATTATTATTATTGTTTGGTTTGGCCAATGTTCACTTAAATTTACTCACATATTTAACCATTCCTTTGTCCTTTATTCTTTCCTGTATAATCTACTTAGTTTTCTTTCCGGGT
>NW_004444005.1:10134406-10135831 GCF_000243295.1 Trichechus manatus latirostris | reverse complement strand
GCTTGATATTTTTCATCAATTTTGAAAAAAAAATCTTGGCCATTGTTTCTTCAGATATTAATTTTACCATATCCCTTCTCTTCTGTCTAAATAAACTTAAATATTTGACTTTTTCACTTTTTTCAGATATTTCTTATGTCCTGTTCTCCATTTTCTGTTTTCTTTCTTTATGCTTCAGTATATTTGTTATATTATATCATTCCTTTCATTAATAATTTCTTATTACCATCTGTCTATCAGTTTGTTGTACTACGGAGGCTTGTGAGTTGCTATGATGCTGGAAGCTGTCCCACCAGGATTCAGAGACCAGCAGGGTCACCAGTGGTGGACGGGTTTCAGCTGAGCTTCCGTACTAAGACAGTCTAGGAAGAAGGACCTGGCAGTCTAGTACTGAAAAGAATTAGTCAATGAAAACATTGTGAATAGCAATGGAACATTGTCTGATATAGTGTCGGAAGATGAGCCCCAGCGGGTGGAAGCCATTCAAAAGAAGACTGGGGAAGAGCTGCTTCCTCAAAGTAGAGTCGACCTTAATGACATGGATGGAGTCAACCTTTCAGACCTTCATTTGCTGACATGGCATGCCTCAAAATGAGAAGAAACAGCTATAAACGTCAAGTAATAATCCAAACATGGATTGTACGAAGTATGAATCTAGGAAATCAAAAGTCGTCAAAAATGAAATAGAATGCACAAGCATCTATATCTTAGGCATTAGTGAGCTGAAATGGACTGGTATTGGCCATTTTGAATCAGACAATCATATGCTCTACTATGCTGGAAACGACAAATTGAAGAGGAATGGCATCATGACGTTCATTGTCAAAAAGAACTTTTCAAGATCTATCCTGAAGTACAACACTGACAGTGATAGGATAATATCCATACGCCTACAAGGAACACCAGTTAATACGACTATTATTCAAATTTATGCACCAATCACTAAGGCCAAAGATGAAGAAATTGAAGATTTTTACCAGCTTCTGTGAAATCGATCAAACACGCATTCAGGATGTATTGATAATTACTGGTGATTGGAATGCAAAAGTTGGAAACAAAGAAGAAGGATCCGTAGCTGGAAAATATGGCCCTGGTAATAGAAATGATGCTGGAGATTGCATGATAGAATTTTGCAAGACCAATGACTTCTTCATTGCAAATACTTTTTTTCACCAACATAAACAGTGACTATATATGTGGACATTGCCAGATGGAAACACAGGAATCAAATCAACTACATCTGTGGAAAGAGATGATCGAAAAGCTCAATATCATCAGTCAGAACAAGGCCAGGGGTCGACTGTGGAACAGACCATCAATTGCTCCAATTCAAGTTCAAGCTGAAACTGAAGAAAACTAGAACAAGTCCATGAGAGCCAAAGTACAACCTTGAGTATATCCCACCTGAATTTAGAGACCATCTCA
>NW_004444005.1:10122745-10133276 GCF_000243295.1 Trichechus manatus latirostris | reverse complement strand
AGATGACACAACCTTGCTTGCTGAAAGTGAAGAGGACTTGAAGCACTTACTGGTGAAGATAAAAGACCACAGCCTTCAGTATGGATTATGCCTCAACATAAAGAACACAAAAATCCTTACAACTGGACCAATAAGCAATATTATGATAAACAGAGGAAAGATTGAAGTTGTGAAGAATTTCATTTTACTTGGATCCACAATCCACACCCATGGAAACAGCAGTCGAGAAATCGGAAGATGCAGTGCATTGGGCTAATCTGCTGCGAAAGACCTCTTTAAAGTGTTAAAAAGCAAAGATATCACCTTGAGGACTAAGGTGTACCTGACCCAAGCCATAGTATTTTCAATCACATCATATGCATGCGAAAGCTGGATAATGAATAAGGAAGACCAAAGAAGAATCTACACCTTTGAATTGTGGTGTTGGCGAAGAATATTGAATATACCATGGACTGCCAAAAGAACGAACAAATCTGTCTTGGAAGTACAACCAGAATTCTCCTTAGAAGCATACTTTGGACATGTTATCAAGAGGGATCAGTCCCTGGAGAAGAATATCATGCTTGGTAAACTAGAGAGTCAGGGAAAAAGAGGAAGACCCTCAAAGAGATGGATTGGCACAGTGACTGCAACAGTGGGCTCAATCATAACAAGGATTGTGAGCATTGCAAGGACCAGGCAGTGTTTCATTCTGTAGTGCATAGGGTCATTATGAATCTGAACTGCCTCGACAGCACCTAATAACAACAAAATGTTTATTCTACTGTTAAACCCATCTACTGAGTTCATAATTTTAGTTATTTTTAAGTCTAGAATTTTATTTGATTGTTTACATATTACAGTTACATTGTGAAGTTTTCCATCTTGTCAAGTATTTTCTTGTTATTTCATGTTATTTTATTCTTTTGTTGTTGTTATTTTAAATCTATGTCTGATATGTCCAACGTATGAGTCACCTGTGGGTCTAATTCTATTGTCAGCTTTCTCTCTTATTTGTATTTTGCATTTGCCTGCTAAGTTTTGATTGAGTCCCAGTCATATGTCAAAAAATTGTAGATGCTCTGTATAGTGTTATCTTCCTCCAGAGAAGTTTCCTCTTATCCCTTCCCAGGCAAATTGAGTAAGGGCAGACACTCCAAACCAGTCAAGCTATGAGATGATTCAAGTATGAGTTTTAGACTTTTGAAGGCCGAGACTCGCTTGGGTTTCTCTTAATGCTAAGTTGTAACTTCAGTATTCAACTAATAGCCTGGGAAGTTTGGCAAGACCTCTTCTTCTTGGCATTAGCACCTGCCTTGGACTGTCAACACTGTGCAACTGCCAAGACCTCTGCTCAGTCTCAGCTCTCTCGGCTGCTCTCACTTTCAGCAGCTTAATGATTGGCAAACACTTTGGAGAAAAATGGTATAAAGTATTAGGCTTCCTTCTCTACACTTCCTTTCTTTCCAGGAACTTAGGCCCTCAAATCCTTCTGCCTTGGTATCTCTCAAATGGTTTGATTTTTTTTTTTTAATTTCATCCAGATTTTATATTTTTCTCAGTGGAAAGGGTGGGCTATCACTAGATTTTTTGTCATAGCTGGAAGAGGAAGTCTTCTTTCCTGGGGGTTCTCTGATACTTAAAGTTAGGCATGTGATATGGTTTGGCTCAGAGCGTATTGTAGAGCAGGTGTAGAATAATATAATAAAAAAGAAGATTATACTAATGTTAAGTTATTACTGTGATAATTACTTCTATTAATTATTAATGATAATATTTCAAAATCAAAACTTCAAATTAAATTTTATTATTTTAATTTAGCTTCACAGACAACAGAAGTTGATTCTTTCCAGCTTATGTAGAAGTCTTATTTCTCATTGCGATTTAATACACTGACACTTTAATCTATTCATACTTATTTGTAGATTTATGTTATATTACTAATATTAATAATGATAATGATAACAACCACAATAACAACTAGCATGTATTAGCCACTTAATGAATGTCAAGTACAATTCTAAATATTTAACGTCAATTATTTCATTCTTTCTCATAGCAAACTCTCTTAGTTATCTACAGAAATACTACAAGTGGATGGCTTAAACAAACAGAAATTTATTCTCTCACAGTCTAGAAGGCTAGAAGTCTGAATTCAGGGTGTCAGCTCCAGAGGAAGACTTTCTTTCTCTGTGGGATCTGGGGGAAGGTCCTTGTCATCAATCTTCCTCTGGTCTAGAAGCTTCTCAGCACAGGGACATTGGGTCCAAAGGACACATTCCCTTCCTGGTTCTTCACTGTTGGTGGCATGAGGTCCCCCTGTCTCTCTGCTTTCTTCTCTCTTTTATATCTCAAAAGAGATTGACTCAAGATACACCCTAATCTTGTAGATTGAGTCCTGACTCATTAACATAATTGTATTGAATCCTGCCTCATTAACATCATAGAGGCAGGATTTACAACACATAGGAAAATCATATCAGATGACAAAATGGTAGACAATTACACAATAGTGGGAATCATGGCCTAGCCAGGTTGACACACATTTTTGAGGGACACAATTCAACCCATAACTTTCTACCCTCTGGCATCCAAAATCCATGTCCTTGACACATGTAAAACGCATTCACCCCATCATATCATAGCAAAAGTTTTAAATCAACTCCAAGTCCAAATTCTCACGTTCTGCAAAATTCTTCTTCATCTGTGAACTCTAGAATACAAATTGTCTGCTTCCAAAGTACAACGGTGGAACAGGCACAAAGTAGACATTTCCATTGCAAACAGGAGAAACTGGAGGAAAAGAAAGTATAACAGGCACCAAGCAAGTCAGCAGAACACATTACATTAGCTCTCAAGGTTTGAAAATAATCCTCTGTTCTCTGAGACCATTTAGGCAATGACCCTGCTCTCCAGACTCTGGGTGTGGGCCAAACTCTCCAGATTCTGGGTGGAGGCCTCTCGGTCCTGGGCTTCAGGTCTGACTTCCAGGCCCACTGGAATGGCAACTCTGCTCCCTCAGATTTGGGCAGCCCCATTCTCCTAGTCCATCTGAGTGGCAACCCTACCTCCGCAGCTCTGGCAAGCCCTTTTCTTCTGCCCCTTGGGCATAGCAACCCCATCTCCTCAGCTTTGGGCTGTGGATCTAGCCTCTTCCCACTGACACTCATGAAAGATAGCCCCACACTCCAGAACTGAGTTGGTGAAGATCTGACTCTTTGAAACCTGGGAGGCTGTAGCTCCACCCTTAGAAACTCCAGAGACCATGGCTCCACCCTTTGAGACCCCAGAGATCATGGCCTTACCCTTTGAGACTGAGGCAGCTCTGTTTCCTGTGTTCCTTGTCTCTTCAGCTTCTGCTTCCTTATACTTTCCATTATGACAAAATTATAGAAAAGTATCAAACATACAATCACCCAGACCCTTGCCTTTCACCAATATCTGATCTATTGGTGATGATATTTTGCATATTTCTATTGCCATCTCACTCCATGAATTAGCAGTGCCCTCTTTACTACTGGAAGCAGAGTTATCAACATCTTTAAGACTAACCAGACTTAAGAACTAATTTATAAAACTCATCCTTACAATTTTTTCTCTAGAACCACTCTCAGTACCAAACATCTTAGGCTGGGTTCTCTAGAGAAGTAAAATCAGTAAAGTGTATAAATATATATAGAGAGATTTATATAGAGGAAATGGGTTACACGGTTGTAGAGACTAGAAGATCCCAAATCCATGGGTCAGGCTGGAGGTTTCTCCTGATTCATGTAGCCATAAGTGCTGGCAAACCCAAGAATGGCAGGTCAGATAGCAGGGCTTTTTCTCACTCTGGATCCTGCAGCTGGCTCCTATTCATCTGACCTCTGGTTCTTGGGACTTGAGTTAGTACCTCACCTGCCATCTTGTCTGCTGATCTTGAGATTCGTCGATCTTCGAAGCCTGTGAGCAAGAGTTAAAAATTATCAGAGCAAAGATTTGGACCAAAGCAATCTGATTCCAATTCTGTATTCTCAAACATCTGCTCTCCTGTCTCCAGTAATTCATAAGATAAGCCAAAAAGACTGAAAGCTCAGGATGCACTGAGAATATCCAGATTTTGGACTATGGTCTTGGGAGTATTGGGAGGTCCAATGCAGGCAAAAACACAAATTTTCTAGGCTAAATGATATTTCTACATTGTCCTGTTTTAAGTCTACAAATATCAAATAAAACTATTTATTTAACATATTTGTATAAAATCATGGTTTTAAAATCTAAAGTTCAGTGATGAAAAAGTTCTATATGATCCCTGTCCTGACTGAGATAATCACCCAGTGGAGATGGAAGACCACTCAAGATGCATAACGGTAGTTTTGTATTGCAGCTATCATAAGTAGAAAATGCTGAGAAAGTGCATGTCCAAGGCTCCAGCTGGTCTGACGCATCAGAGATGGTGTTCTGAAGGAAGTGATATTTCCATCGAATCTGTCAGAAAGGTGAAGAGGAGTGGGTTTGAGAGCATTGCAATCAGGTGAACCAGCATGAGTATGGGATCTAAGATTGGGAGGAACCTAGCTCATTCAGGGAAATGGAAGAAAATCAACCTAGTGGTGGACAGGGAAATGTGGAATGAAGTGGAGGAGAATTCACTGGGACCAGATTACACAGGACCATCCAGGCCAGGTTACAAATATGGATTTAACTGAAAAGTAATGGGGAGCCTTCAACGGACAGAATAGGATGAATTGAACTGTTAAACCACGTTTTATAAAAAAAGATCATTCTGGCTATACAGTAAAAAATGCATTGGAGGACAGCAAGAGTTGACTCAGCTAGGAGCCCAGGTGAGTAGGTAGCCCAGGTGAGAAATAATGGTGACTTAGGCCAAGGTGTTGGCCACGGGGATGGAGAGAGGAAGAGTGGCACAAAGAAGCTTTAAGAAAGAAGACTTGAAAGGATTTGGTGACAGACTGTGGGATTTAGAGAGTGGTTGATATAAACAATACTCTCAGGTTTCTAGAATAATCATCTGGGTAGGTGGGGAGACATTTCCCTAGGAATGAGAACATACATTTGAAAGTTAAGTTCCTGAGATAACTTTTTGACAGACTGAGTTGATGTTGCTTGGGAGACGTCCAAGTGGAATTTTCTAGTAGGCAGTTGCAAACACCTGTCTGGAGCTCATGGGAGAGATCTGAGCCAGACAGAAATTCAGGAATTGGTGTACTGATTGTAATTTAAGCGCAGGGAGAAGATGAAATATCTCAGAGTGTGTAGAATTGAAAGGGGGAGGACCATTGCAGGTGACCCAAGAGAATAGAACATTGTTCAGTCACGGCCTCTAGTTGCTTGTTCTAATAAACTACACCTCTGAATATCTTTCTTCTAATTATATGTTCTTGTTATTTCATGGAGGCATGGGACTAGGACTCATTCTTGTAGCCACTCTTCCTCAATTCCTCAGGGACCATTTCCTGACCATATTCCAACATCTCTTTTGTCTCTCAAATTGGAAATAATTCTCAGTAATCCACTTGTCTCCACTCCATGACTTCTGTGTTTGTACTTCAGAAAAGACCCCTTTTCCTTGCATAGACTTCTGTGAGAAGATCCTAAAAATCTCACCACTTCCAACGCTACTCTATCACACTGATGCCAGGATTATCATCCCCTTGACTATAAAGAAACCAAGGTTGGCTCTTTGAACCTACCAAGCAGTGTCATGGAAAAAAGTTCTGGAGATTTGCTTCCATTAAGATTACAGCCAAGAAAACCCTATGGAGCTCAGTTCTACTCTGGAACACATAGGGTCACCATGAGTCAGGACTGACTCAATGGCAATGAGTTTTGGTTGATTAGAAAGAATCATGCTTTTCCTTACTTCAAAACCTCTGACTCTAACCATTGCGTAAACGGGAGAGTCCAAAGATGCCCACATCTGTCTCCAACGTGTTTTCACATCCTCACCCTCCATTGCTCCCTATCCCCCTCCTCTCACACAATAACCATGTGGCAGCAAGCGTGATGCTGTCTGCCTTAAACACCAGACTCATCTGTGCCTCTGAGTCTTGGCCTAACTTGGCCCCTATGCCTGAAATGGCCCTTCTCATTTTCATGGTCATAATGTTATGTGTTTACCACATGTTCCAAACCCTCCCCTCTCCCAAGCGTAGAGGAAAACCACTTTTCACAGCCCGTTGCATCTAGGTGAGGCTGTGTGATAATGGCAAAATGATATGGCACTTCCATAGCCTGGCCAATAAAACAACCCATATCTATACTCTTCTCTCCTACACTTCCATGGCATGGTGTCTTAGTTATTTAGAGCTGTTACAACAGAAACATCACAAGTGGATGGCTTTAACAAACAGAAATTTATTTTCTCACAGTTCAGGAGACTTGAAGTCCAAATTCAGGGCACTGGCTTTAGGGAAAGGCTCTCTGTCAGCTCTGGGGGAAGGTGCTTGTCTCTTCAGCTTCTGATCCTAGGATCCTTGGATATCTCATGTGGCATGACATCTATCTTTCCCTATCTCTACTTGTATGCTTGCTTGTGCTCAATCTACTCTTGTTATATCTCAAAAGAGACTGACTCAAGACACATCCTACATTAATACTGTCTCATTAACATAACAGAAAACCCATTTGCAAATGCGATTATAACAACAGATATAGGGGTTAGTATTTACAACACATATTTGGGGAACACAATTCAATCTGTAACACATGGCATGTTGAGAACATATTATCCTAAGATGATCCAGGAGCTGAGGTCCATGAATTACTGTATAGAGAAGGTGTCCCTTGTCCCTTCCCACCAACCACTTTGGAGTATGATGTGAGTGACTTAAACTTTTCTTGTGTTAGCCTGCTAAGATTTCATATTTATTTGTTACCACAACATAGCCTACCCACCCTGACTAATATATCTGTTTTCTATACTAGAAAACTCCATTCATCTTGCAAATCTCTGAGTAATTATGGCATTCTTCCTGCAGACCTTCCCAACTCCCCCGGATTTTTCATGCCTCTCCCCCTCACTCCTTTTTTGCTCCTGGAGTATGTTAAAATAGCTCTCAACACATTGTCTGGGGATTTTTATGTCTGTCTCCTCCCTTAGAAAGCAAAATCCCAAATGGAGGAGATGTGTCTCTTCACTTCTGTGCTTCCAGATCTCCAAATTTTAACCCCTGGCTAGCCATGTGGCCGGTGCTTAGTACCAGGAAGTGATGGAGAATTGATCTATGTGATTTTATCTGTCTATCAAAGTCAGACTTCCACTTCGACCACACCAACTTCCAAGTGTCCCACCACCCCCCTTAGACATGCCCAGGGACCCCTGTGAGGCAAATCACAAATAACCCACATTCCTCCTAGACACAGGGTGTAAGATGAGACCATCAGAAGCCTTCTCTAGAATTTTCTGCTGTCTCTCACATTGGACATAGTGGAGATACCAGCACACCATTCTCTCCAATCGTGAGCTCTGCAGATGTGACCTGGGTGCTGGAGGCAGCTCTGTCTCCAGAAGGAGGAAGAACCTGAGAGTTAGGCTTGACCCCAGACAGAAGCAAAGATGACTGGTGGTGAAACAGAGTCCAACAGCAACTGGGTGGACGTGGAATCTTCCTGCCCTCTCCAAGTAGCTAAAGAATTCGGTCTCTTCCCTCTGCTAAGGTAGCTGGAGTCGGGGTCATGCACGTGAGACCAAAAGAACTCTTACTAACACAGATGATCTGATGTGTGAACAACGGTTTCCTCTTCCTCCTGTTCACTGTACCACACAGACAGATCAGTCCATTCGTACCTCGGCTATTCTCACACCAAAAAAAAAGAAAACCCATTGCCGTCCAGTTGATTCTGACTCACAGCAACCCTATAGGACAGAGTAGAACTGCCCCATAGGGTTCCCAAGGAGTGACTGGTGGATTCGAACTGCCAACCTTTTGGTTTGCAGCCAAGCTTTTAACCACTTTGCCACTAGGGCTCCCAGTTATTCTTAGTGACCAGTAATGAATCTTCTGCCTCTATTGTGTGCAATTTGTGCAAGGAATTTTCTGTTGTATAATCTCGCGTTTCTCTCAGCACTCACCTTGTAACTTGCTATAGATATACACATTTTATGTGTATGATATTATATGTGTGTGTGTGTGTGTCTACATACGTACGTGTGTTTATGTATATATATGTATGTTGTTGTTGCTTGGTGCTGTCAAGTTGTCTCCAACTCATGGTAACAGAATAAAACCCTGCCCTGTCCTGCACCATCCTCACAACCATTGCTATGTTTGAATCCATTGTTGCAGCCACTGTATCAATCCATCTCATTGAGGGTCTTCCTCTTTTTTCATGAAGAATATTGAATATACGATGGACTGCCAGAATAACAAACAAATCTGTCGTGGAAGAAGTAAAGCCAGAATGCTCCTTAGAAGCGAGGATGGCAAGATTTCTTCTTACTCTGGACATGTTATCAGGAGGGACCAATCCCTGGAGAAGGACATCATCATATATATGTGAGTGTGTGTATATGGATGCATGTGTACACATATATATATACACACAAATATGATATATATATATCTTGTATTTGTATTTTTTAATCAACCTCAACCCTTTTTAAAAATGATTGAACATGTCTCATAAATGTTCATAGAATAGTGCATGATAAAATTAACAAATGAGAAATATCACAGCATTTGCTTAGTATGTCAGACTATATTGCATTTATTTTTTGCATTTTTAGTGATGCGTGTCAGTAAAGTGCAAAAAAAAAGATTTTGTAACATAATTATTTACAAAATGTATAATGTGCACAACCTAAAATTCAGCTTATTTTTTAACAGAAATATGTAGTTGTAGAGATTTTGAACCTCTTTGGGCTCCAGTCCTACCAACGGAACTCCTCACGGTTTTCTTCCACCCTGGAGCTTCATGTTCCCCAGATGCACACGCGGGTCTTTCTGTACAAGGACTGAGGCTTATAGAAGACCTTAAGTGTGGTAGTGTATTTCTGCCCACCTAAATACAGTGTGAAAAAAAAATGTGTATCAGAGTAGAATGGTGCCCCATAGGGTTTTCAGTGACTGATTTTTCAGAGGTAGATCACCAGGCCTTTCTTTCGAGGCACTTCTGGGTGGATGCGAACCTCCAACCTTTCAGTTAACCATCTGCCCCCCACCCCAGGGACTCCTAAAAGAGAGTTTAGAGTCACGCAAGTGGCAAATGGTCTCACCTCGAGCCAAGGAACACAACCCGCATGGTGAAGTTATTCCAATGTGTGAGATAAAATTACACAAGGTGCACAAATAACCAGTAAAATAAATTTAAATAAGTCAATATGAATTTTTCCAATCTGAGCAAGCACTTGTTTCTTCTAAACCTGTTTGATGGTTCCAGCAATGACAATGGTACTTCCCACACGGCTTTCTATGTTCTAATGGACCATCTGGCCGGTTAGCGATACCCACTTCTATCACACCAGCTCCTCGGTGCTGCCAGCAACTCGTGCAAAAACGTGTCACGTTTGAGGCTATGTCAGCATCACACTTTTTTCAGTAAGAATCTATTGTGGAAATTTATTCATTCATTATTTGACCTAAAAGAAAAAAAAAGTGTTTTCTCTGAACAAATAAGAGAGGAAAGTATAATCAATATATCTACCTTGGTGATAATAACACGGACATCTTTAAGAGTCTACTCTATGGAAGTCTGAAAAAGGAAAAAGAAAAGTCATAGAAGACCCTCCTCATTTGACCCAACAGTTATTTTATCTTCTTGAAAACGCAACCTCCATGAAACATTGCATTTTGTGAAAACAGGATTTCTCTCGGCAACATTCTCAGCTCATGACCACAGCGAGTGCATCAAACCGGTAGGGTATGAGCTACCCGCCAGGTGACCGCATTTTGAAATTAAAGCCCATGAATATAAAATGATCCAAAATAGAAATCCTCCAATATGCTTAACACCTCCTAAGTTTCTAGGTTTTAACTTTCTCTATTACAAAACAAAACCCTTTTGTGCCTAAAAAGCCTAATAAAATAATGAAACCATAGAAATTAGAACCATGGGGGATCTTCGATGAGTTTTTAACTTCAGGACAAATTACCTCTGGTTCAACGAGTCTTTGAATGTCCTAGAATATTCTACCAGGTGTACGTGTATAAAGTGTGTACGTGGACACGCAGAGAACCCATGGTTTGTGTTAGGATTTTATTGTCAATAAACTAAGTGAATAATTCAAAAACCTACTAGAGAATTATTATCTGCTGTTATTACATAATTATAGGAGTCCTGGTGGTACAGTGGTTAAGTGTTTAGCTGCTAATTGAAAGGTTAGTGGTTCGAACCCATCAGCAGATGCTGACCCATGGGGGAAATTATCTGCTTCCTTAAAGACTACAGCCTTGGAAACCTTATGGGGCAGTTCTACTCTGTCTTATAGCATTGCTATGAGTCAGAATCAAGTTGATGGCAATGGGGTTTTATTATATAATTATAGATTTATATAAAATAATAATATAAAATATTAATCACTTTGATGACTAAGGTGCACCTGACCCAAGCC
>NW_004444005.1:10092241-10122645 GCF_000243295.1 Trichechus manatus latirostris | reverse complement strand
TAGTATAATAATAATACAATAAGAAACATAATTATGTTAGAGATAATATGGTATAAGTTTGGGCATTTTTAAAGAATTCTTCTCTGTGAGAAAAATATAATAATAATACAATAATACAATCACTTTGATGACTAAGGTGCACCTGACCCAAGCCACAGTCTTTTCAATAACCTGATATGACGTGAAATCTTGACAACGAGAAAGGAAGACCAAAGAAAATTGACACACTTGAATTGTGGTGTTGGCAAAGGATATTGACTACACCATGAACTGCCAGAAGAACGAACAAATCAGTCTTAGGAGAAATACAACCAGAATGCACTTAGAAGTGAGGATTGTGAGACTTTGACCCGTTTACTTTGGACATGTCATCAGGAAAGACCAATCACTGGAAAAGGACATCATAGTTGATAAAGTAGAGCGCCAGCAAAGATGAGGGAAACCCATTCATGTGACAGATAGACACAATAGCTGCAACAATGGAGTTGAGCATACAAACAATCGTGAAGATGGCGTAGGACTGGGCAACTTTTTGTTCTATTACACATAAAGTCACTATGAGTTGGAGCCAATTCTATGGTAAAACAAAAGCATTATAAAAATATGTAATATAAAGAATAGCCATTCAAGAATGCAGTAGAAGTTTTTTGTATACACACTTGGTAAAAGCTGATCATAACAGCTAAATGTTATTGAATGTGCCTATTTGCAAGCACTGTTCCCAGGGCTTTATGTACATCACGTCTTTTCCTGCACAGGACCACCCTGTGAGGTCAACAGGGAAAGGCAGATCCTGCCATCTGGAGCTTACAGTACACGGCGGGCCAACACAAATGCAAGACAGTTCACATCGCACATGACAACCATCAGCGCCTTGAGGAGGGACAGAGAAGGTGTTCGGAGGAAATCTCTGTGGACAGGGGAGCCAAGATGTCCTTCCTGGAAGAAGCAGCTTTGCTGGGCTTTGAGGAGGAGCAGGTTGCAGCAGGTAGAAATAGGCACGTGAGCAGGCTGTCCTGGGAGCACAGCACAGCAAAGGCAGAGAGGTGGGAGGACAAGCTGGTGCTAGGCCCTGCACTACAGGCTATAAACATGTAGGCTTAGGGAGCAAGGCCTTCTTAGCCAGAAGGGCCAGGTCCCACCCATCCCACCCTGCGTTGACATGTACTAGCTTTATGGCTTTAGATTAAATGCTTCATCTCTCTAAGCCTTAGTTTCCACCAATTGCAAAATGGAGGTTATAATCTCCCACCCTGGTCCTACCATTGTGAGGATGTGGCCTGTGTTCCACGACTATGGACTTCCCTGCTGCTGTTCTAGTTATCTCTGTAAATTCTCAGAGAGAACCAGTTGCCACTGAGTCGATTCTGACTCAGGGTGCCCCCATGTATGTCCAAGTACAACTGTGCTCCATAGGGTTCTCCAGGGCTGATTTTCTTCTTAGGTGCCTCTGGGTAGACTAGAACTTCCAAACTTTCAGTTAACAGCCAAGAGTGTTAACTGTTTGTTCCATTCAGGGACTCCTCAGGGAGAACAGCAGTCTGTTTTCTGAAATTATGTGCACAAGAGACTCTTAACCCTGCTTTTGGAAATGGACATAAACAGATTATTTTCCTAAGTTGTTGTTTGTTGTTAGGCGCCGCTGAGTCGGTTCTGATTCATAGCAACCCGATATACAACAGAACAGAACACTACCCAGTCTTTGGCCATCCTCACAATCGTTGCTATGTTTGAGCCCATAGTTGCAGATGCAGTGTCAATAAATCTCGTTGAGGGTCTTCCTCTTTTTTGCTGACCCTCTACTTTATCAAGCATGATGTCCTTCTCCAAGGACTGGTCCCTCCTGATAACATGTCCAAAATACGTGATACAAACTCCTGTTATCCTGGCTTCTAAGGAGCATTCTGACTGTACTTCTTCCAAGACACATTTGTTCATTCTTCTGGCAGTCCATGGTGTATCCAATATTCTTCTCCAACACCATAATTCAAAGGCATCAATTCTTCTTCGTTCTTCCTTATTCATTGTCTGGTTTTCACATGCTTAAGAAGTAATTGAAAATACCATAGCTTGGGTCAGGTGCACCTTAGTCTTCAAAGTGACATCTTTGATTTTTAATACTTCAGAGAGGTCTTTCGCAGCTGATTTGCCCAGTGGAATACATGGTTTGATTTTTTTACTGCAGCTTCCATGGATGTTGATTGTGGATCAGAGTAAAATGAAGTACTTGACAACTTCGGTCTTTTTTCCATTTACCATGATGTTGCTTATTGGTTCAGTTGTGAGAGTTATTGTGTTTGTTTTTTATGTTGAGGTGCAATCCAGACTGAATGCTAGAGTCTTTGATCTTTATCAGTAAGTGCTTCAAGTCCTCTTCACTTTCAGCAAGCAAGGTTGTGTCCTTTGCATAATACATGTTGTTAATGACTCTTCCTTCAATCTTGATGCTGTGTTCTTCTTCATATAGTACAGTTTCTCAAATTATTTGATCAGCATACAGATAGAATAAGTATGGTGAAAGGACACAACCTTGACGCTAACCTTTCCTGATTTTAAACCACACAGTATCCCCTTTTTCTGTTCTAACAACTGCCTCTTGCTCTATATACAGGTTCCTTATGAGCACAGTTAAGTGTTCTGGAATTCCCATTCTTCTCAATGTTATCCATATTTTATTATGAGCCACCGAGTCAAATCCCTTTGTATAGTCAATAAAACACAGGTAAACATCTTTCTGGTATTCTCTGCTTTCAGCCAAGATCCATCTGACATCAGCAATGATATCCCTGGTTCCACATCCTCTTCTGAATCCAGCTTGAATTTCTAACAGTTCTCTGTCAATCTCCTGCAACGGTTTCAAAGGATCTTCAGCAAAATTTTATTTGTGTGTGGTATTAATGATATCCACATTCTGTTGGACCACCTTTTTTTGGAATGAGCACAAATATGGATCTCTTCCAGTCGGTTGGCCAGGTAGCTGTCTCCCACATTTCTTGGTATAAATGTGTGAGCACCTCCAGCGCTGCATCTGTTTGTTGAAGCATCTCAAATGGTACTCTGTCAGATCCTGGAGCCTTGTTTTTCACCAACGCTTTTAGTGCAGCTTGGGCTTCTACCTTCATTACCATTAGTTCCTGATCATATGCTACCTCCTGAAATGGTTGAACACTAACCAAGTCTTTTTGGTACAGCGACTCCATGTATTCCTTCCATCTTCTTTTGATGCTTCCTGTGTCATTCAATATTTTCCCTGCAGAATTCTTAAAAATTGCAACTTGAGGCTTGAATTTTTCCTCAGTTCTTTCGGCTTGAGAAATGCTAAGCGTGTTCTTACCTTTAGGTTTTCTAGCTCCAGGTGTTTGCACATTTCATTTTAATATTTTACTTTATCTTCTCGAGCTGCCCTTTGAAATCTTCCATTCAGCTCTTTTACTTCATCATTTCTTCTGTTCCATTCAGCTACTCGACATTCAAGAGCAAGTTTCAGAGTCTCTTGTGACATCCATTTTGGTCTTTTGTTTCTATCCTGTCTTTTTAATGACCTTTTGCTTTCTTCATGTATGATGTGCTTCACGTCATTCCATTTTCCCATAAGTTACACTAACTGTACTCAGGGAACTAAATGGGTGGATGAAAGTTTGGGTACTGGTTGTGAGCTCGAAGCCATTTATCCATCCTCCATTCCTGGGCAGAGAGGAAAAGCACAGGACTTGGAAAGCATCAGTCCCAGCTGTACCCCTTGCCAGCTTGTGCCACTAAGCATACTAAGTCTCACTTTTCTCATTTCTAAAATGAGATCGACATCTGCCCTGCCTCGTTCCCAGGGCGGAAGGGAAAGATCAAGCGTGGCAGTCAATATGAAAATGCTTTGTAATCTCTAAAGTGCTGTTCTCAGGTCAAGTGCTCTGTGTGTGTCTGTGTGTGTGTGTCTGTGTGTGTGTGTGTGTGTTGTATGTGTGAGTCCCCAGAGAAAGTTAATTCTAAGATTTACAGCTTCCAAATATAAATGTTGCTATGGAAGACCTTTAAGATCATATAAATCACAATTGATGGGAATGGAGAAACGCAAAGAAAATTTATTTTGGTTGGGAAAAATAAAAACAGCTGCAATAAGTAAACCACCAGACTATTAAACACAGAGGGGAGAAAGGAAGAAAGGAAGGAGGGTGGGGAGGGAGGGAGGGAATGAAGGAAAACTGCTGTTCTCTATTTCAACACAGATATTGATTGAATTGTAGTCAGCAGAGAAAGGAATGATGACAGACACCTGTAAATGCCTTGGGGATTTTTCCCTACCTCCTCGACACAGGTGCTGGCAAGAGAATGCTCTCAAACGTATGTGTGCTTGCACACACATGTGTGTGTGCACATACTCTCACACATGCTCACATATGCTCACACACTCACACCCTCTCTCACACACTGACACACTGTCTCGCATACACACACACTGTCTCACACATGCACACTCACACACTGTCTCACACCCACACACTGTCACATACTCACGTACACTCACACACATGCTCACACACTCACATACTGTCTCACATGCATGCTCACACACTGTCTCACACACTGTGAGACTCACACACTGTATCACACACTATCTTACACACTCACACACTCATACACTCACACATTCATTCACACAGTGTCTCACACTCACACACTGTATCACACACAAACACACTCACACATTCATTCACACACCATCTCACACACACACACTCTCACACTCGCACTCACCCTCTCACACACACAGTGTTCCAAACAGAGGAGAAGCAGAGGCTGTCCTCCGACCCTGTGAGGTGGGCAAGCTGCCCTGGGCTCTGGAGAATCACGAGGGAGCTGTCAGGGCAAAGCTGTCCTTTGAGATCACACCTGCAGAAACCCCACTTCACCCAGGGCCCCACTGAGCCAGGCGCATGACTGGACTAGCTCTGATTGTCCTCCTAGCCCTCCTCCCCCAGGGCTGACCTACAGAGAGAATGGAGGTGCCTGTAGCTCTGTTCAGCTCAGTGAATGTCACCAAGGACTTGTGCTGGGCACGGGACCAGGAGCACAGAGATAAACAGAACCTAGCCACCATTTTCTGCTTCCAAGGGACCCCAGCTTCAAGGAGGGCAGTAGGCCTAGAGCAGAACATGCCCTGCAGTGGGAAGGAGGGACACTGGGGGCCAGGAGCTCAGGCACAAGGCCCAGCCTGAAGCCAGGAGCCAGGTAGGTGTGAGGAGCAAGGGAGGGGTCAAGCCAGGTGGGCTTCCTGGAGAAGACAATGTCCGCTTCCTGAGATAGCACTCTCTGTGAGGGGCTGCTTGTTTTGCCCTCACTGATTCCCAAGCATGGGGCCTGGCATACAGCAAGCACTCAATAAATACTGTCACCTATGAGTCGGAATTGACTTGATGACAACAAGTTTGGTTTTCTTTGTAAGGGACTCTGGAAGTGTGATGGGTAGGGAATCTCCACAGCCAGATAGGACATGTGGAGGTGAGAAGGTCCAGAGGCCCTGAGGCTTGAGGCCGTGAGCAGTTGTAGGGCTGGAGCATCACCCAAGAGGGAGGTAGGGGAAGCCATTCCAACCTGCTATGAGCAGGAAGCCACTGTGGGGAATTAAGCAGCGATGACACTGCCAGAGTTATAATTTAGAAAGCCACGAGAGTTGAGAACAGGGAGCTAGAAGTGGCAAAGGCATGGAAGAGATCGAGCTTCTGGAAGCTGGGGACTCAGCCTCTCTCAGCTCTGCCTGTAACCAGCCCGTTGAAAGCCTCACAGGGCCATGTGGGGTCCTTGGCCTCTTCTGAGAGTAGGTTAAAAAAAACCAAACCAAACAGTTTCTGTTGAGTCGACCCTGGCTTATGGTGACCCCATCTATATTAGATTAGAACTGTCTTCCATAGTGTTTTCAATGGCTGAACATTCAGAAGTAGATCACCAGGCCTTTCTTCCGAGGTGCCTCTGGGTGGACTTAAACCTCCAGCCTTTTGGTTAGCAGCTGAGCGCCTTAACCTTTTGCACCACCCAGGGAAGCCTGGGAGTAGGTTAGACATACAGAATCTCAGGAAACAGCTCCAGATGAACATTCCGACACTGCATTTTGGAAGCGTCTCTTCTCTGGGGTCCCATTGCCCCTTGAGCAGAGCAGCAGGAATCCTGGCTGCAGGGACAGGGAGGAAGCCTGGGCCGGGAGGGAGCTGAGAGATGCTGAGCCTGCCCGGCGAGTACCTCCAGGACTTGCAGGCCAGTAGTCTGGCTCTCCAGGACCAGCACCATCCCCAGGGCCTTGAAGCACCCCAGGACCATCCCTGAAGGCTCCATCCCCTTACCCCAGGAGCAATGTGATTCAACCATGTCTGCAGGGATTCTGAGACTCACACAGAGGAGCAAGGTTGCAAACAGTTGGAGCAGATTCACCCCAAAAGGCCACTCTCTGAAGAGATTGATTGTCTATTAATGCCAGAGACCTCAGTTCCCAAGGGATTTCTGGGAGAATGAAGTAAATAAACACGTGTGCCCTGTATGGCCCTCATCAATGGCACCAGCACCCCCTGGGCATGGGTAGAATCCAGGATCCCAGACTCACCCTGACCTAAGGCTCAGAGCTGCATTTTAACACTGTTCTCAGAGACTGGTCAGCATGCTGAAGTTCAAGACATGCCGCTCCGTAACTATATGTTATCCACATTGTTTTTACTGCACAGAAAGCGAGCTGGCACGTGCCACCCTATGAAATTCTCTCCAGCCCCTGGGAGTGGTCCTGGCGCCCCAGGTAGAGGGCACCTTGGCAAGGGCTGATGCCTGTAAGCAGCTCCGGAACAGAAGGCTCTGCATTCCTCCCAGCTGCGCCATCTGCTAGCTGAAGTGGAGGCATTAGCGTCATGAGGCTCAGTTGCTTCAGCCATAAAATGGGACGACAAATAATTGAGCCTCCTGGGATTGCTGGGGAGCCCTGGTGGCACCGTAGTTAAGAGCTACGACTGCTAACCAAAAGGTCAGGAGTATGAATCCACCAGCTGCTCCTTGGAAACCCTATGGGGCAGTTCTGCTCTGTCATACAAGGTCGCTATGAGTCAGAATCCACTCCACGACAATGGTTTGTTTTTTTTTGGTTGGGATGGCTGGGAGGGTCTATGACGCATAGCTCAGGACACTGTCTCAGGCACACAGGAGTACTGACTGAATGTGAGATGTTATTGATTAACATTTTATTATCATCATTGTCGTATAAATGAGACAACCGAAACTCAAAGAGGCTAAATTTCTAGACCAACATTGTGTCTTGTAAGTGGTGGAGCCAGGACTCAGACCCCTCAGAGCCCAAAACATTAGTGGTTTCCATTTGCCTCTGTCTGGGAACAGAAGCCTGGGCTGGGAAGGGAGTTGAGAGATGCTGAGCCTGCCCATAAAGTGCTCCCCTAGTCCTTGCAGGTCAGCAGCAAGAGGTGGACACTGCACAGCCTCCAGTCCCATGTGATTCTGCTGCCCCATCCAAACACGAACAGGTGGAAACACACAGCGTGAAAGAACGCAGGAGCTTAAGACACTCATGTCCTGGCCTTAGGGCGTGTGTCTCCCTTGGAGCAACTTCAACAGCCTGGAGGGACACCACCCCACTGTCCAAGAGAGAGATAACATTCTCCTGGACATTCAAGGATGAAGTAGAGACCCCCAGGGGCCCATTGATTTCATGATTTGTACCACTGAGTCCAGCCTGAAGATTAAACCGGTTAGTCCCTGCCTTCTGGACATGGCCGCAGAGCACCAGCCTAGAAAGCTCTCCTGCACTCGTGTAGCTAAGCTTTCCCTTTTATTTAGGTCTCAGCTCAGTTATTATTTCCCCAGGGAAGTTCCCTGCTTCCAAGGATACAGTCAAATTCACTCATCATCTCTCTCATAGAGCCAGCTACAATAAATTCTAGTTATTTGCTGTAGTTGTGTTCCATAAAGCCGCTATGAACACTTAATTAGTGGATTCCCAATCATTGCTCTACAAGAAATACAAGGTTAGGTCCCTGTGAGCCTCTGGTCACAACATGTTTGTCAACTGATCAATATATAGCTTTGTTTTCTGTGTGTTTCTGTTTAAAGACACCTTATTTAACGTATATTGTTGATTTATCCACACTGAACTCCTGCCCAACAGCTCTATAACTCACGCCTGAACCAAGCTTATCTAGAACACAGATTTTCTCCTTGAGGCACATCACAGCCATCTTGCATTTAAGAGAACTAGACAGCACTTCCACACTTCACTTGGGGACACTTTTTAAAGAGTGAAATCACCAACAAAAAGCACAAAAATGAGAAAACCATGGCACTAAGTCGATCTGGACAGTGTAGTTTGCCATCTGAGAGCTGAAGCAAAGCAGAGCATTGCCTTGTTCAGCCTCACCTGGGAACGTGCATGTCAGGTGACTCCAATTTTTTGCCACTCTGCTTATGTCCAGGAATGACCACAAAAGCCCCATAAGTATTGATTTTGGGGTTACAGATAAACTTTAGCGGGTAGGCAAATACAGAATCCGTGAACAACAAAGAGTAACTATATTCCTCCATGGAAATTATCCTGGGTTTCTTACACTGTTGTTGTTGTTAGGTGCCATCAAGTCAGTTCCAACTTATAGTGACCCTATGTACAACAGAACAAAACACTGCCCAGTCCTGCACCATCCTCACAATTGTTGCTATGCTTGAGCCCATTGTTGCAGCCACTGTGTCAATCCATCTCCTTGAGCGTCTTCCTCTTTTTCACTAACCCTTGACTTTACCAAGCACGATGTCTTTCTCCAGGGACTGATTCCTCCTGATAACATGTCCAAAGTACATGGAAGATGGTTTATGCTACTCTGATAAGGGCATGAGGGGAAAAAAGGCCACCAGCAAATAACAAGGGTTTCCGTTCAGTGATGGTCACTGTTACTTCCGGTCCAGGGATGAGCTGCTCCCAGGAAGCTGCTCCTGGCATCAGATTTTTCTATCAGAGAGACAGTTCCCTTTAAGAACAGCAACAACACAAAGTCTGGAAACAGAGCCTCTCCTGAAGTGATAAAACTACAATGAGGAGATAAGGAGGGTTCAATCCAATCTCACCCGGGAGGCTAACCATCTGCAATGCATCTTTGTCAGGTCTGCAGGGGACATAGATAGCACCACAATCTCATAGAACAGTATCTGGGGAGAACAGGGTGCGTCTCTGCGCCCAAGGGTTTACACGGTGGCAAAACCTTTGATTTACAGAAAAAGATCAGGAAAATAACTGACTGTGTTTGAGACAGTCTTTCAAGGGGAAAAATAGACCATTTCTGAATAACAATTGCACTCCTCGCCCAGCACATTTGGAAATACTTTTCACACTGTGATGCAGAACAATGCCATCCCTCAATAAATGATAAGCGTGGGCTCAGAGCCGTTGGGAGGACAGAATGACCGGCCTCACACTCACCCCACGTCACTTAGCTCATAGCGACCCTGTTCTTAAACCACTTGGATCTCTGTGCCATCCTCCCATGCAAGCCTCATTTTGTGAGTGCCGACTATGGACAAGAAATATCACATCGGGAACACAATAAAAATCAACAGGACTGAACGCCCTTCTCTGGCACTCTGGCTCTCTAGTCGGGTTGTTGCTGTTGTTAGGTGCCATCAAGTCGGTTCCGACTCATGACTACTCCACGTATAACAGAACGAAATGTTGCCCAGTCCTGTGCCATCCTCACAATAGTAGGTAGGTTTGAGCCCATTGTCGCAGCCACTGTGTCAATTCATCTCATCGAGGGTCTTCCACTTTCAATCACCCTCTACTTTACCAGCATGATATCCTTCTCCAGGGATTGGTCTCTCCTGATAATGTGTGGAATCAAAGTCTCACCATCTGTGCTTCTAAGGGGCATTCTGGCTGTACTAGGGAGGTTGGTACAAATATACCTCTTGTTGTTACTGGCTGCTGTTGAGTTGGCTCAGAATGCTGGTGAACCCATGCACAACAGAAGACAATGCTGCCCAGTCCTGTGCCATCTTCATGATCATTGGCATGTCTGAGTCCAGTCAGATGACATTCTGTTGTGATCCGTAGGGTTTTCAGTGGCTAATTTTCGGAAGATCACCAAAGCTTTCTTCCTAACCCGTCTTAGTCTGAAAGCTCCTCTGAAACCTGTCCACCATGGGTGATCCTGCTGGTATTTGAAATACTGAGGGCATAGCTCCCAGCACAACAGCAACACACAAGCCACCACAGTATGACAGACTGACAGACATGTAACCAGTGATAAAATGGGACATCTCCTTTCTCAGAATTACAGGGAAAAATAAAGGCCACTATGCCCTCCATGTTAGACTTAGTGATACTATGAAGAAAGTACTATGAAAAAAGCTATAAAGAAAGGCTGAGAAGTGATCCAAAGCTCGTCTCCAGGATCAATAAGCTGAGGTTAGTCATCCATTTAAAAGATTAAAAGTGGAGATTTGCTTAGAGAAAATTGTTGAGGCTGTGTTTCTGCCAGGCTGACCATTGGGAGGAGGAGGGGCATGCACCTTCTGCTGGCCTAAGACAAGTGACAGAGCTTTAGGAGAACAAGGAGGGGACACAGGTGTATCCAGGAAGAAGTCATATGAGGGCCAGAAGGAAACAGACTTTAATGAGGTGTCCACACAAATGTTTGGTGAGTACAGAAAGAGAGGGGGGAAGAGAGAATACACCTGTGGGTAGGCAAAGAGCTATGTCTTTGGAGCCAAACAGACCTGGATATAAATCTTGGCTCTTTCAACTAAGACCCGTGTGGCCACAGGTAAGTTATTTTCTCTCTCTTTCTCTCAGAGTCACTGGGTGGTGCAAATGGTTAACATGTTCAGCTTGGAGGTTTAAGTCTACCTAGAAATACCTCTGAAGAAAGACCTGATGATCTGCTTCCAAAAATCAGCCATTAAAAACAGTATGGAGCAGTTCTACTCTGTACACATGGGGATGCCATGAGTATTAGTTGGCTGGATGGCAACTGATTTTTTTTTCTTTAAGACCAAAAAAACTGTTGCCATCGAGTCCATTCTGACTCATAGCAACCCTATACTCTGACACACATGGGGTCACCAAGAGTTGGAGTCCACTCGAAGGCAACTGGTTTACTGGTTTAATAATACCTAAATTAAGTACTGTGGCAAAGATGAATTATTAAACACAAAAATACCTAGGAAGGGGCCCAGAATGTAGCAGATTCTCCAGAAACATGCCCTCTCATCTCTTCCACCTGGTAAGACTGCATTTGGAAGGCGATGGATGGCCCTGAAATGTCCTCAATTTTCTCTTCCATTCAGATGGCACACACTGTCAGGTCTGTTCCTTACTGTTATGGATTGAATTATGGCCCCAAAAAATATGTGTTGTAAATCCTAATCTCTATTCCTGTGGTTATAATCCCATTTGGGAATTGGTTGTCTTTGTTATGTTAATTAGGCAGGATTAGTGTAGGATGTGTCTTAAGTCAATCTCTTTTGAGCTATAAAAGGGATTAAACAAGCAAGCAAAAGAGGCAGAGATGGGGGAGGATAGATGCCACATCACATGAAGATCGCCCAGGAGCAGAAGTTCGAAGAGACAAGGACCTTCCCCTAGAGCCAACAGACATAGCCTTCCCCTTGAGCCATGTCTAAGTTATCTACTGCTGCTATAACAGAAATACCACAAGTGGATGACTTTAACAAACAAAAAATTATTCTCTCACAGTCCAGTAGGCTAGAAGGCTGAACTCAGGGCACCAGCTCCAGGGGAAGGCTTTCTCTCTTTTGGCTCTGGAGGAAGGTCCTTCTAATCAATTTTCCCTTGGGCTAGGAGCTTCTCCCTGCAGGAGCCTGGGTCCAAAGGATGTGTTATGCTCCTGGCACTGCTTTCTTGGTGGTATGAGGTCCCCCGTCTCTCTGCTCGCTTCTCTCTTTTATATCTCAAAAGAGGTTGGCTCAAGACACAACCCAATCCTGTAGATTGAGTCTCACCTCATCAATATGACTGCCACTAATCCCGTCTCATCAACATCATAGAGATAGGATTTATAACACTTAGGAATATCACATCAGTTGACAAAATGGTGGCTAATCACACAATACTGGGAATCATGGCCTAGCCAAGTCAACAGATATTTTGGGAGAACACAATTCAATCCATGACAAGTTGGCACCCTGAATTTGGACTTTAACTTCCTAAAGTGTGAAAAAATAAATTTCTGTTTGTTAAAGCCCCCTACTTGTGGTGCAGCACTAGAAGACTAAGACTCTTACCCTCTTTTCAAATGCTCTTATTGCCTGTCTGTCCACAGGTGAAACCCCAACTGATCTACCCAGTCCCTCCCACACTGAGCCCACCTTCCTCCACCCTCACTCTGTTATTTGAACACAGTTGTCTAACTTGCTTTTCCCCATCCAGTTTTTCTTCCCTAAGTGCATGCCAAGTGTGACTCACACTTCAATAAATTGTGCTCTTATCACATGGGGATTTGTCCTTCGCTTTCTCTTGACTCATTCAGAATGAAATAGCCCCACTGGGACCCCAAATGCAGCAGGGGAGATGACTCAGCCCACCTATCTTCTCCTCCGAGTTATGACAGGGCTGCCAGGATGGAGCCGGAGGAAGAGGGCCAGGCTCAGAGCCTCTCGCTGGTGTCCACAGCCTGATGGATACACCAAGTAAATTTATGTGAACTTGCTCTTATTCTGAGAGAAGGCTGGAGTCCTGTTTAAAACGACTCACCTGCTGATTAGAGCCACCAGGAGGAATGTGTTCTCCTTAATCCTATACCTGTATCAACATGCTCTCCTTCATTCCTGCTCAACAGACAAACAGGCCAACACATTTCTCATTTTGTTCTCAGTGGAGGGCATTAAACAGGGTGATTTAGGATGAGAACACTCTGATTGGGAAGTCTTCTCTTAGAGAACAAATGGAATATTCCTTTTTCTTTGGCTCCATGAGGAACAGGGAGTGTGAGACCTTTTCTGTCACTGCCTCAAAAGCACTCCTCCTCGCCTGCCTGTGACACCAGACTTCCCATCACTGCAGCGAGGGGGATCCCCAGATGACACTGACCTGTGCCACATCCATTGCTCAGAGTGAGCTTCAAGAACCAAAGATGTCAAGAGAGGGGCCAGACAGCAGTCTTTAGCTGGGCTCTCCCATTTTATCACCATATAGGACCCCAGGCAAGCTTTGATTTGATGACAAATATTTTGCATCAAGACAACACAGGTCCCTTCGTTGACAGCTTAAGACTTGACTAAAACATCTGAACTGATTTGAACTGATTCTCCAGTCAATTTTCCCTGTGAATCTCAGTCATCTGTAACCTCCATGGTAATGATACCAGGCCAGTGTGGATTTTATTACCCCCACTTCCCCTCACTGTCCACCCTTTGCAGCCAGGTCTTTGAAAAGCCTGAACCAGTGCCAGACTCTTTGATATCCCCATCCTTCTGCAACTTGTCTACATCCCATCTTGATGTCCCCTCATCCAATATGTTGGCCTGGAGAACAGCTATTCACTGCTCAAGACCAAGCACAGACGCCAGGTCTTCAAGAGGCCTTCCCTCATCTTTCCAGGTTCAGCTGGACTCATCTGCCTCTCTTCATCCAGAAATAGCTCACCTGAGAAGGTTACCTCTGACTGCAAGGCCTGGGATTTCTGCATCCCCCTTGCACAGCTTAGCACCCCATGGGACCTAACAGACCCTCAAATAAAAGCACATGTTGACAAAGCAACATGAATCCAAAAGTTGGTTAATTTTCCTCACAGTTAGGTCCTTTTCTTTCTTTCTCTCTTTCTTTTTAAGCAAGCTATAAGCCCTGGTGGTACAAGAGTTAAGCACTCGACTGCTAACCAAAAAGTTGTACCCACCAGCCACTCTGCGGGAGAAAGATACGGCAGTCTGCTTCCATAAAGATTTACAGCCTATAAAATCCTACAGGGCAGTTCTACTGTGTCACATGGGGTTGCCATGAGTTGAATCAACTTGAGGGCACCAAACATATTCTGGGATAACCCACCAAGCCTGGATTTCTGACTTCTTGAGAAAAAACCCTTAGGCACTTAATGATCATCCTTTCATTAATAAGGGTAAACCTCAAATAACACTACAAGGGTGGTGTTATTATTACTATTATTACTAGTGTCAGGCAAATGATATACTTTAGTTGTATCAAGTCCTCTCATAAGATCTGTATTTACATTTGATGAAACTGAGGCTGAGAAAGTAACTTGTCAAGATTACAGAGTTGGTAATTGGAGGAACCAAACTTTAAACCCAAATCTGTCTGATTCCAAATTGTCAGCTATTTCCACCATGATAGTTCATCTCCAATAGTCCCATACACTTTTACTCCACAGCTCTCATCAGTGTTGTGTTTTACAATTATCAGTGTGATTTTAAAAAGCAATGTCTCTCTTCCATAGTAGACTGTAAACTCTATGAGGATAGGGTTTTTGCCTTTCTTGTTCACCATGTTATTATCATTGCCTAGCACAGGGCTCACACATACAAGCACTTCAATAAATAGTTGTTGAATAAATAAATAAGTGACTGAGAGAGTAAACACTTTGCCACAAGTAGAACTCCATCTGGCATTGCATTAACAGACCTCACAACTTCCAGCCCCCTACATTTATACCCACCATGATGACTGAGGTACATCTGACCCATGGTCTTTTCAATTGTCTCACACGCATGCCAAAGCTGGACAATGAAAAAGGAAGACAGAAGAATCGATGCATTCAAACTGTGGTGTTGACAAAGAATATTGACTGTACTGTAGACTTCCAGAAAAATGAACAAGTCAGTCTTAGAAGGAACACAACCAAAATGCTCCTTAGAAGTAAGGATGGCAAGACTTTGGATCATTTACTTTGGACAGGCCATCAGGAAAGACCAATTGCTAGAGAAGGACATCATGTTTGGTAAAGTAGAAGGTCAATAAAAGTGAGGAAAACCCTCAATGAGATGGATTGACACAATAGTCAGAACAATGAACTCAACATACCAATGATCATGAAGATGGTCTAGGGCCAGGCAACATTTCATTCTGTTATACGTAAGGTCTCCATGGGACGGAATCAACTCGATGGCAACTAACAACAACAACATACCTGCCACTCTATAAGCTCGAAACTCCCTTTTCTCCATCACCCTTTCCCTTCTATTCAAGTCTATCACAGAGTCCATGTCTTCCCTGAGTCCTTCCTTGGCCCCACCCAGACACTGACCTTCCCTTTCCTGACCCCTGTATGCCTCTCTTGGAGAACTTAGCACACTTTCTCCCTGGCACTATGGTTATAGGTTGCTATTTGGTGCCATCAAGTTGATCTGCGCCTCACAGTGACCCCATATTACAGGGTATAACTTCTCCATAGGGTTTCCTAGGCTGCAGTTTTTACAGGAGCAGATCGCCAGGTCTTTCTTGTGTGGAGCCACTGCATGAGTTCAAGCTGCCAACCTTTCAGCTAGCAGCTGAGCACTTAACTTTTGTAGCACTGCATATGCTTATCTTATTATTTCCCCCTTGCACACTGGTGTTGGGGAAAGTGCAATTGTAGGAAGTAATGAAAAGCAGGCTTAGATGGGACAAATTGTGGAGAATATTGAGGCGTATCAAGAAGTTGACACATTCTTTGGGCCACTGGGGATAGACAAATGGGGAAAGGGGGTAAGGTTGAAGCAATAAATGTTATATTTGACTGGAAGGGAAATTATTTGCAATAGTGCAGCTCCTTCATTGAGGACAAGTTTTCAGACACTTGCCTGCAAACTTCCAGGGGCACTGCCTATTCAGCCCTTCTTTGGGTTCATTTCTACCCCCAGTTCATGCTGAGCTTATCAAAAGTCAACAAGGATTGATGTAGCAAGTGTCTGGACTATAAAAATATACACTGAAGGATTCAACTACATGTAAATGCCTCGAGCTCCAGCCAGAGACACGTCATAGTCAACTTGGTGTGTCTGACTCACCTAGCCATAGGTTAGGTGTGCACAGCAGCAAAGTACGTCAAATGGAAATGGTGAGTAAGAGACTGAGCTCAGGCAGTTCTGAAAGGTACAAGCAAAGAGCATGAGCAGGTATCTCAGATTCATTTGACACCAACTCCTTTGCATTACCTTCTCACCCTCAAGCCATGACTGTGACCTCCCATGGCTTTCCTTACCACCAACAAGCTGAGGAAGAACAAACTCAAGCCTAGTTTACAGATGGATCTACATGATAGAATGATAACCCCTGGAAAGTGACAGCTGCAGCTCAAGAGGAGAGGGGAAACCTGCAGGACAGTGGCGAAGGGAAATTCTCCCAGTGAGCAGAACTTGGAGCAGTACATTTGGTTTCCACGATGTCTGGAGTGAGACATGGCCAGAAGCATGGACCTACGTTAATTCCTGGGCAGTTGCTAATGGTTTGGCTAGATGGTCAGGGGTAAGGAAGAAACAAGATTGAAAAACTGAGAATAATCAAGTCTGGGGGAGAGGTATGTGTACGGACCTCTCAGGATGTAAACAGACTATAAAAATATTTGTATCCCATGTGAATGCCCACCAAAGAATGTGCACTACAGCGGAGTCTCTTAATACTCAGGTGGGCAAGATGATATATTCCGTGGATATCAGTTAGCCCCTTTCCCCATCCACCCCATTGCTTGCTCAATGGGCCTATGAACAAAGTGGTTATGAGGGCAGGGATGGAGGCTATGCATAGGCTCAATAACATGGACTTCCCTTACCAAAGATGACCTGGCTACTGCTGAGTGTCCAGTCTACCAGCAACAGAGACCAAAAATGACTCCTCCATATGGCACCAATCACAAGGGGAACCAGCCTGCCACCTGGTGGTAGGCTGCTTACGTGGGCTCTCTTCCCTCATAGAGAAGGCAGAGATTCACCCTCACAGGAATGAACATATGCTGGATGTGTATTTGCCTTCCCTGTCCCTAATGCTTCTGCCAGCACCAGCACCCACAGATCACAGAACAGAATGCAGTATCCACCAACGTGACACTCATCCCAGTATCGCATTTGAGCCAATGAGATCAAGAATTCGTTTCACAGCACTCACTACAGGGGAAGTCAGCACAACTGGACTAAACCAAAGCTAAGAAGTTTCCTGAATACAATCAAACACTTTGAGGGACAGAGTAGCAGGGGTAGGGGTCTGGGGACCATGCTTTCAGGGGATATCTAGATCAATTGGCATAACAAAGCTTATTAAGAAAATGTTATGCATCCTACTTTGGTAAGCAGCTTCTGGGGTCTTAAAAGCTTGCAAGCGACCATTTAAAATGCATCAATTGGTCCCAACCACCTGGAGTAAAGGAGAATGAAGAACACCAAAGACACAAGGAAAGTATTAGCCCAAGAGACAGAAAGGGTCACAGAAACCAGAAACTTCATCAGCCTGAGAGCAGAAGAACTAGATGGTGCCCAGCTACCACCAACGACCACCCTGACAGGGAACACAGCAGAGGATCCCGGATGGAGCAGGAGAAAGGTGGGGTGCAGAACTCAAATTCTAGTAAGACCATACTTCATGGGCTCACTGAGACTGGAGGAACCTCGGAAAGCAAGGCCCCTGGATTCTGTATCAGCCCAGAACTAAAACAACTTCTGAGGCTAACTCTTCAGACAGGGATTGGACTGGACTGTGGGACATAAAGTGATACTGATAAGGAGTGTGCTTCTTAGCTCAAATAGATACATGAGACTAAACGGGCAGCCTCTGTCCAGAGGTGAGATGGAAAGGCAGAGAGGGTTAGGAGCTGGTTAAATGGACATGGGGAATCAGGGGTGGAAAGGAGGAGTGTGCTGTCACAGTATGGGAAGAGCAATTAGAGTCACATAACAATGTATGTATAAATTTTTGTATGGGAAAAATTAAAAAAAAAAAAGAAGAATTCATTTCACAGCAAACAGAATACAGCAATGGGCTTTTGCCCATGGAATAAACTAGTCTCACTACATACTCCATCATCCAGAAGCAGCTGGCCAAACTGAAAGCTAAAACAGCTCACTAAACTTCAGCTATGGCCATGTCTTACAGGATGCAGCATGTGCTTTGAGTCAACGGCTGTTATATGGTGCTATCTCCCTCATAGATATACATGGCTCTGGGAATCAAGGAGCAGATCCTTTCACTATAACACTTAATAACACAGCAACTATATTTAAGCAAACACATTTACCCACAGCATCACTAATACTTGATACTGTCAATTTAAAAATTGCTGATTTATTTGGTTAGAAATGTTTCATTGTTGTCATTGTTGTTGTTATTGTTACGTGCAGTCGAGTTGGTTCCAACCCATAGCGACACTATGTACAACAGAACCAAACACTGCCTGGTCTTGTGCCATCCTAGCAATCACTGCTATGCTTAAGCCCATCATTGCAGCCACTGCGTCAACCCATCTTGTTGAGGGTCTTCCTCTTTTTCGCTGATCCTCTACTTTACCAAGCATGATGTCCTTCTCCAGGGACTGATCCCTCCTGATAACATGTCCAGAGTATGTAAGACATAGTCTCCCCATCTTTGCTTCTCGGAAGCATTCTGGTCATACTTCTTCCAAGACAGATTTGTTCGTTCTTTTGGCCGTCCATGCTGTATTCAATATTCTTCTCCAACACGCAAATTCAAAGGTGTCGATTCTTCTTCGGTCTTCCTTATTCATCGTCCAACTTTCACATGCATATGATGCTATTGAAAACACCGTGGCTTGGGTCGGGTGCACCTCAGTCTTCAAGGTGACATCTTTGCTTTTCAACACTTTAAAGAGGTCTTTTGCAGCAGATTTGCCCAATGCAATGTGTCTTGATTTCTTGACTGCTGTTTCCATGGGTATTGATTGTGGATCCAAGTAAAATGAAATCCTTGACAGCGTCATTTTTTTCTCCATTTGTCATGATGTTGCTTATTGGTCCAGTTGTGAGGATTTTTGTTTTCTTTATGTTGAGGTGTAATCCATATTGAAGGCAGTGGTCATTGATCTTCATTAGTAAGTGCTTCAAGTCCTCTTCCCTTTCAGCAAGCGAGGTTGTATCATCTGCATAACGCAGGTTATTAATGAGTCTTCCTCCAATCCTGATGCCCCGTTTAATCCATATAGACCAGGTTCTTGGATTATATGTTTCATTAGCAATCTAATTTTCATTTCCGTGATTATTCATGATGTCGATCATCTTTTATGTTGTTTACTGTTATTTTGATTTTTTTTTCCAAATGAAAATCACATAATTTGTCCATTTCTTTATTGGATTGCTTTTTTCCTTATTGGTTAATTGTTGTTGGTAGTTGCCACTGAGTTGATTGTGACTCATGGTGACCTTACGTGTTACAAAGTAGAACTGCTCCATAGAGTTTTTTTTTGGCTGTAAACTTAACAGAAACAGATTTCCAGGCCTTTTCTTCTGTGGGTTCAAACTGCCAACCTTTAGGTTAGCAGTAATAGGTGCTGTGTTTTTTACATTCCAGGTAATAATCTTGTGCTCTTAGTCTAAAACTTTTCTTTTCATTTTGTTTATGTTGTATTTTATCATTCAGAGTTTACACTTTTCTTTTAATTAGGTCAAATAATTCCATATTTTTCATTGTTGGCTTCTAAATTATCTGATTCATTTAGGAAAAGATTTTATATACCCAAATAATTACAATTAACTCCTGTATGTTTTGCTAATATTGCCTGATTTGTTTTAAGATTCAACATTTCATGTTTAATGTTCACTGGGATTTTTGTTATTTATGATATTATTTTTTCTTATATGGTTAAATATTTGTTCCATCATTTACCTAGCAGCCTATCCTTTTTCCATTAATATGAAATGCCTTCTTTATAACACCATAAACTAAAATCTGGTATTTACATGAGTCTGATTCTTGCTGCTTTTCCATTCAATTGATTATTTTTATGGCCCCGATAGCATGCTGACTTAATTACTTTAGTATTGTACTGCATTTTGATATCTTGTAGGACACTTCTTTCCTAATTGTTTGCTTCTTCAACACAAAACAAAACAAAAAGGATTTTGGCTATTCTTTTGTAAATTCTCTTCCACACAGACATCAGAATTAGCTTATATGGCACACAAATTTCATTGGAATTTTATCTGGGATTGCATTGCTCCTGTAGATTAATTTATGAAGGATTTACACATTTGAAATATTGTGATAGGAGGTTTCTATTTATAGCAGTATAAAGGAAGTGTTCTCTTAGGAGGTGAAGTTTGAGCAGAGAATGGAATTAAGTGAGGGAGTGAGTCATCAGGAAGAACATTCCAAGCAGAGGAAATGGAAAATGTAAAGGTCTTAAAGCGAAAATATTTTGGGGTGTTTGAGAGACAGCATGTGGTCGGTCAGTGATTCCAAAGTGGAGTGAGGTAGGCAGGAGTAGGAGGAGATGAGATAGAGAGGACATAGGAGCAAGGTTCCATATTAAGAACTTTAATTTTTTTTTTCTTTTTCTTAATTGAGGTGAGAAGCCTTTGGAGAGTTTTGAGCAAGGGAAAGATGTGGCCTGATTTTCATTTGTTAAAGAATCTTTCTGACTGCACCATGAAAAACAGAGTGTCATGGGGCAAGAATGGAAACAGAAAGACCAGTTAGAAGACTCTTGCTCTAGGCCAGGAGACAGATGATTATCCTGAGAAGAGCAGATGGGGCTGTATATTAAAGTCATGTCCAGTAGGATTTGATGGTGGATTTAATGTGTAGTTACAGAAGGGAAGAACAAAGGAAGAATCCAGGGATTCTTGAGTGATTGAGGGAAGGGAGAAAATGGCAGTGACGCAAGGCTCGGGACGTTTGCATTTATTGCATCTTCTGCCTAGAATGCCCTGCTGCCAGATATCTTTGGACAATTATGCTCTTTTAGGGAAGAGTTTCCAGGCACCCTATCGAAACATCTAAGGCCCTCCACATCCATACTCCCTTTCTTCTTGTTTTAATTTTCATCAGCTGTTCTTGCTATATGGTACAACTTATGCATTGTTTGTCATTTTTTAATTGTTGAGTTCCCTTACTATAGTGGAAAGCACAAGAGGGCAGGGGTTTTCTTTCATCCTTTTAGTGGATTTGAACTGTCAATCTTTCGGTTAGCAGCTGAGCTGTTAACCACTATGCCACCAGGGATCCTAGCACATGATAGTGGCTGGATACACAATAGTGAGGTAAAGGAAGGAATGAAGGAAGGGAGGGAGGGAGAAAGGAAGGAAGGAAGAAGGAAAGAAAGAGGAAAGGAATGAATTTAAGTAGAGATACTGGGTTGGCAAGAGTCCTTAGTGGCACAAATGGTTAGATGCTCCACTACTAGCTGAAAGTTTGGTGGTTTGAACTCACCCAGCAGCGCCTTGGGAAACAGGCCTGGTGATCTGCTTTCAAAAGACTGCAGTCTTGAAAATTCTATACAGCAGTTCTACTCTACACACATGGGGTTGCTATAAGTCAGAATCAACTCAACAGCAAGAAGCAATAACAACATTGAGTAGGCATTGTATATACGAGTCTAGAGTGCAAGGAAGAAGTTGAGAATTTTCCTATGAGGAAACTTTTTTGTTCTCGTATGTTGCGATTTTATTCTGCCACATTACCGAGCTCTTTCATCATTAAAATTTATTTACAGCTTGTTGTTGTTATTGTTTTCTTTTTTTTGCTACATTTAAGTGGACAAATATCTTGTCTACAAAAAATGACAGTTATGTTTTTTCCTTGTTATGTATTACTTATTTTCTTGTCTTATCACATTGGATAGTACATTCAGAAAAAAGTCAAATAAGAACACATCTGCTGCATATATACATGCCGTAAGCTGATAAACATTGTAATTTTTCACCGTTTGGCCATTGTGTGCCACTATTATTTGTAAAAGGCAAAATAGAGCCATCGTGTTTCATGTATCAGACAATAAAATTAGTTGGAAAGTTTATTGTTATTATGGCTGTTGTTTCTAAGCTCAAAGAAACATGGCCAAAGGATATTTCACCATAACCACTTACTGATTTATGAATGTTCATTTGTAAAATAGTATTCTTGGTGGTTGTGGATTTATATTGTCAACAGATGACAGGGAACGACTATTTCTGACTGAGGCTTCTTTTGAGTTCATATTTTCCACTTAGAAATCATGTGTAATTAAAAATGTTTCCTATCTTAAAAATCCTAATCTATCCACAATGTGAAAACTTCTGTTAATGGGAAACCGATAGCTTTCTATGGCAGCTGTTTTGCTGATGTATAACTCTTCCTTTGCTATAGTCTTCCTTATATTGCAGCAAACTAATCTTCCATATGATATCCATTCCTCTGGATCTTTTGTGCACTCTATCAAATACCTGCTTTTCCAAACTCCACCCAGGTTCTTCTTATCTGTTGGTTAATCTTCCTCAGTTCTTCATGTCTTCATGGTTACTAGACTCTTAATTAAACACGTGTTTATTGATTCTGGCTAGAAGACTAAAATTGTCAACTCCAGTCAGTAATGAGACAAGCCATGTTCCACCCCATAGACAGTTTGATTTCCAATATCTCTGAAAAACAAATTCCACAGACAGCCAAGTAGGGATAAAACACAGCAAAAATGAAGACAAAGGCAAAAAAAAGAACTAAAGGAAGAGAAGCAAGAAATGGAGTAGCAATAAAACGCAGCAAAAACTCAAAAGAAGAGAAAAGAAGAATTTAAGGAAGAGAAGGATTACAGCCTAGAAAATCGTATGGGGTAGTCCTACACTGTCACATGGGGTTGCTAGGAGTCAGAATCAGCTCAATGGCATCCAACAGCAACAACATCACCAATGATTAGTTTTGTTGGTTTTTGAACTTTCTACAAATAGAATCAGAGTATATATGCTCTTTTGTGTCTGGCTTCTACCACTCACCATAATAGTTTTCAAGATTTATCCATGCAGAGAAAGAAAGAAGAAAAAGAGGATGAGGAGGTGGAGGAAAAAAAGGACAAAGATAAAAAAGAATGTGTTCCTTTGTGTCTACTGAGCAACAGACACCAAGATGGGATTTGATATGTGTGATGGCTGGGCCATGATTCTCAGTGTTTATATGTGATCACACCCATGATTGAATATGCTGTGAGTAGCCAATCAGGTGAAAGGGAGTCTCCTTGGGGGTGTGGCCTGCATCTGAATATAAGCAGATGTTCTGGCTTTTTGCTCACTCTGGATCCTGTGGCTGCCTCCTGTGGTCTCACCTCTGGTCCTTGGAACTTGAGCTGTCAGTTTATCTGCCGAACTTGGGATTCGCCGACCTTCAAAGCCTGTGAGCGGAGCCCTGCTCTCTGACCTGCCAATCTTGGGTTCATCAGCCCCTGCAGCTACGTGAATCAGGAGAAATCTTGCAGTCTTGCCTGCCGATCTTGGAATTTGTTGCCCTTCACAGCCTGTGAGCTGGACCTGCCTATCTTAGGCTTACCAGCTTCTGTGGCTGCATGAATTGGGAGAGGCCTCTAGCCCGATCCACAGACTTGGGATTTTCTAGTATCTACAGCTGGGTGAGCTGTTTCCTTTGTGTAAATCTCTCTATATATGTATTTATATGCTTTACTGGTTTTGCTTCTCTAGAGAACACAGCCTAAGACAATATGCTAGAAATTCATTGAGTAAATGTCTATGAAGGGTAGAGGGGAGGTAACAGAAGGCACGGCGAACCTTCAGACCATGATGCAAATCTGTTACCTGTGAAGGAAAGGAAGAAGAAAGAAGAATTCGATAGGAAGAGTCTTGGACTGTAGCACAGCTCTGAGAATGTTTTGGCTAGGCTAATGGAAAGTTCTCAAGCCAAAGTTGCCCATCAAATGAGCCCAGTCTTGCATGAATTGGTTTGAATTGGTACCCTTACCGTGCTCAATAATGGGCTGAGAGCAGACTTCAGGGAAGCATGGGGGTACAAGCACTGCATCTAGGGAGGCAGCATCTGGGGATGTACAATTATGATCCCCACAAGAGGAAATCTGAGTTGTCCATTTTCATGTCTGCCACAATAAAGAGAAAGAGGAAGAAGAAGAAAAAATAGTAAAGTGGAAAGAATGAATAGTAGAAGGAATCACACACGTATTTTTTTAATTCAATTTATGCTCTTTAAAAATGACTTACTGGTTGTGCCTTTATATAATTGTTTTACAGTCTTACAAGAAGAGCATTGCTGGCAGATTCTTGTTTTCCAATAGGAGTGTTAGAAAACTCAGTCAGCATAACACAGAATCCCCCATAGATCTGCTCCCAGGAAGGACAGGACATGGCCAAGCAAGCGGTCAGAACAGCTTAGACAGGACCGGGAGAATGGGCCCTGGTTTTCCTCTTCTCACCTTTGGAGAAAAGAATGGTATTTACATTATAAAGAAACTCCTTCCAAAGACATCAGCATTGCTTTCAAGAGAGAATCAATTGATTCTTCCTCAAGCACTGGAGAAAGTAGAACATTATTACTGGCCTCCTTCCACCAGTTTCCTGTAGTCCTGTTGGTGCAGTGGTTAAACATTTGGCTGCTAATCAGGAGGTCAGCGGTTCTAACCCACCAGCTGCTCTGGGGGTGAAAGATGTAGCAGTCTGCTTCACTGCCATGGGGCAATTCTCCCCTGTCCTATAGAGGCTCTATGTGTCAGGATCGATTCAACAGCAATGGGAAATCCACTAGTTTCCAGAGCGGTGAGTGCAGCTTGGGCTGAAGTGAAGTGAGTGTCCCTGGTGGTGTGGGGACCCACTAGACAACCTGTATAGACTAATAGCCCTCCTCATAAGTAATCGTCAGAGGACTGCAACAGAGAAGATGGAAGAGATCATCAAAATCTTCATCAAAGAGATCATCAAATCTTCCCTACTGCAGTTTTAAAATACCTAGATTTTCACTGGGGGTGGGGCTGTGGCTGTGGTTGATGATTGGTCATAACTTTAAAGGGAAATGCATAATGAAAATTGAAAAATATGTAGGCTCACTATGAATAAGTTCTATCAACTATCTGCATTTCCTTCTTTAACAAAATTACATAAAATTTACATATAATAAAATATACCCACCTCAACTGCAGTTTGGTAAGTTTTGACATATACACACCTATCAAGATTTAGAATATTTTCATCATCTCAGAAAGTTCCCTCTCTTACCCCTCTAGTTAACCCGCATCCCCATGGGCCACCATTTCTCTGATTTCTATTGTCAGTGATTAGTTTTGTCAGTATCTTGAGCTTCGTGCAAATGGAATTAGTATATATGCCCTTTTTTGCCTGGCTTCTCTCACTCACCAAAAAATTTTCGAGCTTCATCCATGCTGTCCCATGTATTGACAGCTTATTATTTTTATTGCTGTGTAGCATACAATTATGTTAATATTCCACAAATTGTATATCCACTCTCCAGTTGATGGATATTTAAGTTGTTTGCAATGTGGGGTTTTTAAGAAGAAAGCTAGTATTTCATTTATAAGTTTTCTGAGAAAGTCCCCTTCCCCTCTTGGAGCAGGAATTGGCAGATCCTAGGGTAGCTATGTATTAAAATTTATAAGAAACTGATCAACAGCTTTCCAAAATGATGCACCATTTTTCACTTCCATCAGCAGTTTGTAAGAAGTCTCATTAATCTACATTCTTACCAACATTTGATGTTGTCAGTATTTGATATTAGTCATCCTACTGCAAGTGAGGTGGCACTTTACTCTAATTTTCATTTGTATTTCCCTGATTGCTAAAGTTTTTAGTCCCTTTTCATGTGCTTCTTGGCCATGGGCACATCTTCTTTTGTGAAGTATCTGTTTAAGTCATTTACCTTTTTTTCCAGGGTTGCTTGACCTCTTGTAATCAACTTGTAGGATATCCATCTATATTCTGAAAAACAAGTTCTTTGTCATATAGGTAGTGCCAATATTTTCTTTCAGTGTGTAGTTTGCCTTTTCATTTTCTTAATGGTGTCTTTCGATCATAAAATGTTTTTAATTTTGAGGAAGCCCAAATTGTCAACTTCTTTTCTTTTATGGCTGTCGCTTTTTGTAGCCTGCTAAGAAACCTCCGCCTACTCCACAATGACACTGAGATTTTTCAGTTTTCTTCTAAAAGCTTTATCATTTCAGCTCTTATATTTAGGACTATACTCTCAATTAATTTTTGCAAAGCGTGTGAAATAAGGGTTAGGATTCATTTTCTTTCCTTATGGGTATCCAGTCATGAGAGCTCTGTTTGTTAAAGAGATTCCTTTCTCCATTGAATTGAATTGACACCTTTGTCAAAAGTCAATTACTTGTGTCTATGTAGACTGTCTGTTGCTAGGTGCCATCCAGTCGGCTCTGACTCATAGCAACCTTATGTATAACAGAACAGAATGTTGCCTGGTCTTGCGCCATCATTACTAGGTTTGTGCTCATTGTTGTAGTCACTGTGCCAACCCATCATGACTTTCTCCAGTGATTGGTGTTCCTGATGAGGTGCCCAAAGTAATCAAGACAAGTCTCGCCATCCTCACTTCTAAGGAATATTCTGGCTGTACTTCCTCCAAAACAAATTTATTTGTTCTTCTGGTGGTCCACAATATATTCAATATTCTTCGCAAATACTGCAGTTCAAACACATCAACTATCTCTGGACATCCCTTTTCATTGTCCAGCTTTCGCATGTATATGAGGCAATTAAAAATGCCATGGCTTGGGTCAGATGCACCTTAGTCCTCAAGGTGCCATCTTTGCTTTTTAATACTTTAAAGAGGTCTTTTGAAGCAGATTTGTCCACTCATCTAAGTGCCTAACTTTTCTGTTGATCAGTGTTCTTAACTGTATGCCAACAACACACTGTTGCATTTATTGCAGTTTGATAGTTAGTATTGATGTCAGATATGAGTCCTCCAACTTAGTTTTTTAAAAATACTTAATTTATTATAGGTCCTTTGCATGTTAATATAAATTTTAGAATCAACTTATCAATTTCAAAAAGAAGTTGGGATTTTGATAGAAATTGCATTTAACTTACAGATAAATTTGGGAAGAATCAACATATTAATAATATTGATTCTTTCAATTCCATGAACATGGTGTCTCCATTTATTTTACTCTTCTTTAATTTTATCAGCTATATTTATATTTTTTAAATAAGAGGTCACACATGTCTTTTGTTAAAGTTATCCCTGAGTATTTTGTTTGTTTTCAGAAATAAAATTTTTTTAATATCATTTCCAATTGTTTGCTTCTATTTTACGGAAAAATGAATTTTATATTGATTTATTTCCTGTGACCATGATAAATTTACTTATTATTCTGTTAGCATTTTTGTTTGTTTGCTTTTTGTTGTTTTGTTTAGATTGCTTATGAAATTTTATATAGTCAATCATGCTGTCTATGCACATAGATAGCTTCACTTTTTTCCCTTCTAATATTTGTTTATCTGTTTACTTACTTACTTACTTACTTATCTCCTAACCCTAACTAGCAAACATTACCTGACAGTTTACTTCTGAGAAAACTGGCCAGTGAAAACCTTATGAACAGCAGCAGAGCATTGTCTGATATAGTGCTAGAATATGAGCCCCTTAGGTTGGAAGGCACTCAAAATACGACCGGGAAAAGTTGCTTCCTCAAAGTAAAGTTGACCTTAATGATGTGAATGGAGTCAAGCTTTCGAGACCTTCGTCTGCTGATGTGGCACAACTCAAAATGTGAAGAAATAGCTGTAAATATCCATTAATAATCGGAATGTGGAATGTATGACGTATGAATTTAGGAAAATTGGAAGTCGTCAAAAATGAAATGGAACACATAAATATCAATATCCTAGGCATTAGTGAGCTGAAATGGACTGCTCTGGCCATTTTGAATCAGACAATCGTATGGTCTTCTATACTAGGAAGGACAAATTCAAGAGGAATGGCTTCACATTCATAGTGAAAAAGAGCACTTCAAGATCTGTCCTGAAGTACAATACTGCCAGTGATAGGATAATATCCATACACCTACAAGGAACACCAGTTAATACGACTATTATTCAAATTTACATACCAAACACTAAGGCCAAAGAAGAAGAAATTGAAGATTTTTTACGAACTTCTGCAGTCTGAAATTGATTCAACATGCAATCAAGATGAAATGATAATTACAATTGATTCAAATGTGAAAATTGGAAACAAAGAAGAATGACTGGTAGTGAAAATATGACCTTGGTAATAGAGATGATGCCGGAGATCACATGATAGAATTTTGTAGGACCAACAAAGTCTTCATTGCAAATACCTTTTTTCAACAACACAAATGGCGACTATACATGTGGACCTTGCCAAGAGGACTTGAAGCACTTACTGATGAAGATCAATGACCACAGCCTTCATTATGGATTATACCTCAACATAAAGAAAACAAAAATTCGCACAACTGGACCAATAAGCTGCATCATAATAAACAGAGAAAAGACTGAAGTTGTGAAGGATTTCATTTTACTTGGAGCCACAGTCAACACCCATGGAAATCAAACGACACATTGCATTGAGCAAATCTGCTGCAAAAGACCTCACTCAAGTGTTCAAAAGCAAAGATGTCGCTCTAAAGACTAAGGTGCATCTGACCCAAGCCATGGTGTTTTCAGTCACCTCATATGCGTGTGAAAGCTGGACAATGAATACGGAAGACTGAAGAAGAATTGATGCCTTTGAATTATGGTGTTGACAAAGAATATTGAATATACCTTGGACTGCCAGAAGAAGGAACAAATCTATCTTGGAAGAAGTACAGCCAAAATGTTCATTAGAAACAAGGATGGGGAGACTTCATCTCACATACTTTGGACATGTTATCAGGAGAGATCAGATCCTGGAGAAGGACATCATGCTTGGTAAAGTAGAGGATCAGGAAAAAGAGGAAGACCCTCAATGAGATGGATTGACACAGTGGCTGCAACAAGGGGCTCAAGCATAACAACAGTTGTGAGGATGGCACAGAACCCTGCAGTGTTTCCTTCTGTTGTACATGGGGTTGCTATGAATCGGAACCGACTCGATGACAGCTAACAACAACAATCCTAAGCTAAGTCTTCCAGTATAACAATAAATAAAAGTGATGAGAACCAAGATCTTTGCCTTGTTCCTCATCTTAGGGGATAAGTATTGTTTCACCATTGTATGATGTTAGGTCTAGATTTATCGCATATTTGTTAATTTGATAAATTACGCTGACTGATTTTTTTAATGTTACACAAACATTGCATTCCTTGGATAAATCCCATTTAGTTATGGCCTTTTATCTTTCATATATTACCAGATTCTATTTGCTAATATTTTGTTTAGAATTTTGATGAAGGATATTGTGCTCTAGCTTTATTTTCTTGTAATATCTTTGTCAGGTTTTGGTATCAGGGTTATCATGGCATCATGACATGATTTGGAAAAACTTCCTTCTCTATTTTTTGAAATGAATTGTATAAGATTGGTTAATACTTCTACTTTAATATTTGTTAAATTCATTATTTATGTGTCTGCGGTTTTCAGTGTGAAAATGTATTTAATTATGAATTCAATGTTCTTAATAGAAGGAGCTCTGGTGGCACAGTGGTTAAGTACTCGGCTGCTAACTGAAAGGTCTGCAGTTTAAACTCACCAGGTGCTCCATGGGCGAAAGATGTGGCAGTCTGCTTCCTTAAAGATTTACAGCCTTGGAAACTCTATGGGGCCATTCTACTCTGTCCTATAGGGTTGCTATGAGTGGGAATCAACTCAATAGCTACAGGTAATAGATATAGAGCCATTCAGGTTTCCTATTCTTGTTTTCGTAAGTTATGTTTTTTTCCTAGAAAGTTGTTCATTATATCTAAGTTGTAGAAATTATTGGCATAAAGATATTCATAATATTCTTTTATTGTCCATTTAATGATTTAATGCTTGTGGACTCTTTAGAGATATTCTCTGTTTCTTTCTGGTATTGGTAATTTGCTGTGTGTGTGTGTGTGTGTGTCTGTGTGTGTCTGTGTGTGTCTGTGTGTGTCTGTATTATCTGTTTTGCCAGGGTTTTACCAATTCTGTTAACCTTTTCAAAGAACTTTTCACTTTGTTAATTTCTTAATTGCAGGTTTTCTATTTCATTTAATTCTACTCTCACCCTTATTATTGTTATCATTCTGCTTCCTTTGCAATTAATTTGTTCTTTTTCTGGTTTCTTAAGGTATACTATTAATTGTAGAATTTTCTTCTCTTCTAATTGTACATTTAAATTTATAAATTTCTTTGTAAGCATTGTTTTAACCTCGGCTCAGCATAATATGCTTTCATTTTCCTTCATTTCAAAATATTTTCTAACTTTAATTAAGATTTCTTTTTTAGAGACTCCGGCAAGATGGCGGTCTAGGCAGAAGCACCACGCCGTCCCTCCACAACAAAGATCCGAAAAACTAAGCCAAACAGAGAATCAACAATCCTGAAACCCTAGAACATCAAA
>NW_004444005.1:10072227-10084123 GCF_000243295.1 Trichechus manatus latirostris | reverse complement strand
TGTTACTTACAACCATATTCCTTAATTGTCAACTATTCGGGGTATTTTCTTGACATCGTATTATTATTAATTTCTAATTTAATTGTAATGTCTTTGTCAGATTTTAGTGTCAGGGTTATGCTTGCATTATGAAATGACTTATAGAGTATTCCTTCCTTCTGTGTTTAATTGTGTTATGGTCAGAGAACATAGTTTCATTGTTTTAATCTTATAAAAATTTCTAAGACTCATTTTATGCCAAATCGTATTGTTCGTGTATCTTGGCGAATGTTTCATGTGCATGTGGCAAGACTGTGAATTCTTCAGTTGTTGGATAGAGTGTTTTATACCCGCTAATTAGGTTAGGTTTGTTGATAGAGTTTTTTTTTTCAAATCTTCCACATCCTTAATGATTTTGTGTCTATGTGTTCTATCATATTAAAAGATAGGTTTTAAAATCTCCAAGTATGATTGCAGATGCATCTATTTCTCCCTTCAGTTTAGTCAATTTTTGGATTATGTATTTTATTCATAGTTGATATGATCCTATGTATAAAAAAATCCTAACGAATCATCAAACTCCTACTAGAATAAATTTTAAAAGTTACACAAGGTCACAAGCTCTAGTTTTGATACACAAAAATCAGGTGTATTTCTACATAGTGGTAATGAACAAACTGAAAACAAAATTAAGAAAATAATTTGATTGGCATTAGAAATAAAAAGAATAAAATACCTAGGAATAAATTTAATAAAAAGGTGCTAGACTTGTACACTGACAACTACAAAACATTGCTTAACTAAACAAAGATCTAAATAAATTTTAAAAAAAGGCATTCTATGTTCATGGAATAAAAAACTCAATATTGTTAAAATGGCAATTTTATCACAAATTGATTCATAGATTCAATGCAATCCCATTCAAAATACTGTCAGGCTTTTGAAGGATTTACATTTCCCAATTGCAGAACTTACTCTAAAGCAACAGTCAAGAACATGCGGAACTGGCATAAGGATAGACATATAGGTCAATAAAACAGAATTAGAGTGTAGAAATACACCCTAACATTTATGGTTGATTGATTTTCAACAAAGGCACCAACCAAATTCAGTGGGGAAAGGATAATATTTCAGAAAATGGTGCCAACACAATTGGATATGCATATGAAGAAGGAGAAGGAGGAAGAGGAAGAAAAAGGGAAAAGAATGGGGAAGAGGAGGAGAACTTAGACCTATACCTCACATCATAAGCAAAATTAACTCATAATGGATCATAGACCTAAGTATAAGCATTATAACTTTACAACTTCTAGAAGGAAAAATAGGAGAATATTTTAGTGACCTTTGGTGAGGCAATGATTTCTTAAATATGACAACAGAAGCAGGGTTCATAAATAAGATTTGATTAATTATACTCCATGAAAATTTTGCTCTTCAATAGAAACCATTAAGTAAAGGAAAAGACAAACAAAAATCTGGGGAAAAAATATTTTCCAATCATATATCTGATGAAGGACTTGTATCCAGAATATATAAAGAATCTTTACAACTCAAAAATAAGAAGAAAAACAACTTGATTTTTAAAAGGGCTAAAGATTTAAATAGACATTTCACCAATGAAGACATGCATATGGCTTTAAGCACTCGAAAAGATGCTCTTCATCATTAGATATTAAGGAAATGCAAATTAAAACTGTAATGAAATATCACTTCACACCCAGTAGAATGGCTACAACAAAAAAGACAAAAAATAGCTGGTGTTGAGGAAGATATGGAGACACTGAGACTCATATATTACTTAGTGGGAGTGTAAATGGTAGAGCCACTTTGGAAATAATCCCAGCAATTACTTAAAAAACTAAATATAAACTTACCATCAACCCAGGAATTCCATGGTTCAGCATCTACCCAGGAGAAACAAAAACATATGTCTACAAAAAGACTCTCACTGAGCTACTCAGTACAGCTTTATGCGTAAAAACCAAAAGACGGAAACAACTGGAATGTTCATCAACTGTTGAGTGGATAGACAAAATGTCATAGATCTGAACAGTAGAAAACTACTGCGTAAAAAAAAAAAAATTGCCATCCAGTCGGTTCTGACTCATAGGGACCCTATAGGACAGAGTAGACTGCCCCATAGGGTTTCCAAGGAGCAGCTGGTGGATTCGAACTGCCAGCCTTTTGAAAAGGTATCACCAAGTTTGCTGTTTACTCTCTGTATTTCTATAATTATGCCTTCGGGTTGACTAATTTGTCTTCTGCATTGTCTTAAACTAGATGCTGTCGAGTCAATTCTGACTCATGGTGACCCATGTGTCAGAGAAGAACTGTGCTCCATAGGGTTTTCGAGGGCTGAATTTTCAGAAGTAGATAGCCAGGTCTTTTTTCCGAGGCACCTCTGTGTAAACTTGAATTGCCAACTTTTCAGTTATCAGCTGAGAGTGCTAACCATTTGCACCACCCAAGGACTCCTCTACAATGTCTAACCTGCTGTTAATCCCATCCAGGATATTTTTCATCTTACATATTGTAGTTTTCATCTCCAGAAGTTTTTTTGGGGTCATTTTTGTATTTTTCATGACTCTACCCAACTTTTCCGACATAAGGATTGCAGTCACACTAACTGATGGCATACCTGCCATATGTTAAGGACATCACGTTAATGTTGCTCATCAGAGGTAGCAAATGGACCCAGAAAGCAGAACATAAATTCCTGGTATGTAGGCAAACTGTGCCACATCTCTTTGCAAAAAGTCTTGAGGTTGATGTGGTCACACTCTGCTGGAGTTCTGTGGCCAGCACTTTGAGGGACAGTAAAATAAGCACCACCTCAATATTTCTGGAAACCCTGGGGGCAAGTTCTTAAGAGTTTGGTGGCTAACCAAGAGGTCGGCAGTTCACATCCACCAGCCACTCCTGGGAAACCGTATGAGGCAGTTCTACTCTGTCCTATAGGGTCGCTATGAGTCAGAATCGACTTTGTGGCAAGGGGTTTAGTTTTCTGGTTTTGATTTAGTATTTCCGCATTGACTCATACATCCATTCATTTGACAAACACACTCATGAGCCACTGCTGTATACACACACCAAGTGCTGTGAGGCTCAGGAAGAGACTTGACAGCAGTGAACAAGCAGAGAGGAAGGGCACTCAGCCTGAACAAGGGTGTCCAGGAAGATGTTTGGAGGAAGGGGGACGCCTTAGCTGAGTCTTTGAAGGACGAGAGAGTTAGCTGTCCACAGTGGGTGGAGAAGGTTCTCAGCAGAGGGTTTGACATGAGCAGCCCTGGGGGCAAGAGAGAATCTGGGGGCTTTCAGGAACTCTAAATTGGTGCTTCTCCAAGTGTGTTCTGTGGACCAGTCCTCATCCCCAAAATGTTTATTATGACTATGTGAGATGAGAACAAAAATTGAACACAAGAGTTCAGAAAATTTTACAGCCAATTGACAGAGTAATTTTATGTCTGTTGAAATTAATAAGAAACACCTGGAGTCTGTGTTTTGTATGTCTTTTGATTTCTTTTTTCTGGTAATTTGTTTCTGCTGTAATTTATAAAACATCGTCTGTGATGGACAGAAAAGATGGGTCCTCCAGCACAGATGGTTTGAGAAGCACTGAACGGTCCCATCTGAATGGAGGTAGAGCATGAGGGGCAGCATGGCAGAGGAGGAGGCCGGGTAGGTGGGCAGGTACCAGACCAGAAGGATCACTCAAACCACGTTATGGAGTTTGAACTTGGTTGGAAGCAGAAGGAACCAATTCAGGGTTTCCAGCAGGGTAGATCTGATCAGATTCAGCTTCCACGTGATTCTGGTAATTATATGGAGGATGGACGGGAACGGTTGAGACCAGGCTAGAGATGGAAAAGCAACACTGGGTTTAGGATTATTAGGGATCGTTTTCAGAGAAAACTGAGGTCTCATTCTGGGCATCTGAAAGACATGATGGCTTATTAGAAAGAGCCAGACAGTCAAATCACAGAAGCCTGCCTCCTTGCACCTTCCCCCTGCCTGGCTTTCGGTGTCAGGAGTTGGAGCCTGCAGCCTCAGCCTGGTTGGGTCAGAACCAGGGGGCTCTGGGATCCCTCTCCTGGAGCAGGGCTGCAGGGAGGAGGAGCTTGTCCTGAGCCAGCACACTTCACCCAGCCAGGCAGGTGGAGAGAAAAGGCACTCCCTTTGATCTTTCTGAGTTCACATACGTTTGTTTTTTAAATCCCTCAAAATCAGTGATTTAGAAGTGGTGTCCAAACAGACCATGTGTCCATCACCCGATGGAGAAGAGCATGATTGTGGCAGGAGTGTTTGAACTGGCGGTTGCAGACAGATGAAAAACCGGGGATCCCTAGGGTGAGTCTCCGCCTCGCTCTGCCAAGCACACTTGGAAAGTTTTAAACTGGCATCTCCTTCTGCAGCTGCTGAAGCTTAAAGGGAGATGTTGTAGCTGTGTGCTGTCGAGTCAATTTTGACTCATAGCGACCCTATCTATAGGGCTCACAGCAACCCTGCTCCATAGGGTTTCCTAGGCTGAAATCTTTGCGGGAGCAGATCACCAGGTCTTTTCTCCTGTGGGGCCGCTGGTGGGATCGGACCACTCACTTTTTGGTTAGCAGCCGAGCACTTAAATCATTTCGCCACCAGGGCTCCTTTAAAGTGAAATAAGTAAATATATAGCAGATCCTGGTGGTGCAGAGGTTAAGAGCTCCGGCTGCTCACCAAAATGTCAGCAGTTCAAATCCACCAGCCACTCCTTGGAAACCCTATGGGGCAGTTCTACTCTGTCCTGTAGGGTCACTATGAGTCAGAATTGACTTTATAGCAATGGGTTTTTGGTGTTTTCACTGCGCTACAGTTTGCTTTAACTCTCTGTGGAGAAGGACTGCACTAGAGAAAAAAAATATATCGGGCACGGCGTCAGAGGGACGGCTCCTTCCTCTTAGTCCCCAAGCCTCACAGCACCTTGCTGGTGGCTCTGGGGTTCAGCGGATTACAGACCCTGATCAGGCCACACCTGGAGCATGCACGGTGCTAGAGGGGCTCTGAGCCAGTGGGAGGCAGGCCTGCTTCTGGGGGGGTAGTGTGGGCGGGGGCGCAAATCCCACCATCCAAGGATCAGTCACATTCCCGAGGGACCACAGGAAAAATCGAAGCATGCTCTACGCAATGGGGAAGGGTTATCATTCTGTCTCTCAGTCCAAACAGCCTCCCTGAGGAGCTAGTGTCAGTGTTGGGTTTTGTGATATAAATAGGAGTTTCCCAGGTACACAGTGGAACAACATGGACGAAGAGGAAGACACCCGAAGAACATGGCAGCCAGGCTCGTGTGCAGCGTGGCGGCTCTTGGAGCAGAAAGGGGGGCTGAAGGCGATTCTGCTTCAAGAGGCCAGATGGTGAGGGGCCTGTGTGCCAGGCTAGGGACTCTGCCTTCTAGACTGTTTTAAGCAAAAGAGTGATGATAGATAGTTGGACGGCCATGTGTGCATGTATGTGTATGTACGTTTCTGTGTGGCTCTGTGTCTGTGTGTGTCTGTGTATGTGGGTGTTGGTGTGTGTATGTGTGTATGTCCGTGTATGTGGGTGTTGTGTGTGTGTCTGTGTACGTGTCTGTGGGTGTGAGTGTTGTGTGTATGTGAGTGTGTGTATGTGGGTGTTGGTGTGTGTAGGTGAGTGTGTGTGTGTTGTGAGTGTGAATAAAGCAAAACTGGAGGCCAGGGACTTGCTTGTGGGCTATTGCAACAACTCAGAGGAGGGACAGGTGTTTGTTGTCCAGTGACTTTTCACGAAGGCAGGGCCAGTGTCCTGTTTGTCTCTATGGCCCCAGCACAATCTGGGCCAGGGGGAGAAGGGAGCTCTGTCAGTGCTTGTTGAACTGAAGACTGTGGCCCAATAGAGGTGTGGCCCCTTCCGAGTGTCTCAAGGGCTGGCTGGCCTCATTACTGGGACCAGAGAGTCCAAACAGGATGACCTTCAGAAGGTCCTCATCTTCCCTACCCATTCTGCAGATGGGCAAACCAAGGCTGCAGAAGGGAAGTCACCCTGTGCATGAGCAGCAAAGGAGGACCAGACAGCACATTCTTGTTATGCACCGGTTCTCCCAGCGCCCTCTCCTGTCTCTTCCACACTGGCCTGGAGTCTCCTCTTTCAAATGGGCTTTCCATTTCTCCCCACCAATCCTGACAGGCCAGCCAGTGACAGACCCTGAAACTGAATGTATTTAAAATCCTTTGCACATTTTTGTTTCTTCCTAAAATTGAATTAAATTGCACTTCTTCTTTGGGATGATAAGCTAACATTTGTAAAACACTGTAGAAGACAAGTTTGAAGTCCTTTCATTTATTTCATTTTATTTAAATTTACAACATTACCATGCCCATTTTACAAATGAGAAGACTGAGACTCAGAGGAATATTGTAATAGTATTCTGAATTCAGCTCCCAGAAGCTTCCAGGCCACCATCTGGCTTAAAACAGTAAATATTCGATAACTCAGAATAATCCCACATCAGCACAATATTAACTCCACTGGGAAATTAAGAACATGTCCGTGAAGCCAGCCTCTAAAATGAAGGAGCCGTAAGCAGGCAGAGGAAGAAGAGAGCCATTTGTTGGGTGTCTAAGTTACCTGGTGCTGCAGTAACAACAATACCACAAGTGGCTGGTTTAAAGAACAGAAATTTATTTGCTCACAGTTCTGGAGGCTAGAATGCCAAATCTGGGTCAGCCATGTGGATTCCTTTCTTGTCAGTAGCCCTGGCCAGTCCCTGGTTCCTTGGTGATTCTCACATGACGTCTGTCTTCCTTTGTGTGTGTCTCTCTCTGTATTCATTCTGCTTTTTTTTATAACTCGGAAGTGATTAGATTTAGAATACACCCTACTCAGTATCATTTAACTAACATAACAAAGAAAACTCTGTTCCCAAACAGGATTGCATCCACAGGTATGTTGTTATTGTAGTGTGCCATGGAGTCAATTCTGACGCACAGCGACCCTATAGGACAGAACAGAGCTGTCCCATAGGGTTTCCTAGACTGTAATGTTTACGGGAACAGATTGACGGGTCTTTTGGATAGTCACCAAGCACTTAACCATTGTGCCACAAGGGCTCCTTACCCACGGGTATACCCAAACCCCAAACCCATTGTGTTGAGTCGATTCTGACTCATAGTGACCCCATGTGATGGAGTAGAACTTCCCCATGGGGTTTCCAAGACTGTAATCTTTATAGGAGCAGACTGCCACATATTTCTCTGGCAGACCTGGTGGTGGGTTCAAACCGCCCATCTTTCGGTTGTCAGCTGAGCACTTAACCACTGTGCCACTAGGGCTCCTTATCCACAGGTATAAGGGTTAGAATTCCAACATGTATTTCGGGGGGGACACAATTCAATCCATAACATCACCCAGGTTCCCACGGAGACCCCGGAAGTGAACTACAGATGCTTATGGGCCTGTTGGCATCCGGATCCTTCTCCCTGATCCCCTCTGACCTGGTGGATTCAATGGTGAATGCTAAGAAGGGAATCTTATTACAATGCAGTGCAAGGACGGGGTGCACAGAGTGACACTGGAACCTCCCTGAGGTCTCTCTTTCCTCAACCCCCAATGCTTAAGGAAGGCCATAGGTGACAACCAGGGCACCCACCCCATCCCCAGGGACACAGCACCTGCCAAGGTGGCAATATCCCCAGAGGCTATGAGCTCATGTTATGAATTGAATGGCTTCCCCCAAAATATGTGTTGGCATCCTAACCCCCATACCTGTGAACGTGATCCCACTCCCATTTGGGAATTGTATTTTCTTTGTTATGTTAATGAGGTCATACCAGTGTAGGGTGTGACTTAAACCTAATGGTTTTTGAGACATACAAAGAGCAGATGAGACACAGAGAGAAGCAAGCAAGCACAAATGCTACATGGATCTCACCAAGGAACGTAGGAATGCTGGGCTAGAGAAGCTGAGACAAGGATCTTCCCTCAGAGCCGACAGAGAGAGCCTTCCCCTAGAGCCAGGGCCTGAATTCAGTCATCCAGGCTCCTACACTGTGAGAAGATAGACGTCTGTTAGCTAAAGGCCTACACTTGTGGTATTTCTGTTACAGCCGCACTAAAAAACAACGCAAAACAGCTCACAATGCAAAATAATGATATTTGGGGCTGTAATCAATACAAAAGAACCTATATCAGGCAAAGCAGAAATAAGAGAGTGTGAAGTTCAGGGATCTTAAATCAGCGTATCTAATAGTATGAAAGAGAAAAGACATTGAGGACATGAAGCTGGAACAGGTTATAAAAAAGAACCAATTGGAGATCAAGAATTTTAAAAATAAGAGGGCTGACATTAACAGCTGAATGGATGTGTGGGATAGCAGAATGGATACAGCTGAGAACAAATCAATAATCCGAAGAACAGGATGAGGGCCTGTCTCAGGAAGGAGCAGATAGTCGAAAAAATAGAAGTTGAGAGATACAGAAGATAGGAGTGCCGAATGCATGTACAAGAGTTTCAGAAGGGCATGGAAAAAAATGCAGAGGAGAAAACGTTTTTAAACACTGATGACCAAGAATTACCAAGAACTAGAGAAACTATAAGGAGCCCTGCTGGCGCAGTGGTTGAGTGCTCAGCTACTAACCGAGAAGTCAGCAGTTCGAACCCACCAGCAGCTCCATGGGAAAAAAGACCTGGTGATCGGCTCCGATAAAGATTTCAGCCTAGGAAACCCTATGAGGCAGGTGTATTCTGTCATCCTGGATTGCTGTGAGTCAGAATCAACTTGTGGCACCTAACAGCAACAACAGAGAAAATGTAAAGCCTTAAACTAAAACGACCTAAAACGTCCTTAAAAAAAAGCAAGAAAAGACTTAGACAAAGTTAATACAACATTAAAAAAACATCAAAGACAGAAAAGAAAATAAACATTTTCGGGAAAAAAAATTACATCACATAAATATGAACAAGAATCAAACTGGTGTCATGCTTGTCAATACTAGAAGCAAAGCAATAGAGTAATAAGCATTTTTTAACATATTAAAGGGAAAATGATGCCCAGACTATTTCATCAAGCTAATCTGTGATTTAAATGCTAAAGTAAAATGAGATTTTCTCAGGCATGAAAAAGATTGATGAATCTGACTACAATGAAATTAGGAGCTTCTGCTCGTGAAAAGACAGTAAACAAGGATGCACAATAAGACTTGGGGGGACAAGATATTTGCAGCTCCTACAACACGTTCATATTCAAACAAATTTAAAAAACAACTCATACAAATCAGTAAAAAAGGCAGACAACCCACAAGAATGTGGGCAAAAGACTGGAGCAGATAGTAAAAGAGAATGAAAATGGTAAATAAACATATGACAAATATTCCCTTATTAGTAATCAAGAAAATGTGAAATAAAGTCATGCCAACACATACCCAATAGATTGGAAAATAAGTAAATAAACACGTACAGAAAGGTAATAATCCTTTAATAGAAGGCTGACAATATCAATATCAGTGATGGCACAACTATGAAAACTCACACAGACTGTGGTGGGAGAGCTAATCATATGTCAACGTGGGAAACTGATATTGTTATTAGTTGCCGTCAAGTCAACCCCGACTTGTGACTACCCCACGGACAACAGAACGAAATGTTGCCCAGTCCTGCACCATCCTCATGATCATTGGTATGTATGAGCATTTGCTAACTATCTGGTAAAATTGCAAGTGCATATATCATAACTTGGTGTTGCTGAAGAATATTGAATATACCAAGGACTGCTAGAAGAAAGAACAAATCTGTCTCTAAAGAAGTACAGCCAGAATGCTCCTTAGAAGCAAGGATAGCAAGACGACGTCTCACATACTTTGGACATGTTATCAGGAGGGATCAGTCCCTGGAGAAGGACATCATGCTTGGTAAAGTAGAGGGTCAGTGAGAAAGAGGAAGACCCTCAACGAGATGGATTGACACAGTGGCTGCAACAATGGGCTCAAGCATAATAACAATTGTGAGGATGGTGCAGGACGGGGCAGTGTTTTGTTCTGTTGTACACGGGGTTGCTATGAGTCAGAACTGACTTGGTGGCACCTAACAGCAACAGCATAACTTGGCAATTCCAATACTAAGTAAATACTCTAGAAAACTCACTGGCATATCCACCATGATACATATACCAGACTGTTCATAGAAACCTTGCTTGTAATTATCCCAAACTGGAAAAAAAACAAGTTTCCGTCAACTGGAGAATGGATAAATAAATTGAAGTATAACTAAACAATGAACTACTAAACCATGCTAAAAATGAATGAAATACAAATACCCAATTTTAGGGCTAATAACTCCTGCCTTCTATGTTTGTTTGCCAACCATGCCCTTCCCCCCTCACCCAGGTATTTCCCTAAGCATGCTATGCTACTTTTTTTACAGCCACATGTGAAAACACAAATTGGAATAGCTGTGCTTATGGGCATACATTGAGGGAAGAGGGCATGGCTGGCAGACAGGCAGCGTTATTCACATAAAAATATGGTGGGTGCAAAAACATGGGTGAAACTCCAACACACAACTTTGAGTAAAACAAGAGGACAGACAGGATTCCATTCATGTGAAACTCGTGCATGATTCTGTTCATGTGAACATTCTGTTCCTATGAAACTCCAAGTAGGCAGTACCAAGTGGCTGGTGGTAAAACAATAAAGAAAAGCAAGGAATGAGCATCACAAAAGAAAACTGTTACCCATGGAGGAAAGTAAGATGTTATGATTGGGGAGGAGCTGACAGGGGGATTCCAGGATGCTGGTGATAGTCTGTCACATGACCTGGGTAGTGGTTACAGAGGAGTCTCTTCTTACTAGTCCCTGGGTGGCTCAAGCAGTTAAGCACTCAGTTACTAACTGAAAGGTTGGAGATTCGAATCCACCCATGTGTCTCTTGGAAGAAAGTCCTGGGGATCTGCTTCTGAAGATCAAGCCATTGAAAACCTTATGTAGCACAGCTCTACTCTGACACATTTGGGATCACCAGCAGTCAGAACTGACTTCACGGCAACTGGTTTATTCATTAATATGTACGTGTATACTTTGTATTGTTTTCTATGTATGTTTGGGAACAAATAAGGAAGAAAGGAAGGAGGGAAAGAAGGAAAAACGGGCAAACAAAAGAAGGAAACAAGCACTTAAGAAAGGCGGTCTTTTAGGGGGAAATGAAGATCACTGGTTTTCACAGATGGTTTGCACTCAGCTACTAACAGAAAAGATGGTGGTTTGAATCACCCAGTGGTGCCATGGAAGAAAGGCCTGGCAATCTACTTCTGTAATATCACAGCCATTGAAAATGCTACAGAGCAGTTCTACTCTGACACACATAGGTCGCCAGGAGTCAGAATCGACTCAATGGCAGTGGTTTGTTCTGTTTTGTTTTGTTCATGAGGGGGAATGGGTGCTCACTTCCGGAAAGGCGTGGTAGGGTCACAGTTCTTACCGTGGCTTCAGCCCTCGGTCCCTGAAAACAAATTCTCAGCAGGCCAAGAGCAGAAACTCCATTCCAAGAGTAAGTCAGGAATGCTGATTTTTTGATTTAGGATGAGAAATAAACATTCATACTAAAACCTAAATAAATCAACGGATTAAATAATTATAAGTTAGATGTATGGATAGTTCAAAAATGTTCAGTGATTTTATTTTAAATATGAGGTAACCCTTTCCGTTATTAGACTAAATAGATTTTGAGGCAAAAAGCATCATAATGACAAAGAGTGATGTTTATACACTGACTAAAGAGAATGGTAAATCAAGAAGACGTAGGGGACTCCGGCAAGATGGCGGTCTAGGCAGAAGCACCACGGCGTCCCTCCACAACAAAGATCCAAAAAACTAAGCCAAACAGAGAATCAACAATCCTGAAACCCTAGAACATCAAATGAAGAGATAAAGAACT
>NW_004444005.1:10059580-10062825 GCF_000243295.1 Trichechus manatus latirostris | reverse complement strand
CAGAAATCAATGAAAGAGAGATGAACAAAGTCAAAAACTGTTTCTTTAAAAGATAAGTAAAACAGGCAAAGCTTTGGAGAAAATATGAACAATAAAATGGAGGTAACACGCATATTTACAAAATTAAGACAGAGGAAATAACTACAGAATAGCAGAGATCTTTTTTAGTAAAGGCATAATTGAAAAATATGGGCAAAATGAATGAATTTCTGGATAAATACAATGTTCCAAATTGGTGCAAGAAGAAATAGAAAATTTCCATTAAAATTTTTGCAATAATAATCAAGAACTCCCCCACCAAGGGAAAGCAAAAACAAAATAATAATATTAAAAAAAAAAATTGGACCTAGAAAGTGGGACATGAAAGTTACAACAAACTTTCAAAGGAGAATCCCTAGCCCATACAAGTTGCTCTACAGCACAAGAGAGAAACAGAAAGGATGCTTCAATTAATCGTAAAAGCCTCAGAGGCAGAGCCAACATGGCACTATAGACAAAGCACCACACAGTCCTTCCACAGTAAAGACCTGAAAAACTAAGTAAAACAGAGACAAACGTCAATCCTGGAACCCTAAGCGTCGAATGAAGAAACAAAGAACTCAACCAACATTGAATGGAATAAAAAACTGACAGAGAACAGAGAGCAAGGGGAGATACGGAGTGGAGGTTCCCTATCAGCTAACTCGGTTCAGATTCGCCATCTTGAACTCCTCAGCCACCAAGAACAGCGGATAGGGAATATGGGAAGGCAGCTTCACCGAGTTCCTAGCAGAAGACAGAGCACCCGGTAACCAGTGACACACGCTTTCCCACCCCCCACCCTTCTTCCTCCTGCTTGGCCTCCATTGCTTCCCAGTGGGCCGCAGTTGCTTGGCCCAGGAGGCGCCTTCAGTGTCGTTTTTTTGATGTTGTTGTTGCTTTTTTTTTGCTTCTTTTGGTTTCTTCTCTCTCTCTCGCCTTTTTCCCTTCTTTTCTCTTGAACACCTGGCTCCATCTGCCATCTCCGTTTCTTCTTGACAAGCTGTGAAGTGCCACTCAGCTGGGGAACCACTTTACCAGTCCACACTGCTACACCAGTGGGATCCCTGGGAGCACTTTTTTTCTTTTTCCCTTTCTTTTTCTTTTTTTTTCTTCTTGTTTTTATTCATTTCTCAGTTTCTTGTCTCCCTACTTTCCTTCTCTTCCTGTCTCCTAAGTACCAGGTGCTGTGTGCCATCTCTACCCCATTCGGATGGGCTGTGCAGTGCCTAGTAGCTCGGGAACCACTTTCCAAGTCTTCGCTGCTAAGCCAGTGGGCTCCCTTGAGGATTTCTTTTTTTTTTATTTTCTCGATTTCTTGTCCCTCTCTATCATCTTCCCCTTCTTTTCTCCTGAACACTTGGCGATGTGTGCCATCTCTGCTCCTTCTAGATGGGTTGTGAAGTGCCTTGAGGCTGGGAGCCACTTCCCTGGTCCATGCCACCACACCAGTGTTCTCCTTCAGTGCATTTTTTTCTCCTTTTCTCAATTTCTTGTCTTCCTCTACTTTCCTTCCTCACCCTTCTCTTGAACACATGGTGACGTGTGCCATCTCTACTCCTTCTTGATGGGCTGTGCAGTGTCACTAGTCTGGGGACCCACTTCAGGTGGGCTCCCTTGGGACTTTTTTTTCTTTCTTTCTTTTCTTTACTTTCTTTCTTGGCTTCTTGTCTCTCCTTACCTTCTTTCCTTACCCTTCTACTGAACACCTAGAGCCTTGTGCCATCTCTGCTCTTCTTGACCAACTGTGCAGTGCCACTCAGCTGGGGACCTGTTTCCTGTGCATTACCCTGGGGCTTTTTTCCCCCTTTCTTTCTTCTTTTTTTTTCCCCCCTCAGTTTCTTGTCTCTCTCTGCCTCCCTTCCTTTCATTCCTCCCAACCGACTGGCATCTTTTTTGTTGTTGTTGGTTTCTTGTCTGTCTCTACACTTCTTTCATTCTTTTCTCCCAACATTTTAGCTACATGTGTCTTTCTTTCCTTTTTTTTAAATCTAGTTTCTTACCTCTCTCCCTTCCTTCTTTTCCTTTCTCCCACCCATCTAGCTGCACGTGTTGTATCTGTCCCTTCTTGGTCGGCTGTGCCTCACCACCTGACAAGAAGCCACTGGCACACAGCTTCCCCAAGTCTGCACCACTCCAACAGCAGGCTGCCTCAATGCTTTTTTTTTTTTTTTTGGCTCCTGTTTCTCTTTCCACTTTCTTTCCTTTCCCACACCCACTTAGCTCCACACATCACAATCTCCCCCCACCCTCTTGCCTATCTGCACTGTGCACTGAACACACCCCGAGCAGCATAGGCAGGATCTACCAGAACCTGCCCTGCACTGACTTTCTGTCCAGCCCTGTCAGCCCCAGTATGTGCCCCCAAAACCATCATTGACCCTCCCTTTCTGCTGGACCTGCCCTGCTGCAACATAGCTGAGTGACTGGCCCTCTCTTTCCACAAGAAGGTGAAAAATATCATGTCCACAGACAAGCAAACAACAAAGAATGCCCAGCCTGCCTGGCAGGATGAAACAAACAAATCTACAATCAATAAATGAAGAAAATAATTACTGAATGACCCAAAGACAGCAGCAGACATATCAAAACATATTTAAAAAAAAAAAAAGAACAGGATGGTTCCAGCAGGCATCCAAAATAAAACACCAGATGACCTTCCAGCAGAAGAAAACGCACTGGAACTGCTTGATACGGAATTCAAATTTTTAATATGCAGAGCTATCCAAGAGTTGAAGGAAAAAGCAGACAAAAATGATGGAGAAATAGACAAAATAATGGAAAAGGCAGACAAATTCATGGAAAATACATACCAAAAAATGGAATAATTCAGGAAAATAATACAGGAACAAAATGTCAAATTCACAACTAGAAATCATACAAAAAAAGTGGTTAGAAATCCAAAAGAGAAACAAGATTTCTGAAATGGACAGTGTCATAGAAGGTCTGAGGAGCAGGTTTGAAACTAAGGAAGACAGGATCAGTGAAATTGAAGACAAATCCTTGCTATCACTATGTTAGAGGAAAAATCAGAAAAAAGAATGAAGAAAAATGAAGAAACTCTGAGAATTATGTGGGATACACTCAAAAGCAGAAATTTGCAGGTGATTGGAGTTTCAGAACAGAGGAAGAAAATGGAAAACACAGAGAGGATCATTGAAGAATTGCTGACAGAAAATTTCCCTAATATGATGGAAGATGAAAAGCTGGCCATCCAAGAAGCTCAA
>NW_004444005.1:9988954-10050863 GCF_000243295.1 Trichechus manatus latirostris | reverse complement strand
GACGTCACCAAAAGAGTAAAAGGAGAACCTACAGACTGGGAAAAAAATTATGGCTATACAAATTCGACAAAGTTCTAGTCTCTAAAATCTACAGGAAAATCCAACACCTCTACAACAAAAAGTCAAATAATCCAATTAAAAAATGGGCAAAGGAAATGAACAGACACTTCACCAGAAAAGACATTCAAGTGGCTAATAGATACATGAGAAAATGCTTGTGGTTAGTAGCTATTAGTCCCAGAAAGCCCCAACAGCCTTCAGCATTGTACTCACGTGGTAGTTCAGAACAACCACTTTGGGGTAAGAGAGATATGACTGAAATGATAAACTGGCCTCTTACTATTTATCTGAAAATAAACAATTCACACAACTCTCCTCCTCCCCCCTGCAAATTCCCAATTCAATTTTCCAGTCCTAAAATGGAAACATTAACTTCTTCCTCTTAGGATTGATGTGAGGATTTAATAAAATAATGCATCATTGTTAGTTACTGTCAAGTCAGCTCCAACTCATGGCGATTCTACTGTGTATAACGGAACAAAACGTTGCCCAGTCATCTTTATGACTGTTGATATGCTTGAATCCATTGTTGTGGCCATTGTGTCAACTGATCTCATTGAGGGTTTCCCTTGCCTTTGTGGGCCCTCCATTTTACCAAACATGATGTCTTTCTGTAGCAATTGGTCCCTCTTAATGATGGATCCAAAGTAAGTGAGTCAAAGTCTCAGACAAAGTTCTGTAATCCATAGGGTTTCCATTGGCTGAATTTCATTATGCAGATCACTAGGCCTTTCTTCCTAGTCTGTCTTAGTCTAGAAGCTCCACTAAAACTGTCCACCATGGGTGACCCTGCTGGTATTGGAAATAACTGGTGTCATAGCTTTCAGCATCACAGCAAAACATAAGCCACCAGAGTACAACAAACTGACAAATGGGTAGTGGAATGCATCATTGTAATGGCTTTATAAGGTTGACCAGAGATTCACAATGAGGGTGTTAGCTTTGTCAGAAAGTAAGAATTAGAAATTATTAAAGAGATGACCAAAATCCAATGAAGCAGTGAAGCAACTTGAGGAAGGTTTTCAACCAAAATCAAGCTTAAGAATTAGGAGACCTATAAACTGGATCAATCTAGGCAACAAGGAATACGTCACTGGGAGCCTATGGCTCCAGATCACGTGACCCAGTCCAAATTCTCTAGTCCAGCTGAGAAGGCACTAGCAAATCTGCCTGGTGTATCGGTTATCCACTGCTGTATAAGAGTCCCTGGGTGGTGCAAAAAGTCTACACGCTTGGCTGCTAACCAAAGGTTTGGAAGTTTGAGTCAACTCAGAGGTACTCAGAAAAAAGTTCTGGTGACCTACTTCCAAAAAATCAGCCACTGAAAACCCTGTGGGGCATAGTTCTACTCTGACACACATGGGGTCACCATGAGTTGGAATCGACTAGATGCCCATTGGTCTATTACCATGTGACACATTATATATTTCTGTGTTTGTTTATTCTCTTCTTCCCTGCTTCACCCAAGACTCTAAACTTTATAAAGGCAAGGATGCTGACAGTTCTCACTGTGACTATATCCTCAGGATCTAGACCATGTCAGGCAAAAGGTAGGTACTTAGTAAATGAAAAATTAAAGACTCTACATATATGATTTTTGAAACTGTTTGAAATGCTTAATAGAATATATTTACTTTGTAATTTCATTTTAACAAAATGTCCAGGATTAATAAAAATGTTCCATGCCTATCACAAAACAGTGGAGTTCCTGGGTGGCACAAATGGTTGAGTGCTCGACTACTGGCCGAAAGGTAGGTGGTTTGAAATCACCCAGCGGGGCCTGGGAAGATAGGCCTGGCTAGCTGCTTCAGAAAGATCACAGCCTTGAAAACCGTATGGAACAGTTAGTTCTCTGCACACATGGCACCATTATGAGTCAGAATCGACTGTACGACAACAACAGCAAGCATCATAAAACAAAGATAAAATGACAAAAAAAAGCAAAAGAAAAATAAATAATGGAAATAGGCACTCAAGTTCCTTTATTAGAGTTATCAAACGTGAACTTTTAAATAACTATGAATAATTTGCATTGGGCAAATCTGCTGTAAAAGACCTCTTTTAAGTGTTAAAAAACAAAGATGTCACTTTGAAGACCAAGGTGTGCCTGATCCAAGCCATGATGTTTTCAATTGCCCCATATGCATGCAAAAGCTGGGCAATGTATAATGAAGCCCAAAGAAGAATTAATGCCTTTGAATTATGGTGTTAGTGAAGAATATTGAATACACCATGGACTGCCAGAAGAACGAACAAATCTGTTTTGGAAGAAATACAGCCAGAATCCTCCTTAGAAGCAAGGATGGTAAGACTACATCTAACATCCTTTGGGCATATTGTCAGGAGGGATCAGTTCCTGGAGAAGGATATCATGCTTGGTAAACTAGAGAGTCAGTGAAAAAGACGAAGATCCTCAATGAGATGGATTGACACAGTGGCTGCCACAATGGACTCAAGCATAACAACGATTGTGAGGACAGCCCAGGATGGAACAGTGTTTCGTTCTTCTGTACACAGAGTCGCTATGAGTTAGAACAAACTCCACGGCACCGAACAACAATAACAGCATTAGTAATCTGTTCAGGAATATAGATGACAAAATGGAGAATTTCACTGTGGAAGTGCAATCTATCCATAAAAAAAATCAAAAAGAAATCTTAGCATTGATAAATAAAATGAATTTACAACAGATTAGGCGAAACAGAAGAGAGAACTTAAGCAGTAAAGATAAGACAATAGAAAATATCAAGATTGAAGTATAGAAACAAAAAAGTACAGAAAAGAATGTAAGAGGCATAAAGAAAGTAGTGAAAAGAATATACAGGAAATGACATGTCCAGAAGGAAAGAAAAAGAATAGAGATACGAGCTTAGAATTTTCCTAAGCCACTGGTTTAAAAAGTTCTATGAAACCCAGAGAAAATAAAGATAAATGCACACATGTTTATGTACACACACACACACATGCATACACACTTGTGCACAGACACACGTGCATACACACATACACACACACATTCATACACACATGCACAACTAGGCACATTATAGTTAAACATCTGGAAACAAAACACAGAGAGGAAATCTTGGATACTGCAGCATAAAAGAAAAAAGAAAAACAAATAACCCTCAAAGGAGAAACAATGAGGCTGACAGATGACTTTTAATCAAAGTTGAGAGAAGTAAGAAAAAAAATGACACCCTTAAGGTGCTTAAAGAAATAACTACTGACTTAGTTATCTAGTACTGCTGTAACAGAAATACCACAAGTGGATGGCGTTAACAAAGAGAAATTTTATTCTGTCACAGTCGAGAAGATTACAAGTCCAAATTCAGGTGTCAGCCCCAGGGAACGGCTTTCTCTCTGTGTTGGCTCTAGAAGAAGGTCCTTGTCATCAATCTTTCCCTGGTCTAGGAGCTCTTCAGGCTCCAAAGGATGCACTCTGCTCCCGGTGCTGCTTTCTTGGTGGTATGATATACCCTGTCTCTCTGCTCACTTCTCTCTTTTATATCTCAAAAGAGTTTGGCTTAAGACACTATCTATTCTTACAAATCTCATCAATATAACCGCTGCTAATCCATCTCATCAACATCATACAGATAGGATTTACAACACATAGGGAAATCACATCAAATGACAAAATGGTGGACAATCATACAATACTGGGAATCACAACCTAGCCAAATTGACAGGTATTTTGGGGGGACACAATTCAATCCATGAAAACTACCAAGCTAGAATTCTTTACCCAGTGAAAATATCCTTTAAAAATGAGGGAAAGAAAGAAAGAGAAAGGAAGGAAGGAAAGGAGGGAGGGAGGGAGACCAATTACTCAAATGCCCATCAAATGATGTATCTACATAATTTGTTTATGAATCTACATAAACAAAATATGGCATAGTCACACAATGGAATATCATACACTAATGAGAATGAATTAACTACAATTACAAAGACATAGATGAATCTCTCAAGCATAATGTTGGTTAAAAGAAGCCAGACACTAATGAATACATGTTGCAAGATTCCATTTATATAAACTTCAAAAACATGTAAGACTAATGTGCGACGTTAAAAGTTACAGTACCGGTTACTCTCTGGGGGACTAGTGAATGATGGGGTTATAATGGACTTCTGGGTGCTGATAATGCTGTTTATAGAGCTGGATGCTCGTTATGTGACTGTGGTCAATTGAAAATTTATCAGTCATACACTTATGACTTGTGCACTTTTCTGCTTGTATTTGTAGTCCAGTAATTTTTTTAATGAAGGTAAAAATAAATAGAATTTTCAGCCAAACTGAAAGTTCAAAGCCAGAAGGACCACTCTAAAAGAGATACTAATGGGGTTCTTCAGTCAGAAGGAAAAAGATCCCAGATGAGAAGAAGGTAAGGCAAGAAGGAATGAAGAACATCACAAGTGGTAACTTTGCAGGTAAATCCAAATGAGTATCAACTATTTAAAAAGAAATAACATATTGTGGGATTTATATATATAGATAGACATACACATTGAAGTTTGTGGGAACAACAGCATAAAAGGCAGGAGGTGGAGAAGGGAGTTTCAGTCTTGCTAGGTCTTTACATTGTAGTGGGTATAATTTTAAACACTGAAAATATCCTATCTTGGTGAGTATGTGAAGCAGAAGAAATGTTCACAGTGCTACTGTGAGTGGAAACTAGAATATACTTTGGAAAGCTATTTGACATTATCTACCAAAAGTGAACGTTTGTGTACCCTCTAAGCATGCACCTATATGCTTAAACATATACCCTACAGAAATGTGTATGTACCTTCATCAAAAGACATGACATTGAGCTTTTCCATTGTCTCTTTCCACAGATGCAGTCAATTTGATTCCTGTGTATTCTATCCATCAAGGTCCACGTGTATAGTCACCATTTATGGTGCTGAACAAAGATATTTGCAATGAGTAAGTCATTGGTCTTGCAAAATTCTATCATGGGATCTCCAGCATTGTTTCTCTCACCAAGGCCATATTTTCCAACCTTCACATTTCAGTCACCAGTAATTAACAATGCATCTTGATTGCATGTTTGATCAATTTCAGACTGCAGAAGTTGGTAAAAATCTTCAGTCTCTTCATCTTTGACATTAGAGGCTGGCAGGTAAATTTGAGTAATTGTTGTATTAACTGGTCTTCGTTGTGGTCATATGGATGTTATACTATCACTGACAGCACTGTACTTCAAGATAGATCTTGAATTGTTCTTTTGGACGATGAATGCAATGTCATTTCTTTTCAATTTGTCATTCCTTGCACAGTAGACAATCTGACTGTCCAATTCAAAATGACCAGTACCAGTCCATTTCAGCTCACCAATGCCTAGGATATTGATCTTTATGTTTTCCATTTCATTTTTGACAACTTTCAATTTTCCTAGGTTCATACACTGTACATTCTACATTCCAATTATTAATCGACATTTGCAGCTGTTTCTTCTCATTTTGAGTCATGCCACATCAGCAAATGAAGGTCCAGAAAGTTTGACTCCAACCATGTCATTAAGGTCAACTCTACTTTGAGGAGGCAGCTCTTTCCCAGCTGTATTTTGAGTTTCTTCCAACCTGAACGGCTCATCTTCAGACACTATATCAGAAAAGGTTCTGCCACTAATCATAAGATTTTCACTGGTTAATTTTTTTCAGAAGTAGTCTGCCAGGTCCTTCTTTCTAGTCTGTCTTAGCCTCCACTGAAACTTGTCCACCAAGGGTGACCCTGCTAGTGTTTGAAATACTGGTGGCATAGCTTCCAACATCACAGCAATACACAAGGCACCACAGTACGACAAACTGACAGACAGGTGGTGATACCAGAGTAGGGTGAGTCCTAAACCTAATCACTTCTGAGTGGTATATTTAAAAAATGGCAGAATAGACACAGAGACACACAGAGGGAAAGACAGCATGTTAGTAGGTATCTATAAGTCAAGGAATGACAAGGAATGCTGGGGCTGCCCACAAGGAGAGACCTTCCACTAGAGCCGATGCCCTGATTTATACTTCTAGCCTCCAAAACTCTGAGACAATAAATGTCTGTTCTTTAAAGCCACCACTTGTGGTATTGGTGTTACAGCAGACCAGGAAACTAAAACAATTCATAAAATGTTTCAAAACATGTAGAGAACTAAAGAAGCCCAACATTTGTTAGTTTAACTTATTAGATTTACAAGCATTATTTAAAAGCTTGAAAGTTTTGTTTGTTAGACAATTGAAATACAAAAAAATGAAATTAAATAGATTACATATACTAATTCTATTTAAAATACTCACAGACATTTAATTATCTAAGTTTATAAATAGGATCAAACATTAATCAAAGTCGAATTTAAAAGGATAAAGAAGTGTTTTGTTTTTTTTTGTGACCTTAATGAATCAAATAATAATTTTAAAAACTTAAGACCCTAAGTAACGCTTGCATCATCTTTTCTGGTATCAAAAGCCATTTTCAAGGATATTAAAGACCTCACATTAACAGCATGCAATGTGGTTACCACAGTCACTGGTATAAAAATAAACAATGAATACCAGATAGCATCATTATTATTATTCTAATTATGGTTGTCCTCGTTTGATCATTATCATTACTCATGCTGTGTTCATACAGTTTGCTTCTCCTTTCTTTTCTGCAGATAAGTGTCTCTCATCCACCCCAACTCCACTCTTGCAACCCTGCAGTATAGATTTTAACACCACTGAACCATCTTTACCATCCATTGCGTCCATTGTGGGAGGATGGATTTGTGATCATATTCCTCCTGGCAAACTCTGCATCAGGATCATTCTAATTTCCCAGGGAGTCAGGGGTGGGCTGAGATGCTCAAGGCGTACTGTGCAAGGACTCCTGACCCCTGAACTCCCTCAGTGCTTCCCCCTCCTCAGATGAAGATGTGGCCTTGCAGACCCTGGGGATGAGCAAACAAGGACAAAGGGAGGTAAAGAAGAATATGTCTGGGATACAGGAGATCCCTTAGGACATCTCTTAGTACCATCATGCCTTGTGATTAACGTCAGTGGAAAACTACAGCAACCCAATTCAGACAGACTACTAATGACCCAGACCGTTCAGGAATGAGGGGTTGGGTCACCCCATCAGGCAAAGAACATTGACCAACTGGGGTGCTTATTGAGGGCAAAAACCAAACCAAACCTGTTGCCATCGAGTCGATTTCAACTCTTAGCGACCCTATAGGACAGAGTAGAACTGCCCCATAGGGGTTCCAAGAAGCAGCTGGTCGATTTGAACTGCCGACCTTTCTGTTCGCAGTCCATCGCTTTAACCACTGTACCACCAGAGCAAAGAGTATATGTAGGTAGTGGAAGCAGGTAAGTACAAATACCAGCTATGACCATGTGACCAGTTGCAGAAACGAAGACTGTAATTTATGCGTGAACATGTCCTCATGCAGAATCTATAGATTGTTTGCAGGAAACCCAGCAGGTCTCTTCCTTACAGGACAGTGTCCTGGACATGGAAGCCCCCCTCCCTCTCCGCCCCTTAGGATCTCTGAGACCAGGTAGAGTTGTACTGGGACTTGCTGGGGCTACTCCACCCTGGGTGCCTCCAATAAGCATCCATGAACATGGATAGTTACATTGGAAACTCTATCTTATCTTGCAGTGGGTGGCCTCTTCCCACTGAGCCCCTGGAGGTAGTGCTAGGATCCTCTCTGCACCCTCTGTGACCTAAAACTGCTTGGAGATCCAGGAAGTAAAAAGTAAAGGAATACATAAGCGTGGCCAGAGGACAAGGAGGTGTTGATTACATCAAATGAAATACATTCCAAGCATGCACAGCAGTAGAGAAGGGGATGGTCCCAGAATTCAACCACAGGTTTTAAATAAAGTTACGGTGGGACGCTGAGCAAATCCTTCAACCTCGCTGTATCGTTTTCTCATTTTTGGGTAGGGGTCTTGCTCCCGTTTCACCCTGTGTCACACGGGATGTAAAGTGACCAGGATGAGTGAATGAGGGGCGCATGAACTACTACAGGAGATGCTGGGAGAGGCATCCAGGAGAATGCACGAGAGAGGAGGCAGAAACGGGCCTTCAGGCATTCACTCATTCACCAGCCAACTGAGTAAACCCACATTCACTCAACAGGGAGAGACAGGTGCAGTAAATAAGCTGATAAAAACACCATAGTAGCAGGAGCTCAGGTGAGGAGGGCTGTGTGACTGTGCTGTTGTCTTGGAGGCACAACATCCCAGGGGGACAGTCACCTATGCAGGAGTCCCTTCTGCCAGGTGCCAAGCAGGGAAAAGATCAGCCCCAACACTCTGCTCTGTTAGAGCAAAGATCAGGTCCCCTCACACCTGAGGAGCTGCTGGTGGTGGGCTCTGAAAAGCTGAAGAAACAAGGTCTCAATCCAGGGCCCGGAAGATTCTGTGATAGGAAAAGGTCCATCAGGATGTTCACATCACACATAATATAGAGCTACACTTCTCCTATGAGGCATTGGTGGTCTCGTGGTAGAATTCTCACTTTTCATGTGGGAGACCCAGACAATGCACCTCATGTGCAGCCACTACCCGTCTGTCAGTGGAGGCTTGCATGTTGCTATGATGCTGAGCAAGTTTCAGTGGAGCTTTCAGACTCTGACAGACTTGGAAAAAAGGCCTGGTGATCTACTTCTGACAATCAGCCAGTGAAAACCCTATGGATCACAATAGTCCAATCCCCAACCAGTCTTGGGGTTGGTGCAGGACCAGGTAGTGTTTCCTTCCGTTGTACAAGGAGTCACCATGAGTCAGAGCCAAGTCAATGGCGCCTAACAACACCAACATGTTTCTGCTATCAAAACACTGGGTGTAGTTGAATCTTTATCCAAAAGACCTTTTGCTTTCAATTTAGTATCCAATTCAATAAATACTTACTGAATATGTATGAAATACAGGACATGAGGCATTTGTGTGAGTCAGTTAATAGAGCATTTTTACAGAAAACGCATATTTTACCCCAGAAACATGTGAATCATCGCTGGGAGAAGAAGAATCCTCTCCTGAGGAAGTTTGTCTCAGGGAGGGTCTTGACTACCTGGACTTTCCATTGTCCGCCCCCTCCAAATCACAGCCTCCAGAACCCCAGTCACAAGGAGAAAGACCATCTTGCAAATCCAAACATTCTGATGATCACAAAGTTACAAATGACCACATTTATATTTCTGAAAAAGGGAAAAAGTCCTTTACCTTCTGTTATGGATTGAATTTTGTCCCCCCGAAAGATATGCTGAAGTCCTAACCACACCCCTCCCCCATACCCTGTGAATGTAACCTCATTTGGGAATAGAATCTTTGAAGATGTTATCAGTTAAGTGACATGAGGTCATACTGGAGTAGGGTGGGTCCTAATCCAATCTGAATGGTGTCCTTATCAAACAGAAGAGGCACAGAGAAACACAGAGGAGGAATAGGGCCATGGGACCATGGAGTTATGCTACATCTGTTAGCCAAGGAACGCCTGGGGCTACCAGAATCTGACAGAGACAAGACAAGATCTTCCCCTAGAGCCTTCAGAGAGAGCAGGGCCCTACTGATACCCTGAATTGGGACTTCTAGCCTGCAGAACTGTAACATAATAAGTTTTTGTTGTTTAAAGCCACCCCCTTTGGGATATTTTGTTAGAGTAGCTGTAGGAAGAACAATTGACTCATTTGAATTATGGTATTGGCAAAGAATATTGAATGTACCATGGACTTCCAGAAGAATCCGTCTTGGAAGTACAGTCAGTGTTATGGGTTGAATTGTGTCCCCCAAAAATGTGCATCAACTTGGCTAGGCCATGATTCCCAGTATTGTGTGAGTATCCACCATTTTGTGATCTGATGTGATTTTCCTTTGTGTTGTAAATCCTAACCTCTGTGATGCTAATGAGGCAGGATTCAATCTACAAGATTAGGTTGTGTCTTAAGTCAATCTCTTTTGAGATATAAAAGAGAGAAGCAAGCAGAGAGACAAGGGGACCTCATACCACCAATAAAGCAGTGCCAGAAGCAGAGTGCATACTTTGAACTCAGGGTTCCTGTGCTTGAGAAGCTCCTAGACCAGGGGAAGATTGATGACAAAGATCTTCCCCCAGAGCTGACAGAAAGAGAAAGCCTTCCCCTGCAGCTGGCACCCTGAATTCAGAATTCTAGCCTCCTAGACTGTGAGAGAATAAACTTCTCTTTGTTAAAGCCATGCACTTGTGGTATTTCCGTTATAGCAGCATTAGATAACTAAGACAGTCAGAACGCTCCTTAGCAGTGAAGATGGCAAGACTTTGTCTCATGTAATTTGGACATGTTATTAGGAGGGATAAGTCCTGGAGGACATTGTGATGGTTAAAATTGTGTGTCAACTTGGCTAGTCCATGATCCTTGGTGGTTTGGCAGTTATGATGTAGTTTAGCAGCTTTTTAATGATATAATCACCTCCACAATGAGATCTGATATAATATGATCACCTCGATGATGAGATCTGTTGTGAGCAGCCAGTCAGTTAAAAGGGAGTTTCCTTGAGGGTGTGGTCTGCATGCAATATAGGTGGACTTTCTGGCAAGGCTCTAGGTCTTTTGCTTGATCTGGATCCTGCAGGTGGCTCCTGTTCATCTGACCTCTTGTTCTTGGAACTTGAACTAGCAGCTTACTGCCGTCTTACCTGCCGATCTTGGGATTTGTCAGCCTCCACAGCCTGTGAGCCAGAGGCCTGCTATCTGACCTTCTGATCTTGGATTCACCAGCACCTGTGGCAACTTGTGTCAGAAGAAGCCTCCAGCCTGACCCACGAACTTGGGACTTTCCAGCCTCTACAACTGTGAGAGCCACTTCCTTTATATAAATTTCTCTATATATGTATTTACACAATACACTGGTTTTGCTTCTCTAACAAATCCAGCCTAAGACAGACATCATGCTCGTAAAGTAGAGGGTCAGCAAAAAAGAGGAAGACCTTCAACGATGGATTGACACAGTGCCTGCAACAATGGGCTGAAACATAGAAAAGATTGTGAGGATGGCACAGGATTGGGCATTACTTCGTTCTGTTTTACATAGGGTAGCTGTGTAGGTACCAACACGACAACACCTAACAACAACAGCTGTAGGAAACTAATACAAATTTTAAGGTTTGGACCACATTTTAAAGACATGTGAGTGTGCAATTGTGCTGAGAAATGATGATAGCCTTGCCTTATGTCACTATGAGCACTGATCTCGTACAGCAGCAAGTTCAGACGCTGAGGCTGGGGTGAGAAATGGTATCTGTCGTGGGTCTTCCAGCCTTCCTCAACACTCCTTGTCTGAGTTCATCACATTAAAGGGCTGGCATGTATTTCTGAGGTGTTCACGTTGTTCTTATTTAGATAAAGATAATTTTCCGTGAAGGGTTTACCTGCTCCTCTCACAAATCTCAATGCGTTTAATATTGATCTTTAATTAGAGTGATTAATGGTGAGGACAAAGCTTGATTTCCGTCAGAATCAGTCCCTTAGGACAGATATTTGAAGTAGTGCTTTATTTTGTTTTTTAACTTAAAAAAGAAGGGTTAGCTGCCATCATGTTTGTTCTGACTCATGGCGACCTTATGTAAAACAACAAAACTGCTCAATCCTGCACCATCATCATGATAATTGGTATGTTTGAGCTCATTGTTGTGCCTACTGTGTCAATCCATCTCATGGAGAGTTTCTGTTATTTTTGATGACCCTATACTTTACCAACTATGATGTCCTTTTATAATGATTGGTCTTTCGTGAGGACATGTCCAAAGTCTCGCCATCCTTGCTTCTAAGGAGGGAGCATTCCGGGTGTATTTCTTCTAAGACTGATGTTTGTTCTTTTGGAATTCCAGAGTATATTTAATATTCTTCACGAACATGTTTTTGCCATAATGCCATTATCCTTGATATATTTACCAGAACTTGCAGAAAATAAGGGCAAAGTGGGCCTCTCTGAGCTCAGCCTTGTCTGTGGAAGGTTTGTGTTCCTTGCACAGATGTGTCACACATTCACTCATACACCAGGAGCATGATAGAGGTGAAGCCTTGGGACCCCAACAACTTTTGGGTTCAATCATTGGCTTTTCAGCAAATCCAATTCCTCCTTTGTGCATCAGTGACAGCAAACAAGATGCATCATGGGGCCAAGTCCCCACTTACCTGACATGGACCCACCCGACCTCATGTATGTGCCTCATCTTTATCCCTGTGCATGGGGGCTTACGGGGTCACAGCTCACGGAGTTCAGGTGGGGCCTGGGGGGCTGGGCAGGAAGGAGGCCAGAAATTCAATGGGGAAAGAGGCCCTGCTCACAGCCAGGTCCCAGAGGTTGCACAGGCCATCCCCATCATGTGTGACAAGCTCAGACACAGCTCAGGAACTTATTTTTCTCTCCTTCCCTCCTTGATTGCTCCTTTGCTCACACAGAAGGGGTGCAGGTGTGGTCAAGACCAAACAGACAGGGAGAGGAAGCATACCAAGGGAAGAAACCCCAAGTGCAAAGACAGGCAGCGACCAGCCTGGAGGGTCCCAGGGAAAGGCAGGTGGCTTCCAGCAGAGAAGCCGTAGTGCAAGTGGCTATTGTTAGGTGCCATCGAGTTGGTTCTGACTTATAGCAACCCTACGTACAACAGAACATGAGGCCCAACTCAGAGGGGCTCTGCTGTGTCCCTGTCGCTGGAGAAATCACCAAATGCAGCTCTCCACCGACTCTGTAGGGCTGCCCTTCCTTGGGCACTTGCAACTTCCTGTCAATGGGTCTTTTGATCCACCTCTTGGAAATGCCCCAAGTTGATTGCATTTTCCCCCGTAGGGGTTTCACGGCTTCTCCTGCTTCGCAAGCCCTCAGCCTGGACCTCTATTCTTAACTGCGGATGGTCTGGTCTACCTCTATAAGAGATGAAGGGATCAGAGTCAGCTCCTTCACTCTCCTCTTGCTTCTGAATTTCAGATCAGCTGGTCTTTACAACCCAAGCCCGTGGGGAGATGGGTCCCTGCCTACTGGCTTGCGTGATTCTTTTCTCCATAAGTGTGTGTTGAGCATGTGAGGTAAATTTTTCATTTGAGATGTAAGCCTGCAGGAGTCTCCAGCCTGTCACCTGATCTAAAGATTTTAGACTTGCCGGCCCCCAACAACCACAAAAGGCTATTTCTTGAAGTAAATCTTTCTCTCTCTCTCTGTATATACATATACATATGTATATATGCACACTCACGTATACACATATACAAGGGACCCTGGTGGTGTAGTGGTTAAGAGCTCAGCTGCTAACCAAATGGTTGAGAGTTCGAATCCACCAGCCAATCCTTGGAAACCCTATGGGGAAGTTCTGCTCTGTCCTACAGGGTCACCATGTGTCTGAATCAACTCCAAGGCAACCAGATACATATACATACTCATATGCATAATCATATACATATAAGAAAACCTGGTGGGGTAGTGGTAAAGAGCTCGGCTGCCAACAAAAAGGTCAGCAGTTCAAACACACCAGCCACTCTCAGGGAAAAGGATATGGCAGTCTGCTTCTGTAAAGATTACAGCCTTGGAAACCCTATGGGCAGTTCATATATACAGTACATACATATATACACATTTCTCTAGAGAACCCTGGTTAAGACACATGGTAAAAGGGACTTTAGAGATGTGATTAAATTAAGGATATTGAGATGGGGAGATTATCCTGGGTTATTGGGGGTGAGCTCAACAAAAGTACAAGGGTCCTTATAAGAGGGAGGCAGCAGGGCCAGAGCCAGGGAGGAGATGTGATGATGGAGCAGAGGTCAGAGCAGAGAAAAGATGGCACATGGCTAGCTTTGAGAATGGAGGAGGGAACATGAACCAAGAAATGCAGGTGGCCTGTAAAAGCTGGAAAAGATAAGGAAAGGGATTCTTCCCTAGAGCCTCCATAAGGAACACAGTCCTGCTGACTGACCCATCTTGGATTTCTTCTCTTCAGAATTGTCAGATAATAAATCTGTGCTGTGTTAAGCCACCAGGTTTGTGGTAATTTGTTACAGCAGCAATAGAAGACTAATGCAATTCTCAAACACATTCATTCCCCACATCTTCAGTCTTTGCTCCCCAAACACCCCCCTCTGCCTCTCATTCTGTCTCTCCTTCACTATCTCACTGGTTGTTGAGTTAAGCGTCTTGCCAGAGAAACTCTCAGAATAATTCTCCTGCCCTCACAGATCAGGAACATCTCATTGAACCCGGTCCATGTAGACACAGTCACAGCCATGCTCCATTTTGAAAAGCAAAAGAGTTCTTCTCTTTTCGATGGCTACCAACAGGAGGGCCAAGGGAATGAGCTGGTAATTATGCTCCATTGCTCACAGGAAGCACTGTGGAATCTTCCAATTAAAGGTATTTTAATTACACATAGTCCCAGAGGCACCAGGTTGGTCTCCTAGCCTTCTGATAAGGATGTTACAAGTGAGTGCAAATGGAATTCTGCTCCTGGCAGATCCTCTAAGGCCTACCTGAGCCCACTATCTTTCCCTTTAGAATGCACTTTAATTATGCTCTGCTAGTCACGACACTTTACGTCTATGGAGGAAAAGGCATAATCCCTTTAGTGACAATTAAAAGGAGGATTTGCCTGCAGGCCATCGGGAGCATCTCTGAAACATTGCCAGCTCTTCTTCCCTTTTCTCACTTTAATCCTGTTATCTTGTTTCCTTGGGCACCTTTCTTTATTGCTTTCAAAACTTTATGGGGGGGGGATTAGAATACCTGCAGGATGGTTATCTTGCAATAGCTGGAATTCATATAAGCCATCGTAAAGAACTTTGCACTAGAAAGTTCCTTTGGAACATTTCAGTCCAAGAGTAAAGATGAGGTTTCAAGCCATGTGCCAGTAAAGGTGGCCTCCTAGAGCCCTGCATTGAGAAGGGTCCTGAAAGCACAGGTCACTCTTTAGAAACATGCTCTGTGATCGATTGCTTGTGTCTGTCAAGGGCAGGAGTAGATAGGCAGAGGCAGCATGCTGACAACCTGGCCTCCATTCCATTTTCACAGACGGGGAAACAGAAGACCATTTTCCTGGCAAAGGAGTTCTCCCTTGATGGCCATTGTTCTTTTTTTTTTTTAAATTGTACTTTAGATGAAGGTTTACAGAACAAGTAGTTTCTCTTTAAACAGTATACATATTGTTTTATGACATTGGTTAACATACCCACAACATGTCAACACTCTCCCTTCTCCACCTTGGGTTCCCTATTACCAGCCTTACTGTCCCCTTCTGCCTTCTAGTCCATGTCCCTGGGCTGTTGTGCCCTAGTAGCCTCATTTCGTTTTATGGGGCTGTCTAATCTTTGGCTGAAGGGTGAACCTCGGGAGTGACTTCATTACTGAGCGAAAAGGGTGTCCGGGGTCCATACTCTCGGGTTTCTCCAGTTTCTGTCAGGCAAGTAAGTCTGGTCTTTTTTTGTGAGTTAGAAGTTTCCTCTACTTTTTTCTCCAGCTCTGTCTGGGACCGTCTATTGTGATCCCTGTCAAAGCAGTCAGTGGTGGTAGCCGGGCACCATCTAGCAGTACTGGACTCAGTCTGGTGGGAGACGTGGTAGCTGTGGTCCATTAGTCCTTTGGTCTAATATTTCCCTCATATCTTGTTTTCTTCATTCTCCCTTGCTCCCAAAAGGGTGAGACCAGTAGAGTATCTTAGATAGCTGCTCACAGGCTTTTAAGACCCCAGACTCTACTCACCAAAGTAGAATGTAGAACATTTTCTTTATAAACTGTGTTATGCCAATTGAGCTAGATGTTCCCTGAGACCATGGTCCCTCATGGGGGTTGGATGTGTCTATGGAGTTTGCATGACCTTACCTTGGACAAGGTGTGCTGGCTCCCCCAGTATTGTGTACTGTCTTGCCCTTCACCACAGTTATCACTTATCTATTGTTTATTTAGTTCCCCCCCCCTTCCATCCCTCCTAACAATGAAAGATTTTTTTTTTTTTTGGTATGTAAACCTTTTCATGAGTTTTTACAGTAGTGGTCTCATACTCTGTTTGTTCTTTTGTGATTGACTTATTTCCCTAAGCATAATGTCCTCCAGTTTCATCCATGTTATGAGATGCTTCACAGATTCATAATTATTCTTTACGGTTGTGTAATACTCCACTGTGTGTATGTACCATAGTTTATCCATTCATCTGTTGATGGGCATCTAGGTTGTATCCATCTTTTTGCTATTGTGAACAATGCTGCAATGAACATGAGTGTGCATATGTCTATTCATGTGACAGCTCTTATTTCTCTAGGATATATTCCTAGGAGTGAGATTGCTGGATCATACGGTATTTCTATTTCTAGCTTTCTAAGGAAGTGCCATATTGTTTTCCACAATGGTTGTATCATTTTGCATTCCCCTCCTCAGCAGTACATAAGTGTTCTAATCTCCCCACAGCCTCTCCAACATTTGTTATTTTCAGTTTTTTTCGTTCATGCCAGTAATACCAGGGTGAGATGGTACCTCATTGTGGTTTTGATTTGCATTTTTGTAATGGCTAGTGATAGCGAGCATTTCCTCATGTGTCTGCTAGCCACTTGAATGTCTTCTTTGGTGAAGTGTCTGTTTATTTCCTTTCCCCATTTTTTAATTGGATTATTTGTCTTTTTGTTGTAGACGTGTGGATTTGCTTGTAGATTTTAGAGATTAGACCTTTGTCTGACTTGCAATGTCCAAAAATTTTTTTCCAGTCTGTAGGTTTTCTTTTTATTCTTTTGGTGAAGTCTTTTGATGAGCATAACTGTTTAATTTTTAGAAGACCCCAGTTATCTAGTTTATCTTCTGGAGTTTGTTTGTTGTTGGTTATGGTCTGTATCCTGTTAATGCTGTGTGTTAGGGCCTCTCGTGTTGATCCTATTTTTTCTTCTATAAACTTTATGCTTTTTGGCTTAATATTTATGTATTTGATCCATTTTGAATTAGTATTTGTATATGGTGTGAAGTATGGGCCATGTTTCATTTTTTTGCAGATGGACATACAGTTTTGCCAGCACCGTTTGTTAAAAAGACTGTCTGTTCCCCATTTGATGGACTTTGGACCCTTGTCAAAGATCAAGTAACCGTAGGTGGATGGATTTACATCTGGGTTCTCAGTTCTGTTCCATTGGTCAATGTAACTGTTGTTGTACCAGTACCAGGCTGTTTCGACTACCATAGCTGTATAATAGGTTCTGAGGTCAGATAGTTCGAGTCCTCCTACTTTATTTTTCTTCTTTAATAGTGCTTTACTTATCCGGGGCTTCTTCCCTTTCCATATAGAGTTAATGATTAGTTTTTCCAGCTCTTTAAAGAATACTGTTGGTATTTGGATCAAGATTACATTGTATTTGTAAATAACTTCAGGTAGAATTGCCATTTTCACAGTATTGTGTCTACCTATCCATGAGCATGGTATGTTTTTCCATTTATGTAGATCCCTTTGGGTTTCTTGCAGTAATGTTTTGTAGTTTTCTTTGTATAGGTCTTTTACATCCCTGGTTAGATTTATTCCTAAGTATTTTATTTTTTTAGGGGCTATTATAAATGATATTGTTTTCCTGATTTCCTTTTCATTGTTCTTCTTATTGGTGTATAGGAATCCAACTGAGTTTTGTATGTTTATCTTGTATCCTGCTACTCTGCTGAATCTTTCTATTAGTTCCAGTAGTTTTCTTGTGGAGTCTTTAGGGTATTCTATGTATAGTATCATATCATCTGAAAATAGGGACAGTTTAACTTCTTCATTACCAATTTGGATGCCTTTATTTCTTTTTCTTGCCTTATTGCTCTAGCTAGGACTTCCAATACAATGTTAAATGGGGGTGGTGATAAAGGGCATCCTTGTCTTCTTCCTGTTCTCAGCGGTAATGTTTTCAGCCTCTCTCCATTAAGAATGATGTTTGCCATTGGTTTTGCACAGATGCCTTTTATTATGTTGAGAAATTTCTCCTCTATACCTATTTTATTGAGAGTTTTTATCAGGAACGAGTGCTGGACTTTATTGAATGCCTTTTCTACATCAATTGAGAGGATCACCTGATTCTTTTCTCTCTTTTTATTTATGTGGTAGATCACGTTGATTGATTTTCTAATGTTGAACCATCCTTGCCTACCTGGTATGAATCCTACTTGATCGTGGTGATATGATGCTGAAGTCTATTGGCTAGAATTTTGTTCAGAATTTTTGCATCTATATTCATGAGAGATATTGGTCTGTAATTTTTTGTGTGTGGCTTCTTTGCCTGGTTTTGGTATCAGGGTTATGCTGGCTTTATGGAATGAATTTGGAAGTGTTGTTTCCTTTTCTATGTTCTGAAATATTTTGAGTAGCACTGGTAGAAGCTCTTCTGTGAATGTTTGGTAGAATTCTCCAGTGAAGCCATCTGGGCCAGGGCTTTTTTTTGTTCGGAGTTTTTTTTTTTTTTTTTAATTACCTTTTCAATCTCTTCTCTTGTTATAGGTCTGTTCAGATTTTCAGCATCACTTTGTTGCAGTTTGGGTAGGTAGTGTGTTTCTAGAAATTTATCCATTTCCTCTAAGTTTTAAAATTTGTTGGAGTATAGTTTTTCATAATACTCCGTTATGATCTTTTTTATTTCAGTTGGTCTGTTGTAATGTCCCCCATTTCATTTCTTCTTTGAGTTATTTGCCTCCTCTTCTGCTTTCTTTTGTCAGTCTGTCCAGTCGTTGTCAATTTTAGGGATCATTTCAAAGAACCAACTTTTGGTGATTCTTTCTATTGTTTTTCTGTTCTCTATTTCATTTATTTCTGCTCTGATCTTTACTATTTCCTTTCTTCCGGTGGCTGTGGGCTTTTTTTGCTGTTCTCTTTCTATTTGTTTGAGTTGTGTAGTTAATGTTTTGATTTTGTCCCTTTCTTCTTTTTTGATGTGTGCATCTATTGCTATAAATTGTCCTCTGAGGACTGCCTTAGCTGTGTCCCAAAGGTTTTCATATAATGTGTTTTCATTGCCTTTTGATTCCATCTATGATTTCCACTATTACCCAGTGGTTTGTAAGCAGGATGTTATTCAGTTTCCATGTAATTGATTTGCTTTCCTTGCTCTTTCTGTTGTTAATTTCTACCTTGATGGCATTGTGGTCAGAGAAGATACTTTGTATTAACTCAATGTTTTGGATTTTGTTGAGGGTTGATCTGTGGCCTAAGATGTGGTCTATTCTGGAGAGCGTTCCATGTGTGTTGGAAAAGAATGTGTACTTTGTAGCTGTTGAGTGGAGTGTTATATATATGTCTATGAGGTCCAGTTGGCTGATGTGCCCTTTAGGTCTTCTGTATCTTGGTTGAGTATTTTTCTAAATGTTCTGTCCTTTACCGAGAGTGACGTGTTGAAGTCTCCTACTATTATTGTGAAACTGTCACTTTCTCTCTTCAGTGCTGTTAGAGCGTATCTTACGTATTTTGGAGCCCTGTCATTGGGTGCGTAGATGTTTATTATGGTTATGTCTTCAAGATTGAGCGTCCCTTTAATCAGTATATAGTGTCCTTCTTTGTCTTTTATGATGGATTTTATTTTAAAGTCTATTTTATCTGAGATTAGTATTGCCACTCTTGCTCTTTTTGGTAGCTGTTTCCTTGATATATCTTTTTCCATCCTTTAATTTTTAATAAATTTACATCTTTGTTTCTCAGGAGTGTCTCTTGTAGACAGCATATTGATTGATCCTGTTTTTTTATCCATTGGGTCACTCTCTGTCTCTTTATGAGTCCATTTAGGCCATTTACATTCAGTGTAACTTTGTTATGTGTGAGTTTATTGCTGTCATTTTGAAGTGCTTTTTTTGTGATGCTGGCATTTTATTTGTTCCTCTTACTCTCCTTGATGAATTCCTTTTGTTTGTGGATTTTTTAAATTTCTTTTGTTTTTATAGATTTTGTTTTTACTGAGACTATGTTTTTCCTCTTTATTCTGATGAATAGGTTTGTTAAAACTTCCTTGTGGTTACCTTGAAATTTACCCTTATCTTCCTAGGTTTGAACCAGTCTACTATTACTTGGTATCAACTTGTCTTCCTCTCCATTAGAAGGTTCTATACTGACACTGTTTATTCCCTCTTTTATTGTTCTGATGCTGTTGTTATTTATGGATTAACCTCTCTGGTTCCATGTTGTAATTCTTTTTGTTTTGGATAGTACTTGAGAGTTCATTTCTTAGGTTGCTTTATGGCTGGTATGCTCTTGCGTCATAGACTCAGCCTGCGGCCTGTTGTTGTTTGTTCTCAGACCAATGGACTCCCTTTAATAATTCTTGTGAGTTTGGTTTGGTTTTTACATAGTCCCTTAATTTCTGTTTATCTGGAAATGTCCTAATTTCACCATCATATTTGAATGAGAGTGTTGCAGGATATAATATTCTTGGCTGGAAATTTTTTTCTTTCAAGATTTTATATATGTTGTCCCTTTGCCTTCTTGCCTGCATTGTTTCTATGAAACAATCCGAGATTAGTCTCATTGTTTCTCCTCTATATGTGACTTTTTGTTTTTCTTGAGCTGCTCTCTGGATTCTTTGTTTGTCTTTGGTTTTAGTGAGTGTGATTATGATATGCCTTGGTGAACCCCTATATGGGGTTCGTTGAGCTTCGTGGATGGTCAGCTTTTCATCTTTCATGGTATTGGGGAAGTTTTCTGGCAGCAGTTCTTCAACGATCCTCTCTGTGTTTTCTGTTTTCTCCCTCTGTTCTGGACCTCTGATCACTCACAAATTTTGCTTTTGATTGTATCCCACATAATTCTCAGGGTTTCTCAGTTTTTCTTCATTTTTTTTCTTGATTTTTCCTCAGAGTTTTATCCAAGTTTTTGTCTTCAATTTCGTTGATCCTCTCTTCCATCATTTCAAAACTGCTCCTCAGTCCTTCTATGACACTGTCCATTTCTGAAACCTTGTTGTTTATCTTTTGGATTTTTAATTGCTGTTTTTGTATGAGTTTTAGTTGTGAATATATTTTGGCATTTTGTTCCTGCATTATTTTCCTGAATTCTTCCATTTTTTGTCCGTGTTTTCCATGAATTTGTCTGCCTTTTCCATGAATTTGTCTATTTTTTTCCTCATTTTTGTTTGCTTTTTGCTTCACGGCTTGGATAGCTCTAATATTAGAGATTTGAATTCTCTATCAGGTAGTTCTAGTGCCTTTTATTCTACTGGAAAGTCATCTGGTGTTTTATTTTGGATGCTTACCGGAACCATTTTGTCCTGTTTTTTAATATGTTTTGATAGAGTTTGCTGTCTTCAGACGTTCAGTAGTTATTTTCCTCATTTATTGATTGTAGATTTGTTTGTTTCATCCTGCTTGTTTATTTGGTTATGTCTGAGGAGGTGGATTGTGCATTCTTTGTTGTTTGCTAGTCTGTGGGCATGATACTTTTCACCTCCTTTTCCAATGGGCAGGATCAGTCACTCAGCTATGGTGCAGCAGGGCAGGTCCATCTGAAAGTGAGTTGCTAGGATGGGTTGTTTGTGCAACGTACTAGGGCCGAAAGGGTAGGCCATGAATCAGTGCGGGGCAGGTTCTGGCAGGCCGTGATTGTGCTGTTAGGGGTTGTGATGTTCAATGCATGGTGCAGGTAGGCAGGAGGGGGGAGATTATGACGTGTGGAGCTAAGATGTGTATGGGAAAGAGGAGAGAAAGGAAAGAAACAAAGGCCCAAAACAAACAAAAATGAGTGCTAAAGGAGCTTGCTGTTGGAATGGAGAGATGAGAGACAAAGAAGTGGAGAAAAACACAAAAAAACGAAAATTAGAAAATGAAAAGAAAAGCCCAGGGATTCCACCAGTGTGGCTACAAAGACTGGGGAAGTAACTCCCAGGCCACAAAGTACAGCCTGGTTAGAAGGGGTAGAAGTGTCACACAGTGCCAGGTATTCAGGAGACAGGAAGAGAAGGTAAGTATAGAGAGACAAGAAACTAAAAAATAAAGAAAGACAAAAAGGGAAAAAAAGAGAAAAGAAAACAAAAATAAGAAACAAAAAAGACACACAAAAACAAAACAAAATAATAAACAAAAAAAAAAGGAAAAGAAAAGAAAAAACAAATTCTCCCAGGGATCCCACTTCACGACTGCACAGACTGAGGAAGTAGCTCCCAAGTTGCACAGTATAACCCAGCTAGAGGGGGCTCCCAAGCCCAGAGAAGAAAAAGAAACAAATAAAAACAGAACAAATCAAAACAAAAATAAAGTCCTGGGCATCCCTCCAGCATGGCATGGCAGTTCGGGAAGAAGTTCCATGGTCGAGCAGCATTTCACAGCCTTTCAGGGAGAAGCAAAGAAGGCACTTGGAGCCAGGTATTTGAGAGAAAGGAGGGGGAGGTGGTGAGAGGTATGGAAGACACCAAAAGCGGAAAAAAGCAACACCAGCTATATACAAATGACACTCAAGGAGCCAGCCAGTGTGGGTGGGTGGAATCCAAGCAGCAAAGGGCTGAAGCTGATGCCTCACCACCAAGAGACTGTGGCCCCAGGAAGTAGAGGGGGCTGAGTGGGGGTGAAGAAGGGTGAGGGGGTGGGAAAGCATTTATCACTGGTTACTGGTTGTTCAGTCTCCTGCTGGGAGCTCCGTGAAGCTGCTTTCCCATACTCCCTTTTGCTGATCCCTGACAGGAGTCCAAGATGGTGGATCCATGCTGCAGTAGCTGATAGGGGACCTCTGCATGTATCTCTCCTCACTTTCTGTTCTCTGTCAGTTTCTTACTCCATTTGATGCTTGGCTGAGTTCTTTATCTCTTCATTTGTGCTTAGGGTTTCAGGATTGACATATGTCTCTGTTTGACTTATTTTTTGGGGTCCTTGCTGTGGAGGGAAGCTGTGGTGCTTCTGTCTAGAGCACCATGTTGGCCAGAAGTCCTATTGTTCCTTTTGTGTATTGTGTTATGAAATACATCAACCTTCAGAAAGGTAAAGAAAAGGATAGAGTTAACATCTGTGTACCCTCCACTAGAAGATAGAGGTTAGATTCTAATGCTTTAGAACATTTGCTTCATTTGTTTTAAAGCTACAGAAACAGATGAAGCTCCCTGGTTCTTGCTGTTGTGAGTCAACATTGAATCGATTCTGAGTCATGGTGACCCCATGTTTACAGAGTAGAACTTTTCCATGGGGTTCTCAAGGCTGTAATGTTTTGGAGGCAGATCTCTAAGCCTGTCTTGCACCTCTGAGTGGATTCAAACCTCCAGTCTCTCAGCTAGTACTTGAGCACATAACAATTCACGCTACCCAGGGACTTCTCCCTGGTTACCACTCCCCAACTTACACCTAATACCTTACATTCCTGATATAACCAGGGATAGCCTCAGCCTCCAGGTATACCCACCACTGTACTGTGGTTTATCACCCAATGGGTGTTATTATAGTTTAAATTGTGTCCCACCCAAAAATATGTTGAAGTCCTAACCCCTGAGTCCCTGGTGGCACAAACAGTGAAGCACTTGACTACTAACCAAAAGGTTCAAACACACCTAGAGGTGCCTCAGAAGAAATACCTGGCAATCTGCTTCCAAAAGGTCACAGCCTTGAAAACTCTATGGGCCAGTTCTACTCTGCACACATGGGATCATCATGAGTCAGAAATGACTCTATGGCAACTGGCTTGGTTTTTTTGTTGGTTTTAGAAATAGAGATTTTCTTTAATTATGTTAATAAGATCATACCAGAGTAGGGGGGGTCCTAAACCTAATCTCTTCTGTGAAGTGTCCTGTAAAAGGAGAATAAACACTGAGACAGAGACACACACAGTGGGAGACTCCATGTAACCATGGAGGCAGATACATCTACAAGCAGCAAAGACAGTTACCAGAAATGAGGAGAGAGGCTCACAGAATGAGTAAACATGGCTGAGACCCTGATTTGGATTTTAGCCTCGCCTCCAGAACTGTGAGATAAATTTATGTTGTCTATACTGTATTTTGAGTCCTGGTTTGTGCAGTGGTTAAGAGTTACGGCTGCTAACCAAAAGTTTGGAAGTTCAAATCCACCAGCCACTCTTTGGAAACTCTATGGGGCCCTTCTACTCTGTCTTATATATAGGGTCACTATGAGTCGGAATCAACTCAATGGCAACTGGATACTGTATTTTACTTTTATTTGCCAACCGCTCCCTCTCCCTGTGAGGTATTTTTGTCGGTGCCATTATGCCAGTTTTTTTTACATGCTGCCACAAAAAATAATCAGCATAGTACAGTTACAAAAATACCTCACAACGGGAGGGAATACTTGGCAAATAAACATAGAAAGCATGCATTATTTTCATAAAAAATATGGTAACCGACCACTTTGTGGTATTTTGTCATGGCAACTTCCAGATATTAAGACATATGTTTGTTGTTGTTGTTGTTGTTGTTGGGTGCCGGCGAGTCAATTCCAACTCATAGCAACCCGAGGAGACAGAGTAGAACTGCTCTATAAGGTTTTTTTGGCTGTAATCTTTATGGAAGCAGATCGCCAGGTCTTTCTCCACAGCACAATTGCTAAACATGTAGGTGTCCATCAACAATTTATAGTAGGTTATCTAACTTAATTGTTAAAAGTGTGGGCTCCAAACCCTGCTTCCGGGGCCAGTCCTGGCTTTCCATCCTCCAACTAATTGACCTAGCGTGAATCATTTAACATTTCTTTGCCTCGGTTACTCATCTGCAAAGTGGGAATCATATCAGTCCCTACGTCACAGAGTAATGGGGAGGATACCTGGGACAATTCTCACAAGTGACATGTTCTATGTAACAGGAGAAGCATGTAGCTGAGTGCCGCCCCCACAAATAAGTTGATATATATTAATTCTTATTATCAAATATTTTAAACTTTGGATAAATGCTATGAAACTGGACATATCTTACTGTTACTTGCCGTTTTCATCCACATTGCTTCTAGTATTTACCCATTTTGATGACCAAGTGGAGAAAAGTTGTCAATAGTAGTAACACAGGAGGAGCTAACCCTTATGAAGGATTCCCTGGGTGGTGCAAACTGTTATTGGGCTCAGCTGCTGACTGAAAGGGCAGAGGTTTGAGACCACCCAGAGATGCCTCAGAAGAAAGACTTGGTGATCTACTTCCAAAAAATCAGCCCTTGAAAACCCTTTGGAGCACAGTTCTACTCTGACACACACTGGGTCGCCATGAGTCGCAATAAACTCAACAGCAACTGGACTTCCTGTGTCTCAGGCACCGCCCTACATGGCTTTTTCAGGTACTAACTTATTAGGTAGATGCTGGACACAGCTGAGGATCTGTTGAGTCGGTGTGGGGAACAGCAATCCAATGAGGAGAAGAGGATTGATCAGATATTGGGTGATGCCAAAGCTTGGCCCAACCTTGGCACATGGGACTAAGGGGATGGTGATGCTGTTGACAAGCATAGGGAAGTTGGGGGGTGGGGTAAGGTGGTCACTTTTGAGCATTCCTTGGTCTACTAAGTTTGAAATAAACCCAGGACAGGCCTGGACTCAGAAATTGGGAAATTGTGAATTCATTTATTTACCAATATGCACTCTGTTCCTGAAGGAAGGGAGAACACCCCAGAACAAAGGTCAGATGCCTGCGTTACTCAGAGTTGAGGGAAGGGAGTTACTGACTGCAGCTGGGCAGGCGTACTTCAGTGGAACACTGAAAGACAGGAAGAAGGTATTTGGAAAGGTGAGAGGAGAGAAAGGATAGTTCTCAAAGGCTTGGAGCAAATATAATGAAGACTAAAAAGAGATTCTGATGAAGATGTTAAGTAACTCCCCTAATAAAAAGTATCACCCTGAGAAACTCTTTAAACCTTGAACCAATACTAGCCCCTGAGGTCACCTTTTATCTAAATAACAGACTAGCTCCTAAATAAATAATATCACCCATGAGTACTGTGCTCCTTTAAAAAATCATGTATGAGACTGAACAGGCAACAATTACTTTAAAATAAAGATGTGAAGGTAAGGGGGCAGGGAAATTAAATTAATGGAAATGGAACAACAGGAATGGAAATAATGACAATGATCTTGTGAAAAAGGTAACCCATGTTACTGAACAACTTGTGTAGAAATTGTTGAGTGGGAACCTAAACTGCTGTGTAAACCTTCAATAAAAATGCAATAAAATATTATTTAAAAAAATAATAAATGGTAGAGGCATAGAGTCGTTCAGAGGGTGAGAACATGGAAGCACCAAGAGGAAGAAAGTCTGGTTCAAAATGGAAGCTGACATTTTATCTAAGACCGCCTTCAGCTCTAGTAGCTTAACTGAATATCTTGGAGCACCACCTCTAGAGCAAGACAAAGATGGCTGAGTTTCTGCTCAAGACAAAACCAGAAAGAGCAGAGGGCAGTGTGGTCCCCCACCTGCACGAACCCTGAGCGTCATCATTTTGTGCTGCTACACATTTCCTTCAACGGCAGTGGTGGACAGTGATAGAATCTTTGCCTTCCATGGGTGAGGCCAGGTCCTGGCCAATGCATTTCATGTGCAGCCACCACCCATTTGTCTGTGGAGGCTTGAGTGTTGCTGTGATGCTGGACAGGTGTCAGTGGAGCTTCCAGACTAAGATGGACCGGGAAGAAAGGTCTGGAGATCTACTTGCAAAAATCAGCCAGTGAAAGCCCCATGGATCACAACAGTCTGATATGCAATTGATGGCATTTTATTCTATTGAGCAAGGGATTGCCATGAGTAGGGGGCTGACTTAACAGCAGCTAATAACAACAACACGTTCTGTTCAGCATCCTATGTGCATCAACACATTGAGGCCCTCAGCAAGCTCTGCTAAGTACTTAGTGCCACTATTCCCATTTTATGGGGAGGAGCAGGTATAGAGAGAACACCCACCTGCCCAAGGCATCCAGGGCTGGAATCCAACTTTGCATCTCCTGGATTCTTCTTAGTACCTACTGCCCTTCTTCTCCGAGATGTTTTAAATTTGTGTGTGTTAAGGAGGATGGCCCAGACAAGGAATCCCCTTACAGTAACAAACCCAAGTGAAGGCGTATGCCCATGAGACAACCCACATGTCATGTTCAGAAGAATTTGGCATTTGACCTCAATGCTTTTTGCGTTATCCTTTTTATTTTTATTTTAATTAAAATCAATACCATAACCCCTTTGCCACGGAGTCAATTCTGACTCATAGCAACTCCACAGGGCAGAGTAGAACTGCCCCATAGGGTTACCAAGGAGCAGCTGGTGGATTAGAACTGCTGACCTTTTGATTCGCAGCCGAGTTCCTAGCCGCTGCACCACCAGGGCTCCATCAATAACATACAACCTTAGTATTGGCCTAAAGCACAAGCACTGTTAGCAGAAAGTGGATGATCAGGAGTGTTAGCACACAAGCAGGGGTATCAGGAATCTGCCTTGGCCAGGAGGTGCACCAGGGATCCTCACACTTCAGAAAACAGCTCTGTCCATGCTGTCTTCTCCTGCTTCTGCTATGCCAAGCCAACGGTCAAGCATTTGACTTCTTGCAAAGGTGTGGTGCAGTACTGACAGTTCAAAGTAGGTGAGGGCTCTAAGAGCACCACTGTACAGTACTGGGATAATGAGCTGCTCTCTCCAATACATAAAACATTCTCTGCAACTTGTTATTGTTACTTCTCATTGAGTTGGCTCCAACTCTTGGTGGCTCCATGCACAACAGAACAAAACATTTCTCAGTCCTGCACCATCTTCACAATCATTGGTATGCTCAAGTCTATTGCGGCAGCCACTGTGTATTTTGAGTTCCTTCCAACCTACGCTCTCATCTTCCAGCACTATATCAGATAATGTTCTCTTGTGAGCCATAGAGTTTTCACTAATTTTTGGAAGTAGGTCACCAGGCCTTTCCTCCTAATCTGTCTTAGTCTGGAAGCTCTGCAGAAACCTGTCCACCATGGGTGACCCTGCTAGTATTTGAAATACCAGTGGCATAGCTTCCAGTATCACAGCAGCATGCAAGTCACCACACTGACAGGCAGGAGGTAGATTTAGGACTCACTATTACCAGTCTGTAGCTCGAACTTCACTTCTCCTACCCAAGTTATAATTGCTAGCAAGTAAGCATAAGACTCACTAAAAGGTGAGAATCAAGGTGTCAGCCTTATTAATTGTTGGGGAGGTACCCTAACCCCCACCCGGGAAGAACTAGACTGCAGACCACAGCTCAGGCCCCAGGTTAAGATGCCCTGGTGATGCCCACCTCAGTGCCTCCTGTTTTCTCTTCCAGGTAAGTTGGCTTTCTGGCACCCTGTGAAGCCCACAGCACCAGGTAGATCATTGCCAACACCATGAGGAATTCTCTGTGCCACTTTCCCTCTGAGCCACCAGCACCTGGTTTTACAGAGTCCAGGTAAGGGAGGAGGCTCCCAAGGCCACATGGCAGGCTGGGATCCTGCAGACCCCTGACCACAGGCTCTGACAGATGTGTGGGGAGAGGTCATGAGGGCTCAGGGCACCTCGGGATAGGAAGGTTCTCCCTCTCCCTGGGTGGAAGGACAAGTCAGTCGTCAGCCTACTGTTCTCTAGACACCAGCACCCAAGCCTCAGCTCGCCTAAACCTGGGTGCAGACTGGACTGTCCACAAACTGAGAAGGATGAGAGGGAGGATGGGGGTTGGCACATCACCGTCCCTGAGTCTCTACGTGAGCACCTGTCTTGGAACTGGCTGCTCAGAAGAGGCGCTGGCAGGTCCGTCCCCTTGTGGAGCTCGACACCAGGCCTAAGCCTCTGTGAGTGTGGAGGGGTAGGGGAGGTGTGGAGGGGCACTTGGTTTCCTTGCTTCCTCACATGCTTTCAGGGTGATTTGCTTCATTGTCCCTGCACCTGACATGCAGGTGATCCCACACAGAGATGATGTCAGGGTCAAGAGGGATGCTGGGGCTGTTTGGAACAGACTGGCTGCACTTCACATCACAGAAGTGAGGGTGAGGAAAATGTCGAGGCTCACATCGCAGATGGCAGGAGCTGAGGGTGGCAGGCACGGCCATGGAAGGAACTGGTGACCCAATGTGCCCACTTTGAGCCTGAATGCCGAGTGTACCCTGTCCCTAAAGACCCTCACACCATTCATGTCAGGATGATGACACTCTCAGAGTGTCCAGCAGAGATAGGGAGGCCACCAGCTTCAGACGCCCCTTTGGACCCTTCCTGCCTGCCTGTCCCCTGACATTGTTTGGGTCCTGCCCCATCCCCTCACCTGATTCTGCCCACAGCCCCTGTCTTGGTCATCTAGTGCTGCTGTAACAGAAATACCACTAGTGGATGGCTTTAACAAAGAGAAATTTATTTGCTCACAGTTTAGTAGGCTAGAAATCCAAATTCAGGGCGTCAGCTCCTGGGGAAGGCTTTCTTTCTCTGCTGGCTCTGGACGAAGGACCTTGTCATCAATCTTCCCCTGGTCAAAGAGCTTCTGAGCATAGGGACCCCAAGTCCAAAGGACACACTATTGTCCTGGCTCCTGTTTCTTGGTGGTATGAGGTCCCATGTCTGTCTGCTTGCTTCTCTCTTTTTTATCTCTAAAGAGATTGGCTTAAGACAATCTTGTAGTAATGAGTCCTGCCTTATTAACATAACTGCCACTAATCCCATCTCATTAACATCATAGAGATAGGATTTACAACATATAGGAAAATCGCATGAGATGACAAATTGGTAGGCAATCACACAATACTGGGAACCATGGCCTAGCTAAACTCATACACATATTTTGGGGGGACGCAATTCAATTTATAACAATCCCTTGTTCCCAGGTGGCCAGAGTTTGCTGCTCAACACCAGTCAGAACAAGCCAACCTGTTTACAAATGTTCTGAGGCACCCATGTACCCAAAGTCCTAACTTCTGCAGTGAGGCTTCTGATTGCTTTCTGGGACAGCTCTAAATGATGACTGATGCAGTCTATAAACACAACTGGATTCCATTCATGGCCTTCTCCCATCATTATCCTCCCTGTGGCTTTCACTCCAACCCAGCAGCTCTTAAGGTCTACAGATGCTCTGCGTTCCCTTCACTGATGTCCAAATGCTATTGTTGTTACTGGTGATATTTACTGAGTCCTGATTGGGCCAATCACTGTATACATATACCTCATGTGATCTTCATGACAAACCTACAATTTAGGTGTGATTATCATCCCTCCATTCTACAGAAAGGATGCTGAAACTCAGAGCAAGGTTGTTATGGACTGAATTGTGTCCCCCCAAAATACATGTTGGAGTCTTAACCCTTACATCTGTAGATGTAATTCCATTAGAGAATAGAGTTTTCTTCGTTATGTTAATGAGGGCATATCAGTGTAAAGTGGGTCCTAAACCTAATCACTTCTGAGTTATAAAAAGATTAGACACAGATTCAAACACAAGAGGGACGGGAGGATAGATGCCATGTGAAGATCTCTAAGGAACTGAGGAAGACGGGGGCTACAAAAGCTGAGACAAGTACCTTCCTCCAGAGAGGACAGAGAGAGAACTTTCCCCTAGAGCTGCTGCCCTAAATTCAGACTTCTAGCCTCCTGAGTTGTGAGAAAATAAATTTTTTTCTTTAAAACTACCCACTTGTGGTATTTCTGCTACAGCAGCACAAGGAAAACAAGACAAGGGTGAAGGGACAGACCCGTGGCCCCTCTGCTGGAAGAGAAGGGGGGAAGTGAACATAAGAAGACTGATTCCAGAGCCCACCTCTGTAAAAAAAAAAAAAATTATCCCAAACTTGGAAATAAGGTCATGTCATGGTGAGGTCTTGTCTAACAGCCCACCCAAGGATGAATTCATTCTTTAACGGACAGACCTTCGTCTGGTTTGCTCTTTACTATTGATTAAGGCCCAGACTCTAAATCTACTCCTTAACTTCTAGATTTTTGTCCAGTGGAGATGCAAATGAATTCTGTCTGGTAAAAAATATAACTCCATCAGTTATGATTTTATTGCCCTATAGGACATTAACCAGTTTTGTTTTTAATTTAGCAAATGTATTTCAGTCCGCTTTTCTTGGGCTGGTGATCCGCTTTCAAAAATCAGCCAATGAAAATCCTACGGATCACAACAGAGTATTATCCAATATAGTGCAGGAAGATGAGAGCCCTAGATTGGAAGATGCTCAAAATGCACAGTGGCCACAATAAAGAGACTTGAGCATACTGATAAGAGATTTAAAAAAAAAAAAAAAAAAAAAAAAACGCATCTGATCTATCTCCAAAGAGACTAAACTAGTTCTAAGAGCTCAGTGTAATCTTTCACCTTAGGTTTTACATTCACTGCCTAGCAGCTCCAGGTAACCTTTTCTCCAGATTCTACCTTCGTTGCCTAGGAAATAACCATTATCATTAAGGAAATAAGTTTCTCCATGGTCAAGCTAAAGAATGTGAACACTTAATGGAAACTTTTGATCTCAGTCTCCTCTGGTTTCTGACATACTGGGCAAAGTGACAGATAATGGGAACTTTTTGTTGCCACTCTCCTATGGAGATCTAACACTCTGAGCAAGGTAATTGTTAATTAATCATTCCTGAAAATATCCATCACGTCATTGCTTCAGAACCAACATGAAGTCCTCCTTGACCCCATGTCTTTCAATTATGTCTTTTAGCCAATCAGTGTACTCATGTAACCAATAATGTTAAAGATTATGCTTTGCTTGTCCCACCTTTGACTGACCTTAATTACTGTAAACCAATGGGAAGAATTATAATTTCATTATATCCCTTCAGCACTATAATTACTTGTGACTTGCATGTTTCCCCGAGATCCATGAGCTTGAGCCTGAGATTTCTCGGTCTCCCATTGCAATGTTACTTTGGCTTCAATAAATCTCTTGATTTTACCTCAACCTAGCTGGAGAGTCTTTTCTCTACAACAACACCAACAATTGTGAAGACAGAGCAGGGCCAGGCAACGTTTCACTCAGTTATACATGGGGTGGCCATGGGTAGGAGCTGACTTGATGGCAACTGACAACAACAAATCCCTGGCTTACCAGATAAGCATCTGTTCCTCAAATTCTCCTTTGTACCATTTCTAGCCATCTGCTGGCTCCTTGTTCAATGACGTAAGCACATCTTTGACAAATGTTTCCTGTATTTTGTATGAGAGTCATACTTTTAACTTTTTAAGAATTATGCTTTGCTCTTAGCTACTGCTGATCTCTACCTCTATGTGCCCCAGGAAACTCTGCACCTTCTCAAAATGTCTAGCTCAAAAGGCACCTCCATCCTTGGTCCACTTTATTCAATGGCACTTGTCTCTGATTGTGTCTCCATCCCTGTAACATGTGAGCCTACAGGACATGAAGTGCCCTGACTGCCACCCTACCCTTCTCAATCACACGATGGCTTCTGATTTTGTAACCTACACTCGCCCTCCCTCCTGAAGCTCTTGTAACCCCAGTGAAGAAGAATATGGTTTTGTGATTTTCATTTTGACCAACGTTCAGTCACAGGCTATGTGTTGAATTAATGAGTGAGTGAACGCATTAGTGGAATCGTGATAGATCAGAAGGTCTTGCTTGGCCCTTATTTGTGCAATCCTAAAGAGCGGCAGGAAAGACCAATTGCGAGAAAAAGACATCATGTTTGGTAAAGCAGAGGGTCGGCGAAAACGAGGAAAACTTTCGTGAGATGGATGACACAATAGCCACGACAACAGACTCAAATATACCAAGGATCATGAAGGTGGCGCTGGACTGGACAACCAAGGTTTTGTTCTATTATCCATAAGGTCTCCATGGGTTGGCGATGGCTCAATGGCAACTAACAACAACAACAGCAAAGCTGCAAGTTTGCCTCTGAATTCCCAAGTAACCTTGGGCAGACCACAGTGGTCTCTCTCTGGACCTGTTTCCCATCTATTAACTGCAAGAGTCAACAGATGATTCCAGATCCTCTCCCAGCTCTCTGAGTCTCTGATTATATTACACATGCTAGAAATTGATTCACAGATAAATCTTTGAACATACAGACACTTGACAACTCTAACTTTAGAATGAAAAAAATTAATGATATGAAATTCAGAAACAAAGCAGAAACTCTCCCTTCAAAATCTGAGTTGCATTTGTCAGGAAACTGCAGAATCCAGCAATGGCTGGGATGAAATCACCCACTCATACTTATTCACGGATGAGTACCAGTGATGAAGAAGGCGCCTCTGGATCAATGCTGACTTGGAAGACCAGGGAACCAGGAAGCTTTCATGACCATCATGAGCAGAACTTGATTCTTCCCCTTCCCATTCCCCTTCCCAGAAGAGGGGAGCAGGCTGCCTCAGCCAGCCTGGGCATCTGTGCCTGGTAGGGTCAGCTCTGTGAGCCATGGACAAGTGGGCAGAGTCCAGAGCCACTGGCTGCCTGGGCCCACAGATAATTGAAGAAAAAAGTGCTCAGAGTCTGACATGGCCCCTTGGGTGAGTAATTTGATAGTTTTGTCAGAGAAGGGAATTTTCTTTGCACCTCAGCCTGGGAACTTAGCTTTCTAACACCCAGAAGATGTCATCTATCCCCATTTCAATGTGACTGATTTCCAGCTGCCAGGGACACTTACGGTTCCTTTCTCTCGAATTTGCATTGCAATGATTGGAGACTGCAGGGGATAGAAGCCAATTTTTCAGGTGTGAGCTTATCAATGCAGGAGTCTGCCTGAAGTTAACTTCATCTGGTCCCAGGAAAAGCCCCTACCTCCCCCATGCTGAATCGGATACCTACTTCAAAATGAAAAGAAGAAAAGTCAATAGAAACCAGAAGGATCCGTGGGCTGAATGCTTAGCATCACTGCAATGACCAAAAATATGTAAGAATGTCTCATGGAAGATGTACAGCAGAGCTCAGATTAAGGAATTCTGTCCCCTAGAAATAGGTAACTTTCTTCTTCAAAGCTTTGCTAGTTCAAAGTCTCCCGGGGAAAGGGGTCAAGTGGGTGGGAGATGAAAATTGGATTGTGAAGATGTGTTAATAAGTTTCTTCTGGGAAGACAGAAAAATGTCCTCCAAAGTGTTAAAGAGTTCTTGCACAAAGGGCAGCTTCTCAGTTAGTTGCAGTAACAGAAGTTTCCAGAATTGCTGGGCCCCAGCACTGGTCACAAGTGAGGAAACTGAGGCATGGCAGGGAACAGGATTCCTGAGGCCTGGTCAAGCATAGCCAAACTCAGTGTAAAACTTGGCAAAGGGTGAATGGGCCAAGGAGAACTTTTGTGTGGTGTGGACACCTTGGGCTGTCATTGGAGCATCGAAGCCAGAGGGAAGTCAGCCCTTTCCATTGCAAAGGGCAATGAGCTGCCTGGACACCTGCTAGCCAATGGGTGCAGGCAATCACTCAAACCTGTATGCAGAGCTTCACAGAATCAGATGGCCTAGCACCCAACCCAGTCAGCACTCAACCCAGAATGTAGTGAGCATGAGACGTTCTCAGAAACACACAGGCCAGGTCCATATCCTGGTTCTGCTAACGGCCATTGGGTGACCTTGGGACTTACGTGACCTTCATCCTCCTTAGCTTTCTCATCAGTTGCCCTGGGTTACCATCTCCCTGCCAGAAGTGGTGCTGTATTGACTTTTAAGATGCATATGAAAGCATTTGGGAACTCCCCACCATTTTCATGAGAAATAAATAGATGAGCCCCAGATCATCTGCTTCCTCACACCCCAAATCCCAAAGCATGCCCCAAGAGCAGGCTACAGTGGGAGGGCCCAGAAGAGAGCATTTGCCCTTGCATGGGGACCAGGCTAGGTCCTGGAGGCCTTGGAATCCATGGCTTTCAAGGCTGAACTTACACCTCCCACAGTGACATGGAGGTGCCTGACTTGAGGGGAGCCCCGGGTGCTCCCATAAGTGGGAGGAAAGGACAAGCCCTGCTCCAGCCACCCCTTGGTAGCCAAGCCAAGCTTGGAAGAGAGATTCTACAGACAGTGGTAAAGCTTCCTGACCCAAACTCTGCTAAATTCTCCCCAAATTAATGTATACATTTGATATAACTCCAATCAAAATCCCAATAGGACACTTCCCTAATTTGAAAAATAGATTCTCAACTCTACCTGGAAAAATAAATGGCGAAGAACAACCAATAAATGCTGTAAAAAAGAATGAAAAAGAGATTTTCATCATCAAATACAAGGTTGTATTGTAATTCAAAATACTTAAAGCAATGTGACAAAGAAGCAAGGATGGACGGAATAAAGCCTCCAGAAATAGATACAAGTAGATGTAGAATTTCAAGGGAGGGGGATGGCTTATTTGATAAATGTCCAAGAAAATTTGATGCTTGACCATTCAGATATAAATGAAATCCAATCTCTATCACAGAGCATACACCAAAATGAACTTGGACAGTTTAAAAAGTTTAACATGAAAAAATGAAATAAAATCATGAAACTATAGTAGAACAAAATACAGGAGATTGTTTACCTCCAATCAAGGTAAACAAGGTCTTTAAGAGCAGAAAAGACAATAACAAATCTACAGAAAAAGGTCTATGCAGTAAACTGCATGAAGATGAAAACCAAATTTTAGTACAAAATTAACACAAACAGATTCAGAGGAAAAAAATGATAAAAACAAAAAAGTCATAACAATATATTGATGATTAATGTCGCTAATACATAAAGTGCTCTTAAAAACCAACAAGAAAATAAAATTATAATCCAAATTGCAAAATGAACAAGGTGAATGATCTGATAATTCATAAAAGGAAAAGGAAAAAATTACCAAAGAAAACATATAAAACATACCTTCAATATAGTAAATTTGCTAACAAGACAATTCAGCTGGGTGTGGACATCTTTCGGATGTCATCAGAGCCTCAAAGCAAGAGGAAAGTCAGTCCATTCCATTTCAAAAGAGCAATCAACTGACTTATAGTAATCAATTGCATGCTGCCTACCATCAAGGACTAATTTTCACATTTTTGTTTTCTTAGAAAATAACTCAGCAGAGGTATCCAATGGTAATACTCAGGGTGAGTAATAGCAGGTCACTCCAGCATGCCAGCCTTCCGTTCCTTTAATTCTTCCTCCACAGGCTGCCATGTTCTTTCCAGATGTTTCATTTCAAGTGAGCCACCATGTCTTCCATGCTTCCAGGGGCCACCTAGCATGGATGAGAACCATCCTCGGGGTTTTGCAGGGTGTTGAATCCTGGTTATCTGACCCTAGATCCCAGCTACAGCAGTGTCTTTGTCCTTGACTTCAACTGTTTTGGTGGGGCCTCCTTCTTTCCCAACAAACTCTCCCTTATCCAGTTATTATGGATTGAATTGTAGCTCCCTAACAGCTTGGAGTCCTGGTGGCACAGTGGTTAAGAGCTGTGGCTGCTAACCAAAAGGTCAGCAGTTTGAATCCACCAGCAGCTCCTAGGAAACCCTAGAGGGCAGTTCTGCGCTGTCCTATAGGGTCACTATGAGCCAGAATCGACTCGTCGGCAATGGGTTCATTTGTTTGTTTATAACTACAGATGCAATCCTATTTGGAAATAGATTTTCTTTATTACCTTAATAAGGTCATATCTGTGTAGGGTGTGTCCTAAACCTAATCACTTCTGAGGTATAAAAAGAGCAGATTAAACACAGAGAAACGCACAGACTGGAGGAGACGGGCACCATGTGAGGATAATCTACAAGCCAAAGAATAAAGGAACACCTAGGGTTGCCCACAAAGAAGTAATAGACATGGCCAAGACCCTGATTTGGACTTCTAGCCTCCAGAAGTGTGAGAAAATAAATTTCTGTTCTTTAAAGCCACCCACTTGAGGCATTTCTGTTACAGCAGCACTAGGAAACTAAGATACCCGTTTTATATTTTGCCTGCATTGATCCACACCCAGGAACACTTTCTGCGGGGTTCCTGGTACATGTCTGTCACATCTGCAGCTCTTTTGCAAAGAGGTCTTCCCAGCCCTTGCCCAGGAGGTCAGGCTAGGATTTGGCCATAGCAATTGACCTGTTTCTCAGGAGCAGAGGTAAATCAGATCCAGAGGGAAGCCAGCCTTGTCGTGTAAGTAGGGTTGCCAGAATTAACAAATAAAAATATAAGACACCCAGTTACATTGGAATTTCAGATAAATAATATATTATTTTTTAGCATAAGTATGTCCCATGCAATATTTCAGACAAATAATAAATAATTTTTTAGTATATGTATATCCCAAATATTTCATGGGATATACTTATACTAAACAATTATCCATTTTCTGAAATTCAGATTTAGGACACCCTGTATTTAATAGGACAACTCAACATGTAAGTCACTTGTTCAATTGAGAGTTCTGGGTAATATTTGATGGCTAATTTTATATGTCAGCTTGACTAAGCGATGGTCCCCGGTTTTTTTGCCAAACACTAGTCTGGTTGCTGTCATGGATTGGTTATGAGTGATTAAATCAGTTGGCCTTAGGTACAGCAGATTACCTTACATGATGGAATGTGACATAATGTAATGTAATCTAAACCTTACATCTAATGTAATGTAATCAATTTCCATAATACAATGCAAAGTAACATAATCATTTTTCATGTTGCTGGGTTGTTAGGTGCCATCAAGTAGGTTCTAACTCATAGCAACTCTATACAACAGAATGAAACACGGCCCAGTCCTTCGTCATACTCACAATCTTTGCTGTCTTTGAGTCCATTATTGCAGCCACTGTGTCTTTCCATCTCATTGAGGTTGTCATGGATTGAATTGTGCCCCCCAAAAATATGTGTATCAATTTGGCTTGTCCATAATTTCCAGTATTGTGTGATGGTCCACAGTTTTGTCATCTGATGTGATCTTCCTATGTGTCGTAAATTGTATCTCTATGATGTTGATGAGATAGGATTAGCTGCAGTTAATGTTAAAGAGGCATGACTCAATCTATTAGATTGGATTGTGTCTTGAGCCAATCTCTTTTGAGATATAAAAAAGAGAAGCAAACAGAGAGACATGGGGACCTCATACCATCAAGAAAGCAGAGCGCATCCTTTGGACCCAGGGTTCTTGCAAGGAGAAGCTCCTAGTCCAGGGGAAGATTGATGACAACCTTCCTCCAGAGCTGACAGAGAGAGAAAGCTTTCCCCTGGAGCAGATTCCCTGAAGTTGGACTTTTAGCCTGCTAGACTGTGAAAGAATAAACTTTTGTTTCTTGAAGACAATCACTTGTGGTATTTCTGTTATAGCAGCCCTAGATAACTAAGACAAGCGTCTTCCTCTTTTTCACTGACCTTCTACTTTACCAAGCGTGGTGTCCTTCTCCAGGGACTGGTCTCTCCAGATAACACGTCTAAGTTATATGAGATGAAGTCTCACCATCCTTGCTTCCAAGGAGCATTCTGGCTGTACTTCTTCCAAACGATTTGTTCATTCTTCTGGCAGTTCATGACATATCCAATATTCTTCGCCAACACCATAATGCAAAGGTGTCAATTCTTCTTTGATCTTTCTTATTCACTGAGCAGCTTTCAAAAGCATATGAAGCAATTGAAAATACCACGGTTTGGGTAAGACACAACTTAGTTCTCAAGGTGACATCTTTGCTTTTTAACATTTTAAGTTCTTTCGCAGCAGATTTGCCCAATGCAGTATGTCATTTGGTTTCTTTTTTTTTTTTTAATTTTACTTTAGATGAAGGTTTACAGAGCAAATATTTTTCATTAAACAATTAGCACATATATTGTTTTAGGACAATAGTTAACAATCCCACGACATGTCAACACTGTCCCTTCTCAACCTTGGGTTCCCGATTACCAGCTTTCCGCCCCCTCCTGCGTTCTAGTCCTTGTCCCTGGACTGTTGTGCCGCCTTAGTCTTGTTTTGTTTTATGGGGCTGTCTAACCTTTGGCTGAAGGGTGAACCTCGGGAGTGACTTCATTACTGAGCTAAAAGGGTGTCCAAGGGCCATATTCTCGAGGTTTCTCCAGTATCTGTCAAGCCAGTAAGTCTGGTCTTTTTTTTGTGAGTTAGAATTTTCTTCTACATTTTTCTCCAGCTCTGTCTGGGACCCTCTGTTGTGGTCCCTGTTAGAGCAGTCAGTGGTGGTAGCCAGGCACCATCTAGTTGTACTGGACTGAGTCTAGTGGAGGCTGTGGTAGTTGTGGTCCATTAGTCCTTTGGACTAATCTTTCCTTTGTATCTTGTTTTCTTCATTCTCCCTTGCTCCTGAAGGGGTGAGACCAGTGGAGTATTTTAGATCACTGTTCACAGGCTTTTAAGACCCCAGATGCCACTCACCAAAATAGCATGGAGAACCTTTTCTTTATAAACTGTGTTATGGCAATTGAGCTAGATGTTCCCCGAGACCATGGTCCCCACTCATTTGGTTTTTCAACTGCTATTTCCTTGGGCATTGATTGTGGCTCCAAGTAAAATGAAATCCTCGACAACTTCAATCTTTTCTCTGTTTATAATGATGTTGCTTATTGGTCCAGTTGTGAGGATTTTTGTTTTCTTTTCTTTTGTTGAGGTGTAATCCATACTGAAGGCTGTGGTCTTTGATCTTCATCAGTAAGTGCTTCAAGTTCTCTTCACTTTCAGCAAGCAAGGTTGTATCATCTGAATAACACAGGTTGCTAATGAGTCTTCCTCCAATTCTGATGTCACATTCTTCTTCATATAGTCCAGCTTCTCGGATTATTTGCTCAGCATACAGATTAACAAAGTACGGTGAAAAGATACAACCCTGAAACATACTTTTTCTGTTTTGAAGCCACAGAGTATCCCCTTGTTCTGTTTGAACAGCTGCCTCTTGATCTATATGCAGGTTCTGCATGAGCACAATTAAGTGTTCTGGAATTCTCTTTCTTCTCAATGTTATCCATAATTTGTTATGAAACAGTCGAGTATCTTTGCATAGTTAATAAAACACAGATAAACCTCTTTCTGGTATTCTCTGCTTTCAGCCAAGATCCATCTGACATTAGCAATAATATCCCTTGTTCCACATCGTCTTCTGAATTCAGCTTGACTTTCTGGCTGTTCCCTGTCGAAGTGCTGCTGCAACTGTTCTTGAATTATCTTCAGCAAAATATTACTTGTTTGTAATATTAATGATATTGTTCAATAATTGACCAGGTAACTGTCTTCTAAATTTCTTGGATAGACCAGTGAGTGCTTCCAGTTTTACATATGAATTCTGTTGGATCATCTTTCTTTGGAATGGGCACAAATATGTATGTCTTCCAGTCAGTTGGCCAGGTAGCTGTCGCCCAAATTTCTTGGCATAGACGAGTGAGTGCTTCCAGTGCCACATCCATTTGTTGAAACATATCAGTTGGTGTTCCATCAATTCCTGGAGTCTAGTTTTTTGCCAATGCATCAGTGCAGCTTGAACTTCTTCCTTCAATACCATCTAGATCATATGCTATCTCCTGAAATGGTTGAACGTCAACCAATTCTTTTTGATACAGTGACTCTGTGTATTCCTTCCATCTTCTAATTCTTCCTGTGTGGTTCAATATTTTGCCCATAGAATCCTTCAATATTGCAACTTGAGGCTTGAATTTTTTCTTCAGTTCTTTCAACCTCAGAAATGCTGAGTGTGTTCTTCCTTTTTTGCTTTCTAACTCCAGGTCACTGCACATTTCATTATAATATCTTACTTTGTCTTCTCAAGCTGCCCTTTGAAATCTTCGGTTTCTCTTTTACTTCTTTTTTTTCTTCCATTCACTTTAGCCATTCTATGTTCAAGAGCAAGTTTCACAGTCTCTTCTGACATCTATTTTCATCTTTTCTCTCTTTTTAATGACCTTTTGTTTTCTTTATGCATAATGTCCTTGATGTCATCCCACAGCTCATTTGGTCTTCAGTCATTAGTCAAATCTCTTTTTGAGATGGTCTATAACTTCAGGTGGGATATTCTCACGGTCATTCTTTGGCTCTAATGGACTTTTAATTTTCTTCAGCTTCAACTTGAACTTGCATATGAGAAATTGATGGTCTGTTCTGCAGTCAGTCCCTGGCCTTGTTCCGACTGATGATAATCAGCTTTTCCATCATCTCTTTCCACAGATGTAGTTGATTTAATTCCTGTGTATTTAGTCTGTTGAGTTCCAAGCGTATAGTCGCCATTTATGTCATTGAAAAAAGGTATTTCCAATGAATAGGTTGTTGGTCTTGCAAAATTCTATCATGTGATCTCTGGCATCGTTTCTATCACCCAAGCCATATTTTCCAAATACTGATCCTTCTTCTTTGTTTTCGACTTTCACATTCCAATCAGCAGCAATTATTAATGTATCTTGATTGCATGTTTGAACAATCTCAGACTGCAGAAGTTACTAAAAATCTTCAATTCTTCATCTTTGGTATTAGTGGTTGGTGCACAAATTTGAATAATAGTCATATTACCTGGTCTTCCTTGTATGTGTATGGATATTATCCTATCACTGATAGTGTTGTACTTCTATGTAGATCTTGAAATGTTCTTTTTGAAGATGAATGTGATGCCGTTCCTCTTCAATTTGTCATTCTCGTCATAGGAGATCGTAAGATTGTCCAATTCTAAATAGCCAATACCAATCCATTTCAGCTCACTAAGGCTAGGATATTGATCTTTATGCTTTCCCTTTCATTTTTGATGACTTCCAATTTTCCTAGATTCATACTTTATGCATTCCATGTTCCAATTATTAATGGATATTTGCAGCTGTATCTTCTCATTTTGAGTCATACCACATCAACAAATGAAGGTCCCAAAAGTCACCTTCCATAACGCAACCTGATTTAATGTGATCAATCAACTAGCTGATGTCATACCAGTGTAGGGTGGATCCTAAACCTAATCACTTCTAAGGTATAAAAAGACCAGAATAATCACAGAGCCACATGCAGGGGAAGACAGTTGCCATGTGAGGACCTGCATACAAGTAAAGGAACCAAAGAATACCTGGAACTTCTGAGAAGGAAGGAATCCACATGGCAGAGACCCTGATTTGGACCTTTAGCCTCCGGAACCATGAGAAAATATTTTTCTCTTCTTTAAAGCCACTACTTGTGGTGTTTCTGTTACAGCAACACTATGAGACTTCCAGAAAGGGGAGTGAACCAATTCTGCAGACTCAAAGGGTTTAATGGGATTCAAGATGCTTCATTGTTTCTGCCCAGACATCCTCATCCTGTATCTCTGAGTCCTATGCTTTCAAGTCACTAACTTGGGCGTAGGTGCAGAGTGATCTTACTCGAGATCCCTATCCTAAAGGTCTACTCTAGAGAAGCAACTTCCATCCATGGAGGAGGAGATGATGAACTGACTCTGTAAATGTAACAAAGACCTGGGCAGAACCTCTAGGTCCTTCCACAACTGAAGTCCCTCAGACCAAGCACAGCACCATTGACCTTTCAAGATTAAAAATAATGCACCCAGACAACTTGGAACAGAATCTGAAACGCAGAAGGTGGGGAGGTTCAGGACGTGGGGTGGTGACCATGAAGATGATGAGGTGGTGATTGCACCATCACGTTAAGATCAGCAATCATGATCATGAATGCCATGTTTTAATTTACTCAAGTGGAGTGTCGTGATGATTAACAGAGCAAACTTATATATTCATGTCTTCACCCTCTGTGAGTACACGTGACCAGACTCCAGCTTTTCCACTTGTAACATCTTGGAAAACGGGGCAACAACCTGGGACCATTCTTCCTCAACATGTCAGAAAGAAAAGAGACTTCCTACTGCACCTGGCATTTTCTGTTGATCCTCGACCCCTCCACATTCGTCCAAGGTCTCCTCCTGCACTGTAGCGACTAGACACTGGAAGCCATGCTTTCCAGACTTCCTCATTATTAGGTTTTCAGGACTCTGTCAATGGGAGATACTCATGTGAGATTTGGAAAGCGGACAGAAACACCAATACTTTCTGCCAGTAGAGACAATTGGGCAGATGAGTGAATAGATGTTGTTGTTGTTGTTGTTAGCTGCCATTGAGTTGACCCCAGCTCACAGTGACCCCTTTGCATAATGGAATAAAAGACTGCCCTGTCCTGTGCCATCCCCACGATCAGTTGCAGATTGATTGAACCATTGTGATCCATAGGGTATTCATGGACTGATTTTTGGAAGTAGATTTCTAGGCCTTTCTTTCTAGTCTGTCTTAGTCTGGAAGCTCAGCTGAAACTTGTTCAGTATCATATACAACATGCAAGCCTCCAATGAGAGATGGGTGGTTACTGCGCATGATCTGCATTGGCTAGAAATGGAAACTGAGTCTTTTGCACGGAAGGTGAGAATTCTACCATTGAACCACCACTGCCCCTGTGGGTAGATGGAAGACTTGAAATCTGCCGTAGACTCGGGACAAGCTTCTAAATTACCTGTCTAGGCACTAAAGGTGGCTGAGATCACAGGTGGTGGCTTCACTTTAATTCCTGTCCCCCTGGTGTTACTGAGAGCCAGCTTTTTCTCTTCCAAAACTCTAGTCTCCAGCCCTTCCTATGGTTGGGAAAGCATCTCATTTTCTGATTTAAACCCCTCCATTTTTGAAACACCTAGAGCAGTTTCTATTTTCCTTACTGCAGCATGACTGGCACAACTCCCAACACTGCCTCCAATACCCAACCAACAACAGCAACAAAAACATCATCATCCAGAATGAGTTATACGTTTAGTATCTCCAGTGAGACTTTATCTCGCATACTTTGGACATGTTTTCAGGCAGGACCAGTCCCTGGAGAAGAACATCGTGCTTGGTAAAGTAGATGATCAGTGAAAAAGAGGAAGACCCTCAATAAGATAGATAGACATAATGGCTGCAATAATGGACTTAAATGTAATGATTGTGAGGATGGTTCAGGACTGGGCAGTGTTTTGTTCTGTTGTACACAGAGTCACTCTGAGTGGGAACCAACTCGATGGCACCCAACAACAACAACAGCCAAACACACTATTGAGATCCAGCAGTGTTTGCACAAAATGGGCACACTCAAGACTGTCTGGCACTAAGCCAGAGGGTGGCATATCATCTATCCAAGATGGAACTGTCCAACTAAGGGGAACATGGCCCTCAAAGTACTAAACTCCAGGATCACACCCAATACAGCTTCTTGAAGAGGAAAGCCTTTTCAAATTTGAGTGGGACTCAACACTCATAATTATATGATCAGGTCGCATGGGTTACAAATTATCTTACCTTGGATGGGCCAGCCTGGCCCTTCTGAATATGGCCACATAGAGGAAGTCACACCATCTGGGCTGGGGCCATTATGGAGGATTAGAAATAAAGCAGTGCAGGATCCTGCCCTTGGAGCAATAGACGAACATTGCTGTCACTGCTCTAGCTTCAGCTCTGTGATAATATATAAGGGCAAACCTTTCTACCTCATCAACACTCCTGACCTTGAATGCCCCTTCACTTATGTACAGAGAAGAGGAAACCCTAGTTCAACATGTACATTATGATCTGACTTGGAAAACCTATCAGACCCCAAGGGAAAATGTCACAGTAAGACTGTAGTGTGTCACCAACTCTGTGTGGAACACAGGCCTCCTCTGGGTCGTTCCTAGGGCCTGGCATGCTGACCACGTGGCTGTGTTTCTGCCTGGCAAGTGGGCAGCATTGCCATGAAGGCCAGTTCTGCTGCTCATCCTGAGATGTGCACATGCCCACCCTAGTCTCCAAGAACAGGAACATTGTTCACAACAAGAAAGCACCTTCTCCACTGGGCTTCCTCACAGATCTGGGAGCAGGCATCCCAGTCATGTGTTCTCCCTCACTCAGGGCACCAAACAGCACATTGCAAAGACCCCAAAACCCCATGTTATGGGCAAAGATGAGACCTAGCGACATCTATGAAGCTGTGGTTTATTGCACAGAGTGTTGTTGTATGAAGCATGGTGAGACGCTTAGTAATTTAAATCTAAGTAATTCTAAGATGTGAAATAGAAAAGTGTGAGCCCTCCACTCCTCCACATCCCCCCCCAAAAAAAAAACCCTTTAAATAGAGCACAACCTTGCATCTGGGTCAGAGATGAGAGCCAGATGGCCTGAAGGTGGCACAGACCAAAGGATTCAAGAGAGCAGGAAGTGATGGGCACTGCCGGCGCCTCGCTGGTTGTCTGCAGATATCCCTCCAGGACTATCTTGTAATCTGTGGCCTTATCCAGCACCAGCAATTTGTCAAGATCCAACGGGCATTTTGAGTGCATACATAAACATTCCTGGGAGTCCTTGGAATTGTTGGAAAGACCAGATACTTTGCTAGAAAGTGAAAGGAGGCTCAGAATGTGAGATTTGAGTACAGTGTAAAGGCCATGCTGTGCTCTCTGGTGACTGTGGAAATAGGTCACCGTTGTTTTTGGGAGAAGAGACAATTTTGTGGTTTTTTTGTGACTAGTTTAATGGCACCATGGACCATGAGCTTCCTTCTTCTGCCATAACCCTAACCAATGAAGCCTTTGGGTGTCCACATACTCCCACTGTGGATCCTCAAACGCACAAAGGGCATATTAAGCACAGGGGCCGGATAGAACCAGAAGTCACTGGTCTACTTGCACTTTTATTTGATCAACTTTGTCACCTTCCTAGATTATATGATTTTTCCCAATTGTTGAAATCATGGTATTTGCTTGAACCTAAACTTTGAAATTCATTTTGTTAAACACCACCATCAGTCAATAGCATCACCACCAAAGTCACCATCCCCACCACCACCACCATTACAACCACCACCATTATCATCACCATTGCCACCATTACCAGACCCCATCACCATCATTATTATCATCAGAATCATCACAAGTATCACTATTTTTACCTTGAATGATTATGCATTCTAGTAGGGTGCTTCATTTGTGTAAAATCTGACACTGCTAGATGCAAAGTATTGAGAACAGGAATTTATCTTTGCCTGCTCTTGTTTAAGATCACAAGAGTCAAAACTCACTACTCCTTCATTTCCTTATATTTGATCAGCCATGATGAGGGTTTTTCCTTTACAATTATCTCCATGTTCCTGTCTTGTCTGCGTTTTCTCATGACAACCACATTCATTTGTGTGTTTATTTGCCTCTTTCTGTAGATTCTGGGCTTTGTTCCACAATGGATTTGGACATCCAACAGTTACACAGCAGCCCAGGACATTGCAGCATCTTCCCAACTCTCCTTTCCCAGGCAGACTCTTTCCATTGCCGCTGCCTTGATCTTCCTATTTATTTCTTCTCTGGCATCAAGAAAAGAAAAGCAGAAACTACTTTGGTCTCTCTGACTCCAGGAGGAAGAATAATCTGACCTTTGAGATTCTTCCTCCTCACTGTCCCTATTCTACATGATCTCAGTTTCTGCCTATACACACCTGAGGACCCTCGGGCCTATTGGAATTTTCTGTTTACTTTACACCTCTTCACCAGCACTGGCATTCCCAAAGCAGGGCTCTGACCGCCCTTTTCCTTCCCCAGGTTGCAAGCTTGACCACATGGTAATCACTCAAACCACGAATGTTGAGTGGAGTTGCTTAGAGTTTACACAGTCCTTTCCCAGGTATTAAGTCACTTGATTTTTACACCATGGTCTTACAGTTATAGGTGAGAAGAGAAAAGCTCTGTGTGATGGAATGCCTTGCCCAAGGTCAAATAGCTAACAAATGACAAAGGAAGCTCTAGGTCTTCTGATTTAAGTTCAGTACACTTTCTATTGGCCTCACAGTTACCTTCATGGTAGGAATTACCATGGTGTAAAACAGGTTTGTCAACTTTGGAAATAGTGACATACTGGGAAAGATCACAGCAAGGTCGGCTGTCTGGGACATCTCTGGCTATCTCCTGGCAACCACCAGGGCAGACCTCTTTAGACACAGTTCATTCAGACGCCGCTCTTTCTGTAAGCGTTGCTTGGGATATTGCACACCATACACCATGGGCACTGCTTTATGATCCTCCTGACCCAATTTGTCCCTTAAGAACTGGGAGACTCCAGTGAGTTAATTGACCTTCCTGAGCTGTAGCTTCCTCATCTGGAAAGCGTGACTCACAGTAGAACCAGCAATAGAATAAGCCTCAGAGAGTCACTGCGATAAATGACTTGGTGATCACAGAAGGCTCTTGGCACAATTCCTTGCATGAAATGAGCATTCAAAAAATAGTACCTGCATTGCCTGGGATTCTGTTTTCAGGAATTCCGAGGCCATCTCTGCTGAATTATCCTGTGATCATGTGGAGCAGGCATTGCCTATTTTCTCACTCAGTTGCACTGTTTATCATAAGCGTTCTAGAGAGCTTCCTGACAGCAGTGTCCTTGCTTTACATGGTCTCTACATCTTCATTCCTCACACAAAAACCTCACACATATTGGGATGCATACATTTTAGGAGCCCAGTTGGTCCATGATGGAGGACCACGTGGAGATAACAGAGATGGCACCTAGATCTGTGTTTTGGGCTGTTTGAGGTTCAGTGTTCCAGAGCAAGGATGGTCAGGAATCATGTTGCATAGCTGGTGTTTTCTCCTCAACTCTCTGATTACAAGAGAAAAACAAACTAATTAACCTTTCGAAAACATGTCTGTAATCAATCACGTGTTTTATAGTTTCATTAGCTACAGGGCCAGATTCCACCAGGCAATCATATTTAATTCCTTGCATATTGATTTATAAAGGATAGTTTGTGGACGTCTGCTCATTAGCAGTGTGAGGTAGGAGTCCTGAAGCAGGTTAATCCCTTTTTATAATTAAACCACATTAGGGCATCTCAAGATAACACCAAACCCTGGAGTCGCATGATGAATGGGAGGGCTGCCTCCAGCTGGTAGTCTGTGCAGAGGGCTTCATGGTGGCTGGTTTGTCTGTGTTTTCTTCCATCCTTTCTGCTTGACTTTCATTGGAGATGGCTTTTCTTGAATTGCTTGGCTTTATCAGGCTGCAAATGAAGACTTTAATCAAGTGAACATTGACAGTCTCAGAAACACTGCACATTTGAGCAGTTTTCATTGACGAAGAAGCACAGCTCAAGGGCACATGTTATGATTCGACTCTTGTCACCCTCAACATTAGATTCTCCATCATCATGGTCTCCACTGACAAGATCGCCATCACCACTGTCAGTTTATCATCATCATTGGGCCGCTGACACCATCATGCTCTCCACCATGTGGAACAAAGGTATTGCTTTCACTTACTCTCTCATCCATATCATCTTTTGCTTCTCTGACCTCTCCTTGCATAAAAAAAAAGCAGGAGAGTAAAGTCATTCCCACTTTGGTTTTAAAACACTATAACAAGAAGGAAATACAGGGAGCTAAAATTCTGAGATACTAACCAAGATTTCCAAACATGCCAACATTTCCTTGGCTATGATCTTTCCCTGTGTTCAGTCAGAGGCAACTAATTCACTGGGGAGAATTAAGGTTTTGTGTATGTGTGTGTATGTTTATATCTTGGATAAAAATACTTGGAAAATCATAGTAAATATTAGAGACATAAGGAAAATGTCTTTTGGAGTTGTAAGAACAGACATACTTTAAGTACCAAAAAAAAAAAAAAATGTGGATGCTATTAATTTAGGAAGGAAGATTGATGACATAAAAGGTAATTTTCTTCCCAAAAGAGCGATAAAGTTCACTGCGGTATGAGGAGGTGGAAAAGAAACAGAAGATGAAGCTAAGCACCGCACCTTTCTCTCCTCCCTCCCCAAATCACACATAGCCTAGCCACCTCACATAGAAGGTGCTTTACAAGGAACAGGAAAGGATTCTGGCTAGCCCAGAACATTGTCCTGAACTCTCCCTAAACAAGTTTCTGCCAAAAATTTATACTCTACAAAGTTTGTACTCTACAAAGGTAACCAATCTTTCTAATTTGCCCAGGACTGAGGATTCCCCAGGTCACGGGGTTTTTCATGCTCCAACCAGGAAAATCAGGATGAGTGGGTGACACTACAGCAACCTCACACAAAGATGATTAGTCATCACACAGGGGATCGAGCAGGATATAGACAGAGTACAAGAAAAGAGAAAGCAAGGAACAACAACAGAACAGAACAACAGAACAACAACAACAGAACAGTTGTTGTCAATTCCACTGTGACTCCTGGTGACTTCGTGTGTGTCACAGTAGAACTGTGCTCCACAGGGTTTTCAATAGCAGATTTTTCGGAAGTAGATTGTCAGGACTTTCTTCCAAGGTGCCTTTGGGTGACCTCAAACCTCCAACCTTTTGGTTAGCAGCTGAGCACCTTAACCATTGGCGCCACCCAGGGACTCCAAGAAAAGAACAGGGAAAGCAAATGGAGACCAAAGGTTATCAGAAAGTGTCATCAAGGGCTTACAAATTGTGACCAAAGCTATCATAGTAAATTTAGAGAACTTGACGAAAGAAACAGAGAGCTAAAACAGATCTATGAGAGCTAAGGAGACATGTGGAGAAGCTGCCTGAGGAGGAGAATGAAAACAAGGTGGTAGAGTGCAGAGCCACAGTCAAAGAGAAAGATTACACCGTCGCCCAAATGAACCCCCCATAGGGTCACTATGAGTCGGAATTGACTCGAAGGCAATGGGTTTTGGAAGTGGCACAAAAGCAAACAGACACTTCTGGAAAAAAGGCATAAGTTACACCTAAGACATGGAAGAGAACAAAAAATGAAATCAATTGGGACTAAACAAAGAATTCAAGATAATTAGAAATACCAGATAAGAAAAAGAAAAACAGCAGGAGTATAATTGGTGTCCCTAAAGAAAGGAACCCACATTAGAGGGGAAAAAAGCATATAGATGTAATTCAAGAAATGTTTCACAGATAAAAGAAAACTTGAATCAAAAGACGAACAGGCAGCCTCACCTTCTAGGGAAAAATGAAGATAAAGAACAATCAACACCAAGAGATAGCCTAGTAAAATTACCGGAGTTTAACAATTACAAAAGAGTCTTTTGAGCATACAGGAAAACATGTCAAGATACTTGTGAAGGAATAAAAAAAATTTAAGCTAGCCTCAGCCTCGTCAAAAGAATTATTCACTTCTAGAAGATAAAGAAATCCTGCCTACAAAATCTTCAAAGAATATTTTCCTCAATTATACTAGCATTCAAACATCATAGCAACAGATGAATACTTTTGAACATTCAAATATTCAAGGGCTATAATTCTGTTGAGTGAAGAGAGAAACCACAGCAAACGGATTGATGTGAAAATTGAATCTGCTTCAGTGCAGTTAAGACCAAGATAAGTGTGGGCATTATGGCTGTATAATAGGAGGCAAATATTATCAATCTTGACAATACAGAAATAATATAACCAATAATGACGAGAGGGGAGGAGCTAGAAGGTAGAAAAAATAGATTCTGATGTTTCTATTTTATTTAGTTGGAATCAAAAGATAACATTTAAAACTGGTAAGATCAGCAAAAGTATAATTAAAGACATAAAGTAAAAGCTCTTGTTGTTAGGTGCCGTTGAGTCAATGTATGACTCGTCTAGACCCCATGTGACAGAGTAGAACGGCCCCCATAGCGTTTCTAGGCCGTAAGGTAGAGCAGTGGTTAAGCGCTCGGCTGCTAACGGAAAGGCTGATGGTTCGAACCCACCCAGAGGCTCCTCAGGAGAAAGATCTGGCAATCTGCTCCCATAAAGATTACAGCTGACAGTAAAAGAGCAACTTAAAAAAAGCACCAGGTACAGACACGTTCAAGGACAAATTCTACCAACCGTAAAGGTTATATTGGTGTAATGCTGCTTGAACTGTTCCAGAGGACACAGAAAGAAAGCTTCTAAATAGTTTTATGACGATAGAACCATGGTGGAACCAAAATACTGCAGAAAACCCAAGAAAGAAGCTACTGATCTCATTTGTGTGTCATATCAATGGAAAAGCTTGAAATATTAGAAAACTCCTAAATTTTAGGAAACAGAATCCAATCACAAAATAAAAGAACACCATAAACATGATGCAGTGGGAATTCAAAGATGATTCAATATCTGGAGAATCAAGTGACAGAACTCATAATATTAATTGATCAAGAGAGAAAATTCGTACGATCACTTTCAAAAATGGTAAAAAGTCATTTAATTATACTGAATCGCATTTTGGAGTACCTGGGTGGTGCAAACAGAAGATGTGCACCCAGAATCACAAGAAAGGCCTGCAGATCTGCTTCAGAAAAAAAGCAGCCACTGAAAACCCTATGGAGCACGGTTCTACTCACACACATGGGATTGCCGTGAGTCAGGGTTGACTTGATGGTAATTGATTTATCCCATATTGGTAGGTAAAATTCCAAATCACGCAAATGTTATGGATACTGCTTTGCCATGATTTTACGCCTCTATATATTTATTGACAAGGAGTCCTGGTGGCACAGCGGTTAAGCACTCTGCTGCTAACCGAAAGGTCAGCAGTGCGAACCCACCAGCCTCTGCACAGGCAAATGTCGTGGCAGTCTGCTTCCGTCAAGATTACAGCCTTCGAAACTCTGTGGGGCAATTCTGCTCTGTCCGACAGGATAGCTATGAGTCGAAATCAATTCCATCGCAAGGGATTTGGTTGGTTGGTTTGTTTATAGATGTATTAATACGAAAAAAATCTCCAAGGTAAATTATTCAATAAAAATAATACAGAAAAATTTATGCTTTATGAGAGAGAGGGAGAAATACAGTATATACGCTCACATGCGTGTGTGTGTGTGTGTGTGTGTGTGTGTGTGTGTATGTGGTTGTATATGTATAAACAGTCTCTGTAAATATAAGTGAGAAACTGGTACAGAGGATGCCTTTTGGAGGAGAACAAGGTGAACTAGAGCCAGAAATAAAATATAGACTCTTTTCTATAATCTATTAAAACTTTCAAAATGTGTACCTTATAACAAGCATATTTTGTAAATAACAATTTTGCAAATCAGTGCTATAGAGCAATCAGAGGTACCTTTGCCCCCAGCGAACACTGGGCAATGTCTGCAGATGTTTTTGGTGGTCATGACTTTGGGGCGGAGGGTGCTACTGGCGTCTAGTGGGGAGAGGCCAGCAAGGTTGCCCGAAGTCCTACAACGTACAAGGCAGCCACCCATTTTTGGATGAGAAAAAATAAAAAAAATTTTAAAAAAGACTTTATTGAGACATAAAATAAAACAAGCATTAAAAAATTCTCATTTTTAAGTGTACAATTTCATAAGTTTTGACATATGTACACCCCCATAAAACCATCACTACAACCAAGAAAATAAATCTATTCATAATCTCCAAAAAAAACCAAAAAAAGGCAGGCACCCACCACCAAGATTTATCCAGCTCCAAGTGTCACTATTTCCGAGGTTGACAAACCTGTTACACAGGGATAGTCTCTACCATGGACATAACTACGGAGCAATAGGAAGGGCAGGGAACATAAATCAGAAGACCTAGAGCTTCCTCTGTCATTTACTAGCTGTTTGACCTTGGGCAAAGCGTTCCACCACACAGAACATCTAGCTTCTCACCTATAACTGTACGGCTGTCGTGTAAAAATCAAAGGATGTAATACCCGGGAAAGGACTTGGTAATTTCACTCAACAGCCCTGGGTAGCGCATCGGCCATGCAGCCAGGCTTGCAGGCTGGGGAGGGAAGACAAACAGGATAGAGCACTGCGCTGGGAACTCCCAAGAGGTGAAGAGGTGCAATGGACAGAGAATCTCCGTATGTATTAAAGTGATAAGACAGAGATGTGGAGGGAGCTTTTGGGAGAAAAGGCTTGGAGGGCACCTCAAGCAGAGAAGACATATGCAAACTAGGAAGGCTTAAACACCCTCCAGGCTCCAGTCACCTCCCACCTGGGCAACTGCACCTGTCCACCAGAGCAAAGCTATCAGACACTCTGCCTGCAGATCATGTAGAAACGTATTCCATATCCTGCATCAGTAAACACACACATCCTATGTAAAAACAAATACATGTTCGTGTATATATGTGCATATATACACACCTACATAGAAACAACAAAAAAACCAAACCTGTTGCCGTCGACTAGATTCTGACTCATGGCGACCCTAGGCATGAATATATATAATACATAATACATCTATATGTATTAGAACATTATTATGTATGGATACATATATAATGGATAGCTACGTAATACATAAATATTACATGTACACATACATACACACACCTAATATAGTATACGTGTATATATGTAATACATAATACACATATATGTATTATATGTAACATTATATATTGCTGCTCTTGTTGTTAAGGTGTCATCAAGTCAGTTTTTAACACACAATGTCCCCCATGTGACAGAGGAGAAATGCCCCATAGGATTTTCCAGGCTGTAATCTTTACAGGAGCAGATTGCTAGGTCTTTCTCCAGCGGAGCCTCTGGGTGACTTGCAAGCACCAAATTTTTGGTTAACAGCTGAGCGCTTAACCATGGCACCACCAGGGCTCCATTATGTATATCCATTATGTATATAATGGAGCCCTGGTGGTGCAACAGTTAAGCACTCAGCAGCTAACCAATAGGGCAGCAGTTTAAATCCCCCAGCCACGCCTTTGAAATCCTATGGGACAGTTTTACTCTGTCCTATAGGTTCACTATGAGTCAGAATCAACTCAATGGCAATGAGTTTGTTTTCTTTTCTTTTTTTTAATATATACATAATATTAAGTGTGTATACACACACACATACACACATAGACACACATATATAAACTGAATAAAAAGTTTATGAAGTAATATTTGCCTTTAATATATTCAGTGTTTTCTTATGTTTTCTAGGAGCCCCTGGGTGGTGCAAACAATTAAACTGCTCGGCTGCTAACTGAAAGGTTGGAGGTTCCAGTCCACCCAGAGACCTGGCAATCTACTTCCAAAACATCAGCCATTGGAAACCCCATGGAGCACAGTTCTACTCTGACACCCGTGGAGTCGCCATGAGTCAGAGTGGACTCCACAGCAACCGGTTGGTTATGTTTTCTGTTCCATTGTATTCCTTTATTTGGAGAATGCTGACCACAGTCCCTTAAACTGGCCTCATGACCCGCCAATGGGTCATGACGTGAGTTTATCACACATGACTCTCTCTCCCCTAATGCTGTCACCACACGACAGCTAGGTGACTGTTCTAGAACACAAATGTGAACACGCCGATGCTCTTGGTCATCTAGTGCTGCTCTAACGGAAATACCACAAGTGGATGGTTTTAACAAAGAGAAGTTTATTTCCTTACAGTAAAGTAGGGTAAAAGTCCAAATTCAGGGGGTCAGCTCCAGGGGAAGGCTTTCTCTCTCTCTTGGCCTCTTCATCAGCGTTCCCCCGGACTAGGAGCTTCTCTGCGCAGGAACTTCGGCTCCAAAGGACACGATCTGCTCATGGTGCTTCGTTCTTGGTGGTATGAGGTCCCCTTCTTCTCTCTGCTCACTTCGGTCTTTTATATCTCAGGAGGTTGCCTCAGGACACAATCCAATCTTGTAGATTGAGTCCTGCTTCACTAACACAACTGCCGCCCATCTTCCCTTATTAACATCATAGAGGCAGGATTTACAACATACAGGAAAATCACACAGTACCAAGAATCATGGCCCAGCCAAACTGATACACACATTTTTGGGAGGACATAATTCAATCCATGACAGATGCGTATTCCTTGGCTCCCCCTCGCCCTAAGGGAAAGCGCAGGCTACTTCTCCCAGCCCCTAGGCCTCCCTGCTCTGACCCTGAAAACGTCCCACCTGCTTCCTCGCTACTGAAATCTTCCACTCTCCAAGCTCATCACACAGTCTGGCTTTGCCCAAGATCACTTGCTGTGTCACACATCTGAGCAGCATCTGTCTGTTGTCCTCAGCTGCCTTCGAGTTGGCTGTGACTCATGACAACCCCATGAACAGCAGAACAAAATGCTCAGTCCTGCACGATTTTTACCATCATTGGTATGCCTGAGTCCATCCGTGTGGCCACTGTGTACTTGGAGTGCCTTCCAACCTAGAGGGCTCATCTCCCAGTACTGTATCAGACAATGTCCTGTTGTGACCTGTAGGGTTTTCATTGACTGATTTTCAGAAGTAGATTACCAGGCCTTTCTTCCTAGTCTATCTTAGTCTGGAAGCTCTGCTGAAACCTGTCCACCATGGGTGACCCTGCTGGTATTTGAAATATTGGTGGCATAGCTTCCAACATCACAGTAACACACAAGCCACCACAGCATGACAAACTGACAGACATGTGGCGGTGAGCAGGGTCTAGTAGAATGAATTTTCCCCTTCACCTTGATTTTCCCTCTTCTTCTAAAATTGTTGTGGAAGAAAACACTTAGGTTATAGTTAGGAAAGTTAACTTAAATGTGGTACTTGTTCTCATCCAATTAGAAGCTATGCAAATATTATTCTTAAAGTTTATTCTTACATCAATATGTTTTTAAATAAACTTTCTGTCCCCAAACAACATTTCACATTCCTGGGGCAGGACACAGAAGTAGATAATTTTAGGGTGTGTCATTCTCTCTGCACAGAAGCATTGATTTGTCTCCATGGCGTTGCATTGAGTTAGCCTTGATGTCCAGGATAAGGAGTGCGACTTCCTTGGACATAATAATTAGGCCATAGTCCCTTATCTAGGTTTTGAGTCTACAGTTACATGTGACTTTGCAGCCAGCCTGTGAGGCAGGAGACACATCTGCCTGACTTTTCTACATGAGGAAACGGCATCTGAGAAAGTGGAAGTGGCTTTCCTGAGTCTGCAGGGCACCTTTGATGTCCTGAAAGTGGACCTCAGCAGTTAACATTCAAATCTTAAATTCTCAGCTGAGAGCAACTCTGAAAGTACCTGAAAATGTAATATTCAAAGACACTTAACATTAAAGTATGTTTAGTAAAGCCAGTCGTGAATATAGAGCCCATCTAGACATCATCTTCATCAGACAGTGAAATTAAATTAGATTTCCCCGATAACCAGCTTTACGGAGCCCATTTGCATTGCGGGTGTGAGATTAGAAGTGGAGTAATTCCGTAATGAAGCTGCTTGCAGAATTTCTGAGAGTGCATTTCGGCTCAAGTATATCTTTCGTGTCAATTCAGAATCATAAAGCTTCAGCTTTTGTGTGCACCTAGAGGTCATGTAGTCCAAACTCCAGATTCACATCTAAGCCATAGAATTTCCTCCAAGTGGCCATCAACTTGAACAGCCCGCTTCCCTGCCTTCATGAAGGGGAACTAGCAACAGTCCAAAGCATCCCATTCCAGCTGAGGTTAACCCCCAGAGGTGGAAAACCCAGCCTTCCATTGAGATGTTACCCATCTTGTTAAGCTGCTTCTCCTGGTCCTATTTTGGTTCTCTGAGGCCACAAAACCAGACTAATCCATCTGCCACCTGAGAAAAACCCATTGCAGTCAAGTCGATTCTGACTTATAGCAATCCTATAGGACAGAGCAGAACTGCCCCATAAGGTGTCCAAGGAGCGGCTGGTGGATTCGAACTGCTGACCTTTTGTTAGCAGTCGTAGCTCTTAACCACTGCACCACCAGGGCTCCTTCCTATACATTTCTGAAGGTTGAATTCCTTCCCCTTTAACTATGATCCTCTCTCTGTTCTCACTCACCTAACCTCTATCTACCTGTAAACAGTGTGCCTTAGAGGATAGGGAGGTGATGAGCATGTTCTATTCTCAGCAGTGGGACAGCAAGCTACATGGTGGTGCAGAAACCACCAAGAATGATGGCATACCCTTGGGCTGGGGCTGATGCTGGGACTGGACACGAGGCAAGGTTTAACCAAAAGCACAAAATCAGGTCAGGGTATCTCAAGTCAAAAGCAGATTGGGCAGCTAAATTTAGCTCAAGAGGAAGATGAACTCAAGAAGAGTTCTATGGTTACAGTGAAGTGAAGCCAGGGTATGGTGGGGCCACAGACTTCTCCAGGGGCCTTATGTCTCCCAAGACTTGACATCCTTGGGGTCTCATGGCATCTCGGGCCAATATCACTCTTGAAAGAGACTCTGTATGATGGTCTCCTCACCTCTATTCACCGACTGCCACCAGATACAGCATCTTCCTTGTAATACTCACTCTTCTGGTTTAATTAAATGAATGAAAACTGTTTTACTGAAATATACTAGTGTGCCTGACCGGAAGAAAGAGGAGGAGGAGAAGAAGGATGAAAAGAAGAAGGAGGAGGAGGAGAAGGAGAAAGAAGAGGAGAAATTTATTTCCAATCAGGACGTCTATAAAACTTCAAACTGCCCACAAGCTACAAAACAGGGAGGGCAAAGGTGGAGGACCACAGCTCCCCCTCCACTGGATACCCATACTGATTGATTCCTTGACAAGTGGTCAAGGCAGAGACCAGTAAGCCAGGGCTTTGTGACCCCGAGGGATGTCAGCAGAGCCCAGGCTCCACACAGCCCAACACCCACAGGAACCTCAGCACTAAGCCTTCTGTGCTCAGAGCGGGATTATCTGAGCCAAGGAACACTGAGAAGAACCAGAAGGAAAATGAGCTTATGTTGATCTTCTTTCTTCAAATAAATGCACATTATCTACACACGTGGAAAAGATCAACTAAGCATTTATTTAGCTGAGGTGCCCAACCCAAAACTCAGCCTCCAGCCAGCCAGCCCCACCTAGCTGCCTCCCTCACAAGGATCACAGCCAGGGTTTATCAGAGCAGTCAATTAAGGACCACTTGATGGAAGGGTATTTACATCCTAATGGAGGAGATAATAGTGATCTCTGGAAGCATTGTTGCTTTTTAAAGGAACAATACCCTCTCATCCTCTTCACTGAGCAAGTGATAATCGGCTCTGCTTGGTGCTGGCCTGAAGCGAAACTCAATTCAACCCAGGAGGGTCAGGATGTCTAAACCTGAGCTGTTCAGAATCCTGTTTAGCACCCTCCCTGTCAGTAGGCAAGGCAGCATGGACCAGAGGCTCTGAGGCAGAGGTCAGTAGGACCCCGGGATGAAGGGAATGCACGCCTTAAGTGGCAGAGGGAAGATCGTATAGATTTTGAGAAGCTGTAAATGTTTATTTAGCTGCAAGTTTTCTTTGGGACATCAGTGGTTCAGTGATAGAATTCTCACCTTCCATGCAGGAGATCCAGGTTTGATTCCTGGCCAATGCATCTCAAGTGCGGCCACCACCCGTCTGTCAGGGGAGGTGTGCACGTTGCTGTGATGCTGAATAGGTTTCAGCAGAGTTTCCAGACTAAGATGGACTAGGAAGAAAGGCCTGTCAATCTACTTCCAGAAACAAGCCAATGAAAAGCCTATGAATCACAATGATCCACAGAAAGGCCTTTAGCCCTGAGGGACTGCCCAGCTTAGGGTTTGGAATCCTTTCCAAGTCAAGATTAACCAAATTTACAAATTTCTCATCAAAATTGCCAAACGGCAGGTGCTGGAAAATTCCTTATAAGCCCCAGTAGCTAATTTGATTATTTCCTGGACAGGACCCACTGTTGCAGCACCAAACAATAACAACAGCCCATTGTTGCACATTTAAGTGTATCCTCCATCATTTAAGGGTGGTGACGCTGTTGTTTTGTTTCACTGAGTCAAACTCGACTGATAAGGAATTCTAAGGGTTACTTTGGTTACCATCAGGAAAGACCAATCTCTAAAGAAGGACATCATCTTTGGTAAAGTAGAGGGTCAGCAAAAAACAGAGGAAACCCTCAATGAGATGGGTTGACACAACAGTCTTAAAAATGGGCTCAGGACTTCCGGCAAAATGGCGCTCTAGGCAGAAGCACCACACCGTCCCTCCACAGCAAAGATCCGAAAAACTAAGTGGAACAGAGAAAACAACAATCCTGAAACCCTAAAACATCAAATGAAGAGATAAAGAACTCAGCCAAGCACCAAATAGAGTAAGAAAACTGACAGAGAATGGAGAGCAAGGAGAGATTCACGCAGAGGTCCCCTATCAGCTAACGCAGCACAGATCCACCATCTTGGACCCCCTATCGGTGACTAGCAAACAGAGGGTATGAGAAAGCAGCTTCACATAGCTTCCAGCAGGAGACAAAACAACCGGTAATTTACAATATATGCTTTCCCACCCCCCACCCTTCTTCACCCCCACTTGGCCTCCTCTGCTTCCCGCTGCCACAGTCTCTTGTCCGGGAAGCACCGGCTTCTTGGATTCCACCCACCCGAAAGGGCCGGCTCTCTGAGTGCCATTTGTTGGCTGCCGGTGTTGCTTTTCTCCGCTTCTTTTGATTTCTTCCTTACCTCTCACCTCCTCCCCCTCCTTTCGCTCAAATACCTGGCTCTGTGCAACATCTTTGCTTCTTTCTGAGGGGCTGTGGTGCTCCATTCGAGTGTGGAGCTGCTTCCAAGTCTGGGCTGCCACGCTGGTGGGATCCCGGGGCTTTTGTTCATTTGTTTGTTTTGAATTGTTTGTTTGTTTTCTTTTCCTTTTCTTTAGTTGGGAGCCCGTTCTGGCCAGGCGGTGCTGCATGGCTTGGAACCTACCCCCTCGGTTTGCACAGACATGCAGAGAGATCCCTGAGGGCATTTCTTTTTTTGTTTTTGTTTTTTTTTTCTGTTTTTTGGGGGGCTTTTCTTGGTTTTTTTGTTTGTTTGTTTTGTTTTCTTTTCCCTCTTTTTCCCTTTTTGTCTTTCTTCATTACTCAGTTTCTCATCTCTCTATATATTCCTTCTCTTTCTGTACCCTGAACACCTGGTGTTGTATACCTCTATGCCTTCTAGCCAGGCTGTACTGCAACACCTGAGAGCGACTTCCCCAGACCTCATAGCCACACCAGTGGGATCGCTGGGAACTTTACTGTTCTTTTCCCTTTCTGATTTTTATTTATTCATTCTTTTCTTTTTTTTCTTCCACTTCCCCTTTTTGTTTTTCTCCATTTCATAGTCTCTCATCTCTCCACTCCAACGGCAAGCTCCCCTGGCATTATTTTTGTTTGTTTGTATGTTTTTGGCTCCTATTTCTCTCTCCTCTCTCCCATATCCATCCTAGCTCCACACATAACAATCTCCCAGCTACATCCTGCCTACCTCCACCATGTGCTTAACATCACACCACCAAGCAGCACAGGCATGGCCTATTGGAATCTTCCCTTCACTGATTACCAACCAGCCCTGGTGGTTGTAGTGAGTGCCACAAACAACCGATCCCAGTAACTCCTCTTCAGCTAGACCTGCCAGGCCATACCATATCTGAGTGACTGACCATGCCAATTGGAAAAGGAGGCTAAAATTATCGTGCCCACAGTTGAGCAAACAAAAAAGAACACACAGCCCGCCTGCTCAGACATAGCCGAATTTAAAAAAAAAAAAAGGGAAGAAACAAACAAATCTACAATCAATAAATGAGAAAAATAACTACTGAATGCCCAGAAGACAGCAGACAATATCAAAACATTTAGAAAAACAGGACAGGATGGTTCCAGTAGGCATCCAAAATAAAACACCAGATGACTTTCCACTGGAAGAAAATGCACTAGAACTACCTGATAAGGAATTCATATCTCTAATACTCAGAATTTTCCAAGAGCTGAGGCAAAAAGCTGACAAACATGAGGAAAAAATAGACAATTCATGGAAAATACAGACAAAAAATTGGAAGAATTCAGGAAAATAATGCAGGAACAAAATGTCAAAATAAATTCACAACTAGAAATTATACAAAGACAACAATTAGAAATCCAAAAGATAAACAACAAGATCTCAGAAATGGACGGTGTCATAGAAGGGCTGAGAAGCAGATTTGAAACGGTGGAAGACAGGATCAGTGGAATTGAAGACAAACACTTGGATACAACACTGTTTGAGGAAAATTCAGAAACAAGAATGAGGAAAAATGAAGAGACCCTGATAGTTATGTGGGATACAATCAAAAGCAAAAATTTACGAGACATTGGAGTTCCAGAACAGGGGGAGAAAACAGAAAACACAGAGAGGATCATTGAAGAACTGCTGACAGAAAACTTAACCAATATCATCAAAGATGAAAAGCTGGCCATCAAAGAAGCTCAATGAACCCCATATAGGATAGACCCAAAAGAAAATCACCAAGGCATATCATAATCACACTCCCCAAAACCAAAGACAAAGAAAGAATCTTGAGAGCAGCTCATGAAAAACAAGAAGTCACAAACAGAGGAGAAAAAATAAGACTAAGCTCAGATAATTCAGCAGAAACCATGCAGGCAAGAAGGCAATCGGATGACATATATAAAATCTTGAAAGAAAAAAATTGCCAGCCATGAATAATATATCCTGCAAAACACTCATTCACACATGATGGAGAAATTAGGTCATTTCCAGATAAACAGAAATTAAGGGGATATGTAAAAACCAAACCAAATTTACAAGAATTATTAAAGGGAGTTCTTCAATCTGAGAACAAACAACTTCAGCTCACAGGCAGAATCTAGGACAAAGGATCGTACCAGCCAGATACCTATCTAGGAAATGAACTCTCAAGGACTATCCAAAACCAAAAGAAATACAACAGGGAATCAGAGCAGTTAATCCGTAAATGACAAAAACATCAAACAATAAAAGAGGGAATAAACAGCACAGGTATAGAACCTTCTAATGGAGAGGAAGGCAAGGTGATACCAAGTAATGGTAGACTGCTTCAAATTTAGAAAGATACAGTCAAAATTCATGGTAACCACAAACAAAGTTAACAAGCATACTCATAAAAATAAAGAGGAAAAACATAATGTCTCAGCAAAAACAAAACCTACAAAAACAAAAGAAATGAAAAAAAAAATCCACAAATAAAAGGAACTCAGCACAGGAAAGTAAGAAGAACAAAGAAAACATCAGCACCACAAAAAAAAAGCATTACAAAATGACAGCAAAAAACTCACATCTATCAATAATTACACTGAACACAAATGGACTCAAGACGGAGAGTGACAGAATGGATAACAAAACAGGATCCATCAATGCGCTGTCTACAAGAAACACACCTTAGAAACAAAGATGTGAATTTATTAAAAGTCAAAGGTTGGAAAAAAATATATCAAGCTAACAACCACCAAAAAAGAGCAGAAGTGACAATTCTAATCTCAGATAAAATAGACTTTAAAACAAAATC
>NW_004444005.1:9977608-9987215 GCF_000243295.1 Trichechus manatus latirostris | reverse complement strand
CCAGATTTACTGGCCTAAAGGAGACTGGAGAAACCCCGAGAGTATGGCCCCCAGACACCCTTTTAGCTCAGTGGTGAAGTCATTTCCGAGGTTTATTGTTCAGCCTGGGAGTGGACAGCCCCATAAAACCAACTGGGACTAATGAGGCACAGCAGTCCAGGGACAAGGGCCAGAAGGCAGACGGGGACAGGAAAGATGGTGATAGGGAACCCAAGGTAGAGTAAGGATAGTGATGATGTGTTGTGAGGTCGTTAACCATTGTCATAGGGCAACATGTATACTAACTGTTAAATGAGAAACTATTTTGTTCTGTAAGCCTTCATCTAAAGTGAGAATAGCAGCACAATTGGAAGAGCGTAGTCGATGTCACTGAATTGTGCATGTAGAAATTTTTGAAATGGTGTATCTTTGGCTATGTATATTTTCACACAAAAACAAAGTCAAAGAAGGGAGAGGGTTGACATGTTGTGGGGCTGTTAACCAATGTCATAAAAGAATATGTGTACTACTGTTTCATGAGAAACTGTTTGTTCTGTAAACCTTCACCTGAAGTATAATAAAAAAATAATAATAAATTTCTGCTGAAACATTGTACAAAAAAAAAAATGGGCTCAAACATTTTTTGAGATGGCACAAGACTGGACAACATTTCGTTCTGTTGTGCATAAGGTCGCCATGAGTCACAGCTAACTCAATGGCAACTAACAACAACAACAAGGACCTTCAGAGACGGCCCCCCTCCCCCACCAACCAATCTTATTTTGTCATAATTTCTAAAGTTCTTCAACTGTAGACTCATCCAAGTGCTCTGGCTGGGACAGGCTCCACCTGCTCCCAGGTACCAGTGACCTCTTGCCTGCCTTGGGGGGACTGGAGGGTCATGGTAGATGAGATGGATGGCCCTTCAGGCCCTCTGTCTCAAATGTGTCCGCTTCCTGCCCTCTCTCGGTCTCTCTGTAGTCACAAGGGATGACAAGTTGGCCCATGCCAGAAGTCTTTCCCTTGACCTCTTTGCAGAGAGTGACCATGTAACTGACCATCCAAACCGGGGAACCTGTGCAAAGGAAGAGTGGAGCCATTAGTGTGAGGCCGGTAGACAGCCATGTACCAGCATTGCTTACAAACCAGGAGACATCTGAGAGGAGGTCACCTGCCTTACCCAGACCCACAGGCTCCTGCCATTACGGGGGCCATCTCAACCCAGGCTGCCCCCTCTGCTCCCCCATCCCAGGAACTTCCTCCTTATCTTCTTCCTGACCAGGGACTAGTCTAAAGCTCCTCCTTGGATTTTTTTAACAGTCCCAGGCACCCTCACCCATTAGGGTGCCCAAGTACTTCAAGATAACTCCAAAAAAAAAACCAACCCGATTGCCACTGAGTCAATTCCGACTTATAGCAATCCTACAGACAGAGTAGAACTATCCCATAGAGTTTCCAAGGCTGTAAGCAGACTGCCACATCTTTCTCCCAAGGAGCAGCTGGTGGGTTCATACCACCAACTTTTCGGTTAGCAGCTAAGCCCTTAACCACAGTGCCACCGCCAGGGCTTCTTGTATTTCCATAACTCAACCCCAATTCTGCTTTTCCAAAGCTCGTTTCCCTAAAGGCAATTTCTCTCACCTGGTCCTGCACACCTGCTGAGCACAGGCCCAAATCTGGTGCCAGGCACTCAGAGTGTTCCCTCATCTCACATCCTTTACCCACGCACTTACCCTGCCACGCAGGAGATGGTCTTTGAATATGGACTGTATGAGGCCCTTGGCATAGATTGGGGAATGCTGATGGAGCCAGACAGAGGGACAGAGGCAAGCTCAGAATACAGACTGCAGCCCAGGGCCGTGCCAGCAGCTCAGCTTCTGTAAGGTGATGTGGGCAAAGATAGGAGAGTGGTTAATTCTGCCCACAGGTGCAGAATTTACAAACTCTTCATTGAAATTGCCAAAAGGGAGGTGTTGGACAGTTCCTAATAAGTCCCAGCAGCTAACTTGAATATTTCATGACCAGTGACCATTGTTACACATTTCAATGAGTCTTCAATCATCTCAAGGTTGTGAGGCCATCATTTTATTTGAGTCGGACCCCACTTATAAGGGTTTCTAAGAGCTTTCGAAGGTCCCCAAGTGGTGCAAACCTGGGACCTTCACAGAGGAGAGGACATTACCCCTGAGGACAGGGTGAGGGCATTCCCGGTGGCAGCTTGGAGGTGTGAGTGGGGGCCCATTGGCCCAATCCCAGTCCTCGTTCCACATGCTCCCCGTGGGATCTGGGCTTGGTGGGGGGGCCACAGTCCCCTTGGACCACCCTGTGCAGCCAAAGGAAAGTCCAGACTCTGGGCCAGCTCTCCTGGCCTCACATTCTCAACTCTCCTCCGAGGGCTCTGGCCCAGTCACCATGCCTCTGTGCAAAGTGGGGATGATAACATCTACTGGACAGACTGAGAAGCAGAAATGAGGTATCGAAAGAACCTATCAGGGGATATGACCCCTTTGTTGTTGTTAGATGCCATACAGTTGGTTCTCATAACAACCCTATGTACCACAGAATGAAACACTGCCATCTTCAATGTGCCATCCTCACAATCGTTGCTATATTTGAGCCCATTGTTGCAGCCACTGTATCAGTCCATCTTATTGAGGGTCTTCCTCTTTTCTGTTGACCTTCCACTTTACCAAGCATGTGACCCCTAGCACACTCAATAATTCAGCACTCAATAAGCAATAGGCGTGCGCACAATGCTACTTTTCCACCCACCCGGAATTGGGAAAAACAATTGAGGAATAGACTGATCTTGGAAAGCTGAGAGGCGCATAATGCAAGTGGGCATTATTATCATTATCAGCATCATCCTAGATACCATCATCACCATCATCCTCACTAGGAAATACCAGTCCACGCATAATAATATGCCATGCTTGACCTTTAGTAGAAACAGGAAGACATTGTGGTGGATTCCTGCCAATAAATTAGCTTCTGCCGCAGAAAGCTGTGCTTAACCTCGAAGTCATCATGCATCTACTAGTAGAAGCATTCTTTAAATAAAGCCCCTTGAATATGTGTGATGTTCTCAATGGCTATTAATAGCCAAGCTCTGTTTATTAAAAAATATATATTAAAGAGGAAGAGAGCAGGAAAGAAAAAGAAAGCAACATACAGAGTAGCAGCGGGATGACTTATTTGGGCAAGCTTGTTTATAAAAGTCAGGGAGCATCCCTTAAATTATAATCCCCCCCCAGGGAAGAGGGAGACCTTGTTCACCCTGGGCCCCAGTGTCCACCTTAGGGTGCAGCAAGGGGCAGACACTCAATAAAAAACCCAATGTCATTGACTCAACCCCAACTCATGGCGACCCCATGTGTGTCAGAGTAGAACTCTGTGCTCCATAGGGTTTTCAGTGACTGAGTTTTTGGAAGTAGATTGCCAGGACTTTCTTCTGAGGCACCTCTGGTGGATTCAAACTGCGAACCTTTCCGTCAGTAGTTGAGCGCGTTAATTGTTTGCCCCACCCACAGGAGGCTGACACTGCAGCGTTGGATGCAAAGCATGTGAAGTTCACTCATGCGCTGGCTGTTCATTGTGAGCTTATGGAGCCCAATGCTGGGGCTCAGCTTGTCTCAGAAGCCAGCGGAGATGGGCGGCTGACTGTAGATCTGACAAGTGCCCCTCTCCCAACCAGGTAGATTTCACCCCTGGACCATGGAGATCAAAATGGGTAGGGAGGGCTGTTTCACCAAGAAGTGAGGCTTTTGTGATGAGGAGGAAGGGAGGAAGGATGAGAGGGGCAAAGCAGTCAGACCACCCACCACCTTCCTTGCACACTCCCTCCTTGACTGTGTCCTGGACAAGTCTCACCCTGACCTCCAAGGCCTCATTGCTCAAGGTGATGGGCAGACTCAGGTAGGGACCTCTCAGTCTTTGTAGAATGCAATTGAATTCTAGGCTCATCTAGAAGGTCACCCAAGGAGGTCATCTGCAACAGAGCTGGCCAGGGTTCTGGGGGATCAGGCCAGCTGAGAGACTCATCCTCAGGCCTGGCAGGCTGCCCAGCCAGAGGGGCAGCTTGAGGCCGAGCAGACAGAGGCCCCTTCTCCTGCAGACCTCGGGCTCAAATCACCAGCTCAGCAGTCAGAAACGCATCCTTATTGATCTCCCAGCCGAGTCGTGCCCAATTGCTGGACCTTGGGGTGCACCCCACAGCTGTGCCCGCCCATCCCTCGGCCACAAGTAGTCTCACTAATGGCTCCCGAGTGCATGGCTGGCATGAGAAGATGGGCGAGGCAGCTCCTCACACAAGATTGAGAGCCTTGTTAAGAGAAGGAGCAACAGGAAGTACAATGTCCCCAGAGCAGAGAGAAGGCATCTTGTCACTGGTGTTTTTACTGATCCCTGTGCTTTGTCGATGAGATAAAAGGGCTCACTGTCATGCTACAGATTAAACACCCAACTGCAGTGTAAGATCCAGGTGGGCCCAGGCACAGGTAATGTCATGGATTAAATTGTGTCCCCCAAAACATGTGTCAACTTGGCTAGGCCATGATGCCCCATACTGTGTGATTGTCCACTATTTTGTGATGTGATGTGATTTTCTCACGTGTTGTAAATCCTACCTCTATGATGTTAATGATATGGTATTAGCAGCAGTTACATTAATGAGGCAGGACTCAATCCACAAGATTAGGTGTGTCTTAAGCCGATTTCTTTTGAGCTATAAAAGAGAGAAGCTAGCAGAGAGACGTGGGGACCTCATACCACCAAGAAAGCAATGCCGGAAGCAGAAGCAGAGCATGTTCTTTGGACTAGGGTCCTGCTGGAAGAAGCTCCTAGATCAGGGGAAGACTGATGACAAGGACCTTCCTCCAGAGCTGACAGAGAGAGAAAGCCTTCCCCTGGAGCTGGTGTCCTGAATTTGGACTTGTAGCCTACAAGACTATGTTAAAGCCACGCAGTTGTAGTATTTCTGTTACAGCAGCACTAGGTAACTAAGACAGGTAGGACGCAACATGAAATTCTTGTAGGCATGCATGTACACAGAGAAGCACATGGGGCTGGGCACTGGGGGCTGTAGGGGTCTCCTAGGGCTGCAGGAATGAAATACCACAAACTAAGTGGCTGATAGGAACAGAACTTTATTCTCTCACAGTTCTGGAGGCCAGCAGTTCCAACTCAGGGTATCCGCAGGTCATGTTCTCTCCAAAGGCTATAGGGGAAAATCCTTGTTTCTCCAGATCCTGGTAGTGTCAGGTATTCCTTGGCTTGTAGATACATCTTCACCTGGCATCTTTCCTCTGTCTGTCTCTCTGTTCTCTTCTCCTTTATAAGGACATCACTCAGATGGGATTAGGACTCAGCTGTCATAGATTGAATTGTGTTCCCTCAAAATACATGTTTTAAATCCTAACCCTTTTACCTGTGGATGTGATCTTACTTGGGAATGGGGTTATCTTTGTTATGTTTTTAGGGTTTTGTTATGTTAATGAGGCCATGTCAGTGTAGGGCATGTCTTAAGTCACACACACAGATGGGGGAAGATAGACGTCACACTACATGATGATTACCAAGGAATCGAGGAACAGAAGAAGCTGAAAAGAGACAAAAACCGTTCCCCAGAGCCGACAGAGAGAGAAAGACTTCCCCTAAAGCCAGCACCCTGAACTTGCACTTCTAGCCTCTTGAACCGTGAGAAAATATATTTCTGTTCGTTAAAGCCACGTATTTGTGTTATTTCTGTTACAGCAGCACTAGATAACGAAGATACTTCCCTACTCCATATGACCTCACATTAACTGATAACATCTGCAAAGACCTGATTTCCAAACAAGGTCATGTTCAGAGGTATCAAGGGTTAGGACTTCAGCACATCTTTTTTAGGGGACACAATTCAATCCATAACAGTGGCCAGCTTAATATTTTGAAATAGATGGATGGACAGGTCAGCCACCAGAGTTGTCTGCATAGCCCTTTTCTGCTGTTGTGATCACTGAGTGCCACTTTCTGACCTGAACACTGATGACAGCTCTACTTGCTACCTGTGCCTAGCTATGGCTTTCTGCACACAAGTCGTTCATGATGACACAGGACTGTCCATTCACTCATTCAGCAAGCATCTTCAAGCCAAATCTGTTCCAGGAGCCATGTCATCACTATGTGTTTGCAGAATTAAATCCCTACTACACATCCTCACAACTGGACCAATAAGCAACATCATGATAAATGGAGAAAAGAATGAAGTTGTCAAGGATTTCATTTTACTTGGATCCGCAATCAACACCCTTGGAAGCAGCAGTCGAGAAATCAAAAGATGCATTGCATTGGGCAAATCTCCTGCAAAAGATCACCTTAAAGTGTTGAAAAGCAAAGCTATCACCTTGAAGACTAAGGTGCACCTGCCCCAAGCCATGGTATTTTCAATCACATCATATGCATGCAAAAGCTGGACAACGAATAAGACCGAAGAAGAACTGACGCCTTTGAATTGTGGTGTTGGTGAAGAATATTGAATATACCATGGATTGCCAAAAGAATGAACAAATCTGTTTTGGAAGAAGTAAAACTAGAATGCTTCTTAGAAGCAAGGATGGGGAGACTACATCTGACATACTTTGGACATATTGTCAGAAGAGATCAGTCCCTGGAGAAGGACATCATGGCTGGTAAAGTAGAGGGTCAGCGAAAAAGAGGAAGACCTTCAATGAGATGGATTGACACAGTGACTGCAGCAATGGGCTCAAGCACAACGATTGTGAGCATGGCTCAGGACTGCGCAGTGTTTCATTCTGTGGTACATAGGGTCGCTATGAATCGGAACCAACTCACTGGCACCTAACAACAACAAGAACACACAGCCCCTAAGGAGTCCCTGGGTGGAACAAACGATTAAACACTGGAGTACTAACTGAAAGGTTGGCTGTTGAAATTCACCCAGAGGCACCTTGGAAGACAAGCCTGGTCATCTGCTTCTGAAAGGTCACAGCCTTGAAAACCCTATGGAGCAATTCTACTTGCACACATGGGGTCGCCATGAGTATGAATCAACTCAATAACAACGAACAACAACGACACAGCCTCTGTCTTTATGCTCCCACCAAACTCAATGTCCCTAACATGCCTGGCATTGTCCCACTTCCATGTCTTATTCTCTCAGATCCCTCTGCCTGGATCCCTTTCTTCCTCCTTATCCTTCCACTTCTCCTTTCCTATGCCTCGCACTTATCCTTCCAGGTACAGCAGGGTCACCCTCCTCTGCAAAGATTTGCTGCCAGGCTTCCCAGTAGAAAGTCGTGTCTCTGTTCTCAAGATGGCTGCAGTGTGCAGCTCTGACCTACACCGTGGTTCTCACTTCATCCTGCTGTCATTCCTGAGCCATCTTGTCAACATCAGGCAGCTGCAGGGTAGGGGCCATGCTAACCTGTCGTCCTGGTTTGCTCAGGGCTGAGGCGGCTCCTGGGATGCAGGACCTTCAGTGCTAACACCAGGAAAATCCAGGCAAACCTGGATGCCCTAGAAGGGCTTTTTGTCCTGGCCATCTGCTGAAGGAGTCAGCTCACAGGTGCTCTGCATCACCCCTCTTCCTCCTCTTCCTTGACAATCCTGCTAGTAAGTCTGATCTGTGAATTCTGGTGCAAACTCAGTTTCAAAGGAATTGGAAGTTATCTCTCAGCTTTGTCTAAATCTGTCCATGAAATAGTAAAAGAGTGGTCTGACTCAGCATATCAATTCAGCAAGGAGAAAAAGAAATCAGAGAAACCCATTGTTTGCATTGAGGAGACTAAAGCAAGAGATGATTCACAGAATTTATTGCCTGTCCAGGCAGTCCCCTAACTCTGGGAAGATTAAGGGCTCCACCTACACAATCACAGCTGACTATTTAGCCAGGTCGTGGTTCCCAATAGGAGCCCTAGTGGTACAGTGATTAAGTGCTCAGCTGCTAACTGAAAGGTTGGTGGTACAAACCCACTAGTTTCTCCATGGGAGAAAGATGTGGCAATCTGTGTCCATAAAGATTACCACCTTGGAAACCCTATGGGGCAGTTCTATTCTGTCCTATAGGGTTGCTATGAGTTGGAATCGACTTGACGCCAACAGATTTCTTTGTTTTTTGTTTCCCAGTGTGGTGGGTAGCAGGCCACACAGGGCTTACAGAGAGCCTAGCCCATGGTCAGCATACTTTCCCTCCTCGCTGCTCACACTCATGGCTGGCATACTATGAAATCCAGGGGAGTAACAAGTTGCTCTTCTTCTGGAGTTCCCTAATATGAAAAGTCTAAGTCTACATACCCAGGCTGTGTTGGCACATTCATTCACCATTTTGAACAAACTTGATTTTTGTTAAATAGATGATGATGATAATGGTGGTGGTGGTGGTGATGATGACAATGGCAATAATGATGACAGTGATAATGATGGTGACAATGACAGTGGTGATGATGGTGATGATGATGATAGTAGTGGTGATGATGACGATATTAATGATGACAATGATGATGATGGTGATTATGATGAAGATGATTATTATGGTGATGATGACGGTGATGATGATGATGGTGGTGATGATGATGATGATAATTATGATGACAATGATGATGGTATGATTATGACTATGATGATGAACATTATGGTGATGATGACAGTGATGATGATGGTTAATTTTATTGTCCACAAGGATAGGCTATGTTCCCAGTGGTTTGGCCAAACACTAGTCTAGTTGCTGTTTCATAATGTAATCTAATGTAACCTATTATAATCACCTTCCATGCTATAATCTAATGTGATGTCATTAATCAATCAGTTGAAAAGAGAGTTTCCTTACAGTGTGTTTTGCTCTAGACTATAAACAGACATTTTGGTAGAACTCTCTCTCTTCACTCTGCACTCCGTCCATTACCGACATACAGATCTTGGGATGCAAGCCTGTAGCAGTCTGCAGCCTGCAACCTGACCTGTGGATTTTGGACCTGCCAGCCCCTACAGTTGTATGAGCGAAGTGAATCTGTCTATATTTATACATATAACTCACTGATTCTGTTTCTCTAGAGAACCCAGACTAAGACAGAGATGGTGATAATAATGATGATGGGAATGATGACACTGATAAACGGAGATGATGATAACAGTCATGGATTGAATTGTGTCCCCCAAAAATATGTGTCAACTTGGTTAGGCCATGATTCCTGGTATTGCGTGGTAGTCCTCCATTTTGTGATTGTAATTTTCCTATGTGTTGTAAATCATAATCTCTGCCTGTGATTAATAAGGCAAGATTAGATTATCTTGAAGAGTATTAGGGTGGGATTGTAACACCTGTACTAAGGTCACATCCCTGATCCAATGTAAAAGGAGTTTCCCTGGAGTGTGGCCTGCACCACTTTTTATCTTACAAGAGATAAAAGGGAAGGGAAGCAAGCAGAGAGTTGGGGACCTCATACTACCAAAAAAGTTCCTATTCCAACTCATAACTACCCTATGTACCAAAGAACGAAAGACTGCCCCGTCCTGCATCATCCTCACAATCATTGTTATGTTTGAGCCCATTGTTGCAGCCACTGTGTTAATCCATCTCATTGAGGGTCTTCCTCTTTTCTCTGACCCTCTACTTTACCAAGCATGATGCCCT